>NW_027397066.1:469571-480904 GCF_003265705.2 Callorhinus ursinus
GACCCAGCGGGGCGGGCGGGCGGGCTGGACTGGGCCAGGGCGGGCCGTGGCGGCGGCCGGGGCCTGCCGTTCGCAGCCCTTGGTAGAGGTGGGCAGGGCCAGGCCGCAGTTACTGTAGCCCTGCCACGTGCGTGAAGGGCCTGACCCGGCGTTGGGGGTGGTCCCTGTCCGGCGGCCTGGCCGCGTGGAGCTGGGGGACCTGCCACGTGCGTGAAGGGCTGGACCTGGGGTGGGGCTGGGCGGGGGTCCCTGTCCGGCGCCCTGGCCGCGTGGAGCTGGGGGGCGGGGGCTCCTGGTGCTGCTTTTGCCACGTGCGGTGAGCGTGTCCCTATTTCAGAGTGAAAAGCTAGAGAAAAAGCAGATGGACGTGACATTTCCCAGCGGCACCCCTCGGATGGCGCTCTCTGCGGCTTGGGGAGTGGAGTTTCCATCCACATGGAGGTGCCTGCTGGGGCCCAAGTGAGAACACCTGGTGCAGAGAAACCCGGGCCGTTTGCTTGTGTGGCCAAGGGCGCTGTCGTGCAGGAAAGTAGAGAAAGCAGAGGTTCAGGATGGCTCTTGCCAAGGGGAGTACAGTGGCGGGGAAAGGGTGTACTCCCTTTGTCCAGTGTCCCGGCTGTGAATGTCATGTCACCACTGGGCCCTTGAAATGCGCTGGGCCAGACTGACCCGTGCTTTGAGTGTAGCACGCGCTTGGGTTTCTAAGACTTCGTATCAGAAAAGCAACGTGAACTATCTCAGTAACTTTACTGTTTACAAATTAAAATGGTAATATTTTTGGTGTTTTGGGTTAAATACATATCACTAGGGTTAATTTTACCCTTCTAAAAAAAACCTTTTTAATGTGGCAACCAGAAAACTTAAAATTTACGTATGTAGCTTACATTTTATTTCCATGGGACAGTGCTGATCTACACCAAATTAAAATAAGAACTGGATGATGTGCTTATTCTATCAAGCTCAAAGGCTGCATAGTTAAAGTAATATTTTATCAGTGTAACATTAATTTCAATCTCTGATCATCTTTGAAATCATAAAAGCAGTACATGGTTATGAATGTATTTTGATTGGTTTACTCAAACATTATGTAAATTAGCAGGTGGTTGTTTGTCTTTATTAACATTTTAAACGAGTTTCTTAGCTATAAAGAAGTCTTTAAGGTATTTCATTTGGAAAATTCCGATTGAGATAAAGATTAATGTTTGTGCAAAAGCCCACCATAAAACATTGCTATTTGTATCTTCACTGATCATTCGAAAATTTTCTTCACGGTCCTATATGGAAGAGAAATAGGCAGGGTTAGTTTCTTACAGTATTTAACTGTGAATTTGAGGGGAAGGTGCTATGCTTTGAAGATATTTAATATTTCCCATTTAATATACCAAAGTGCAGTATCTGATTTTCTAAGTCAGGGTATGTTAGCTAAAGACAAGGATTAGGGGCGCCTGGGTGGCTCAGTCGTTAAGCGTCTGCCTTCGGCTCAGGTCATGATCCCGGGGTCCTGGGATGGAGCCCCATGTCGGGCTCCCTGCTCAGCGGGAAGCCTGCTTCTCCCTCTCCCTCTGCTTGTGCGCTCTCTCTTGCTCTCTGACAAATAAGTAAATAAAATCTTTAAAAAAATAAAAAGGATTAAGAATCAACCTTAAAGAAAGCATATTTTTGTGTTTTGATGGAAAATAGATGCTATTTGATCTATTATCTTATTCATTTTATTTCTCACTATCGAGCAAGTGAATGTCAGCCAACAGTAATAGATTTTCAAAATTGGTGTCCTTACTTTACTTCAAGCTGGGCACTGTCCTCCTTATTTTCCAGGTAAGGAAGCTGGAGTCTGGATTTGAGCCCATGTCTGACCAGAGTCCACTGAGCACAGTGACCCAGGAAACATGCAGTGTCACAAAAATAAAACTGTGATCTAGAAAATGGGCATACTGAGCCTCTTCATGCATGTCGAGTGTGTTTGGGAGCATTTATTCATTCTGTTAAGCCCACACCCCAGAGGCCAATGAGCTGCAGTCCCCTTTCCTAGAGGAGCTCACAGTCTGCCAGAAGGTGAAAGATTGTTCTTTCCCTTCACCCCGAGTGTCCCCACAGTGCTAGCTCAGAGAGAATGACCGAGGAACAGGCAGTTTATCCTTTCTGTCCAGAATTTGGGGGCTTTGTCTCCAGAATTGCGTTCCTGGCAGGAAGAGATAAAATAAGCTGAATAGGCACACTGACCCTTTGATAGTTTTGTTCTTTGACTATTTGCTCAATTTGCTCAATTAGATGTTCCAGCTTAAAGCTAACTTCATTAACTTTGTCCTTTGCTTGAGCAATGGCTGCATCAAGGTTATGTTGTCCAACTCGAATCTCTAAGTAGATCCGCTGTACAAACAGGAAAAAGGAAGAAGCCTTCTTAGAGCCGCTCCACTCTGCGCTTCCCTCATTGTGTCCCCAGCTCCTGCGTCCCTCCACCCCCACCTTCAAGAGCAGGCCCCACTTCGTTCTCCATCCCGCGCTGCCTGTCTGCCCCCGCCCTACTCAGCAGTCTTCCTTAGTAATAATCATTAAATGGTGACCCACGGCCCTGAGAGAGTACTTAGACCCTCCTGAACATCAAATCTACTACTAGGTAAATGCTTTTGGCACTGAAAGAATTTGATTACTTTTAGGAAAATTTTCTTTACATATGACTAAATTTCTGATCCTAAAGTACAGATTTTCTTTGTCTTCTCTCAGCCCATTTAGAAAATAACCAATCACCATCTGCCATATAAGAGTTTTATTTATTGGAATTCCATTGTTAATTTACCCTCCAGTCTTTGCTTGTTTTCAGGCCTGAGTAATCACAGTTCTTTTAACCTTCCCTCATGGTTCTTGTTTTTCAAGGCCTTTAATCAACGCTGTAGCTCTCCTTTGAACCCATTCCAAGCTCTCCAGCTCCCTCTTTGGTTGCTGCACTGAGATCTGGGCACAGGACTTGAGTAAGTTTCTAGCCAGTGCGGGTGTAATGGTTCTGCATACCAACGTCATGCCTGAATAGTGCTGATGCTCTGTTCATCAACAAGGACATGGGCGGCGTATACTCACCAGCTTACTCCCACCAAACGACACAAGCCTCGTAGAATTAGATTCCAAGCAAATGATGTGTTCACCAGGTGAATGTGAAGTAAAATAGAACCTTCCTTGTGGGCCATATAACTTGGACAATAATACCTAGGATTGAGGATTTCCATGGTTTAAGTTTATTATTCTCTACTTTCCCTTCTTAAAAATAGATCTCCCCTGTTAGTTTAGTAAAAACTGTGCAGTTCCTAAAGAAGAAATGGTTAATAAACATGAAAAATATTTATCCTTGTTGGTAAAAACAATGCGCACACACATACACACACACCCAGAGTAAGATAGCCCTTATTTACCATCAGATTGGCAAAGATTTAAATAAAAGTGTCCAGGGATAGTATTGAGAAATACTATTTCTAAACACTGATTTGGAAACGTAAGTTGAACAACCATTTGGAAAGCAGTTCAGCAATATGTATTAAAAATTAAAAGGTATGTGACCATTGACTCAGTGATTCTACCTACAGGAACTTATTCTATGGAAATGCACAAGTAGACAAAATTATATGTAAAGTGATATTCAGTGTGGTGTTTTTTGTAATGGCAAAGTTGCTTTCTTGAAATTACTTTAGTACCTTTCAGTAGGGGATTGATTAAATTTAGGCAAATCCAAATAAAGGAATGTTATGGGGCGAAAAAAAGAATATTATACCCATATGTGTTCTGTACTAAAGGTGTCCACGGTATCCTGCACTAGAGTAGTGTGTATAGGGCCCTATTTTTTATTAAAAAAATCATTTGTCAAAGTACAGGTGTGTGTATGTGTTTCTATAAGTTTAGAAGAAGATTCTGAAGAATACACACCAAGCTTTTAGTTGGTTATATTTGTTGGGCAACTTTGATTTTCTATTTAGCTAATTTCTATATTGTTTGCCATTTTAAAAACAGGTATAGGACTCGTGTTCTGTCATCAAGGAGTTTGGAAGTCGCCACTCTGTCCTCACAAGTAAAAGGGCAAACGCAACGAAAACCAATTCTTTTTAGATCTGTCAGAGAACTGAGGTCACAGGGTAAACCACTGCCCCCCAAATTGGAGGACAGACAAGCAAATACAAAGACTCACAACTTATCAGAGCAGAAACTGGGGGTACCAGTACTGGGTTCCTTTTATCTAGTACATGATGTCCAACTTTCAACAACAAAAAAATTTTAAGGAATACTAGATGGAAAAAAAAAAAACATAGTTTGAAGGGACAGAGCAAGCGTCTGACCCAAATTCAGACATGGCAGGGATATTGGAATGATCAGACCAGGAATGTAGAAAACCTGATTAATATGCTAAGGGCTCTAAAGGAAGGAGTAGGCAACATGGGTAATAGAAGCAGAGAGATGGAAATTGGAAGAAAATTTTAAAATGCTGGAGATCAGAAACACTGTAACAGGAAGGGAGAATGCCTTCGATGGGCTGGTTAGACTGGGCATAGCTGAGGAAAGACTCTCCCAGTGTGGGGATATGGCAGGGGATTTCTAAAACTGAAAAGCAAAGAGAGAAAAGACTGGGGGAAAAAAAAGGAATGGAAGACCCTAGAACTGTGGGACAATTATTAAAGGCAATACCCAAAGGAGAAGAAAGAGGAAGTAATGTAAGAAATACATAGGACAGGGCGCCCGGGTGGCTCAGTCGTTAAGCGTCCGCCTTCGGCTCAGGTCACGAGCCCAGGGCCCTGGGATCGAGCCCCACGTCGGGCTCCCTGCTCGGCGGGGAGTCTGCTTCTCCCTCTCCCGCTCCTCCTGCCTGTGCTCCCTCTCTCGCTGTCAAATAAATAAAATCTTTAAAATAAATACAAAGAACACTAATGACAGAATTTCCTCCTAGTTAGTGTCAGACACCAAGCCACAGAGCCAGAAAGCTCTGAGAACACCAAACAGAATAAATGCCAAACCAAGCCAAGAAAAGACTCTACACCTAGACAACCGCAGATATCAATGATAAAACCATCTTGAAAGAAGGCAGAGGGGAGAACGCCGTCGCTGTGGAGCAGAAGTGAGAATGGCGCCGGACTTACCCCCGAAGCCACGCAGGCGAGAACAGTGGGGGGAAGAGAGCCACCAACCTAGAGTTCTGTGTCCTGCAAAATTCTCTTTCAAAAGTGAAGGAGAAAGATTTTCTCAAAAACTGAGGGAACCTGTCACTGATAGGCCTACCTTGCAAGAACTGTTACGTTTTTCAGAGAGAAGGTAAATGATACAGGCCAGAAAGTCCGATCTACATAAAAAAAAAAAAAGGAAGAGCATCAGAGAAGGAATAAGTGAAGATAAAGTAAAAGCTAACTTTTCTTAGTTGATCTAATAGATAATAGTTTGTTCAAATAATAGCAGAAGTGTATTTGAGCATAGCGGATGTGTAAGTGAAATGGATGCCGACCAGGGACAGGAGGGAGGAATCCGGAATGCTTTGTTATTCTAGGTGCTGGCACTCCCTGTGAAGAGGTGTGTTACGTGAAGGTGGACTTGTGTTAGTTGCAAATACATATTGCAAACTCTAGGGCACCCATTTTTTAAAAAGTTAAAGTATAATATATAGAAGGGAGATAACATGGAATCACCTAAAATACTCAATTAGAATCACAAAAGACAGAAGAAGTGGAAGACAAAAATAGGAACAAAGAACAAGAGCAGAGACTAGGAAATGGGAACAAACGTGGTGCATATTCATCCAGTGATATCAATAATCACTTTGAATGTCTACAGCCATACCACCCTGAACGTGCCCGGTCTCATCTGATCTCGGAAGCTAAGCCTGGTCGGGCCTCGTTAGTCCTTGGATGGGAGATCAATAATCACTTTGAATGTCAGTGGTCTACATGAACCAAGTAAAAGAGAGTGTCAGAGTGGATCAAAAAACAAAACTATGTTTACAAGAAACCCACTTTAAATAGAAAGACACAGGTAGATTAAAAGTTAAGGGATGGAGAAAGATGTATATGCTAACTTTAACCTTACAAAAAAAGCCAGAGTGCTCATATTAACGTCAGACACAGTAGACTTCAGATCAAGGAAGATTATCAGGGATAATTACATAATGGGGCATTACATAAAGACGAAGAGGTCATTATCCAAGAAGACAAAACTATCCTTAATATGTAAGCACCGAACAACACGGTGCCAAACTGCATGAGACAAAAACTGACAGGACTGGAGGAGGAGGAGCAGAGTCTGCTGTTGGAGTTGGAGTCTCCGACACCGCTCTGTCAGGAGCGGGCAGATCCAGCGGCAGGTCAGGAAGGACATCGCTGGACTCGGCAGCACCGTCAGTCACCTGCACCTGGCGTACGAGTATTAGCCTGCTTCATCCAGCAGCAGCAGAGTGCGCACACTCTCAAGCTCGCCTGGCGCGCTCACCAAGACGGACCCCGTTCTGCGCCACCAAACACACCTTAACACATTTAAAATAGTAGAAACCCATCAACTGTATTTCAATAAATAATAATGGTAACAGAAACTACACAAAGTCTGCTCTCAGAACACAATGGAGTTAAAGTAGAAATCAATAACAAAGATCCCAAAACATGTCAAGATTAAGCACATTTCTAAATAACACATGGGTTGAGGAAGAAATCCTAAGAGAAATTTAAGAACATTTTGAACTAGGAGGGAATTCTGGGAAGATGGTGAGGTAGGCAGCACCAGGAGTCTGTCTTCCCACCCAGACCACAATTACACTGTTAGAATCTGTCTGATGTAGCTATTTTGGAACCATGGAGTCTATTGAAGGCTTGCAATTTCCAGGGGAAGCCTTGTGTGGTAAATTGTGGTTAATTTTGGTCGGTGTCAGCTCATAGCACGAGAGCAGCTACCCTTCCTCATCCCTACCCCCAGCCACGTGGCGGGCTGATGTGCATGAGTTGCTGGACAGCCTGCACACAGCATGTGGAAGCCAGGGTGGGCAAAAAGGACCCTGTCCTCCAAATATCAAGGACCTTCATAATTGTCACACACAAGGGATCCTCAATAAGAATATTAGCAGATTTCGGGCTGCTTGGGTGGCTCAGTTGGTTAAGCATCCGACTCTTGATCTCATGATGATGAGATCAAGACCTGCATTGGGCTCCATGCTGGGCATGGAGCCTCCTCTAAAAAAAAAAAAAAAAAAAAAAAAAAAATCAAAGAAAATTTCAAATAGAAACTTGATCTCATCATCATGAGATCAAGACCTGCATTGGGCTCCATGCTGGGGAGCGCCCCAAAAAAAAAAAAAAAAAAAAAAAAAAGAATCATAGCAGACTTCTGATCAGAAACTTTGGAGACCAGAAGGCAGTGGGTGGGTGTACTCAAAGTGCTAAAAGAAAAAAAGGCCAAAAAGCACAGGAAAAGATGCTCACCATCACTAATCATTAGGGAAATGATGGAATACAAAAGCATGTGTTTGTATGGTATGTATATGTTGTTACTGTCTGTACTGCCTACCCCACCAGCCATGTCTTTCCCTGGGACTGTCAATCACATGCCATAGGAATGGACATACGATCAAGGTGGGCAACTTAGAGTACCCCAGGCCCCCAGACACACTAACCCAAGTAAAAACAGAGGCCTTGTGGAGGTGCTGATAAGGACCTTAAAGGGGGATCTCGTAAGACATTTTGAAACTAGAGCTGTTTCTTGTTCTTCAAAATGGGGAGAGCTTTCTTGAAAATCAGGCCTATGGGATGAGAATTTTGTCTCCCTTAGGTCAGGAAGAGGGTAGGGTATATATTAGGCTCACATTTAATATTTGTTGAATGCAGAATGAATTAAAATATTTTTCCTCCCTTGTAGAAGGGGGTATTAGATCAGGCAATTATATTTTTGAAGAATGAACCTTCTCTGTCTTAAAAATAGTGACTGGAATGTTCTGTGACGCTCTTTAGCTCAGTTAAAATTTGGATTCAGCATTTAATAAGCCATGGAGACATTTCCAGATTGCTCATGAAAGAACAGAGGAGAACTGGGTTTTTGTATAACCAGGCAAAAAGCCCAGGAGGCAGGCTGTAGGGAGGGGAGGTAGCTACACGGACAGGCCCCAGCAGAACCACCGTCAGGCAGGTGCTAGGTGCACCAGGAGAAGGTGCTGTAGCAGCCAGGCTCAAGGGTCCCATCCATCCAGCTGGAGTGGAGTCTCTCCAGTGACCCCACTCCCAGTCTCCACAGGAGTGGAGGTGTCAGAATGTCTCCTGAGCTCAGATCAGGCGAAATCATCCAGTTTAATGAGAACAGGAACTTTGTAGCCTCTCCTCCCCAGAGGAGATGCCTGTTCCGGTCTGTGAGGTGTTGCTACCCATCCTGCTGTCCCATGGGCACATCCCCAGGGCAGCTCTAAGTCCAAAGGGAAGTCGTCCTCGCAACAGTGTTTGAGTGATTGGACTGAGCAAGCCAGTATCCTGAGCTGGCACGGTGGGGAACGGAGGTCACTGTTAACACCCACTGCACAGATGAGAAAACTGAGGGCTGGAGCAGTCAACAACCTGCTGAAGATTGAGCTTGACAGTCCACACTTGAACTTGGCTCTGACTCCAACACTCACATTCTCTCCACTGGATCCTGGTGCCTCCTCTACTCCTGCTAACCCCCTAATGAGGAAGCGGCCAGGGAGACCAAACAGACCGAGAGGCCGCCAGGGAGGCGACGAAGACTGTGGCCCAGCAAGACCGGTGAACCTCAGGATGACGAGCATGAGGCCTGTCATTTACATCGTTCTGAAATATTTTATGTTAAGGTCTCTGCTCTTGAGCTGGACGATAGGCTCATTGAAGGCAGGCACTTTCCGCATCTCTGTGTAGTCCCTCTATTCAGGACTAGACACGTTAAAAATTGTCAGTTCTGGTTAATGAGTGCTTGTGCAGAGGTTTTTCTTAAAGTTTGTGGGGATACATGATATGTGAATTTTAGCAAATTAAAAGTTTTAGTAGCAAAACGTAAAAGAATGTTTTACCTCATCATTGTAAGTTCTAACAGTCACAAACATTCCCAAGCCAGGAGCAGATTCAAGGAAATCTTGTTTGCGTATGTCCCATTGCTGTATCTTGAAAGTCCCTGTTTCAAAAACATAAGACATTTATTATAAAATAGGTGGAGGAAATAGTTGCACATGATTACTGATAAATGAATTTACTTTATTCAAATTATCCAAATCACAAAATACTGTGAGCATGGTGATGAGGTCACATAGCCAAGTGGGAAGATCCCGGGGTGAAGGGGAAGGCGTGTGGGCTCTTGGTCCAGCCCTCACTGTTGCTCCCCTCTGACTGCACCACTCTGGACTCAGCTCCCTCGGAAGATGGGGATAATATGTATCCCTCCTAAGTCTCAGAGTTTCGAGGACTACTGAAAAACTAAAAAGCCTGTGCAAGCTTTCTATCTAGAGTGTAAACTTCGTGTGGGTCAGGACTTTCCCAGGGTTGCCTGGTAGATCGTCTTTGGTTTCTTCCTCCTCTAACTCACCCGCACGATCCCTTCCTAAGGCCTAGCTGTGTGCTGTCGAGTCCTTCCTATGCCTGCCTTCGGAGGCTCCTGCTAAAGTTTGTGTTGTCACCGAAAGAGCCTCCCACTTCCTCCTTTTAGTATATGGGAGCATCATATGGCTTAACTTGCCCCTTGAGCCCTTGCAAGGTACAATGGTAATGAAAAAAGAGTTCATGTTTATTGAAAGCCATTGAAAAATAGCTAACGGTGCTGCCTTGTGCATGCCAGGTACCATGCTGAGCACTTAACATGTCGTCCCATTAATTCTTCACATGTGCTCCCAGGAGGTATTTTATTCCTTCACCAAGTCAGTTGATAAGTATATAATGAGCTCCTCCCACAGCAAGAGCACTGTTCTAGGAGCTGAGGACAGAAGTGAACAAAATAGACACTATCTTTGTTTCCATGGAGCTTTTGTACAGACAGCAAGGAAATAAGTATTTAATGTTAGGAATGCTGTGAGAGAAAGCAAGAAAAAGGGATAAGGGACTTTGAGTATTATATGGGGAAGTCAGCGAATGCTTCTCTGAAGTTTGAGAAAAGACCCAAAGGAATAGGGGAGGAAAATATGTATATATTTTACACTAAGTATACTTACAAATATGTTTAAATTATATCTCTACATCACACTCAGTGCTAACGATTTGCCAAGCATTCTAAGGAATTTATACACACAGTCTGAATTTTCATGACAACACTATGTAAGTGACATTATATATTTTTAAAGATTTGTTTATTTATTTTAAAGGGGGGAGGCAGGGGCAGAGGGGGAGAGAGTCCCAAGCAGACTCTGCACTGAGCATGGAGCCCCACGTGGGGCTCGATCCCACAACCCCAAGATCATGACCTGAGCCAAAACCAAGAGTCCAATGTCCAACTGATTGCGCCACCGAGGCGCCCCAGTGATACTATTTTTATGACAATTTTGCCTATGATAAAACCAAAAGATAGAAAAAGTAATTTGCTTAGGTCACAGCTAGCAAGTGGCCGAGTCAAGGTTCAACGCAGCAGGGTCATGGCTTTCCCCTTTCTACCACACAACGCCGGCTCCTTCTGGGGGAAGATGGTTCCATGCGGGGCGCATGCCAAGGTCCTGGGGCAAGAGCATGCCTGGGAGCCCAAGGAACTGCGGAGTGGCTGCAGTGAGGAGCGCGGGGAGAGAATGGTGTGAGATGTGGTGGGAGTGGGCAGGGGCCAGATCACGGAGGGCCTGCACCTTCATTGTAAGGGTCTGGGGGAGCGGTTGGTCGGAGTGGAATGATGTGGCTTTCAGTCTGCAATATTGGTTGTGTGGGGACAAGCATGCAGGATCCAGAATGGAATCACTCAGACCAGGCGCAAGTGGAGGAGGTTGTAAAAGGCGTTGTGTTCTGCGTTATTGTCCCGACTTTGCAGGTTGGAAACTGAATCCCGGATAAGGTCACGTCGCTCGAGAGCTGTAGAGGCCAGATTAGCACCAGCTAGTCTGATTCCAGAGCCCGGAGCCCTGGGTCCGGGGCTACGGGGCCTCCCTGGAAGGCAAGGACACTAGTCTCTGACAGGGGCCTCAGACAGGAATGTCCCTTGGGTGCTGACTGTAGGGCGGCCCCTACAAAGTGAGGCACTGGGGTCGGGAGCCCTACAGACCCCATTTTCTAGGAGGGGAGCATCAGCAGCAACCTCTCGGCTGGGCCTGCGCTTAGTTGAAGGCATCTTTGACTGGTACTGGTCCTTTGTCCCTGCGGTTTTTAACCGGTATTAATGTATATTCTGTACTGACTCCCGACAGTCTTTTAAAAAGTATCGCTTTT
>NW_027397066.1:481004-504807 GCF_003265705.2 Callorhinus ursinus
TCTTCTGTCTTGTTGTTGGTGTATAGGAATGCCACCGATTTCTGTGCATTGATTTTATATCCTGCACTTTACTGAATTCCTGTATGAGTTCTAGCAGTTTTGGGGGGGAGTCTTTTGGGTTTTCCACATACAGTATCATATCATCTGCAAGGAGTGAGTTTGACTTCTTCTTTGCTGATCCTGTTGCCTTTTATTTCTTTTTGTTGTCTGATTGCTGTGGCTAAGACTTCTAGTACAATGTTGAATAGCAGGAAGATACAAAGAAATGGAAAAACGTTCCATGCTGACGGATTGGAAGAACAAATATTGTGAAGATGTGAATGCTACTTAGAGCAATCTACACATTCAATGCAATCCCTATCAAAATATCATCAGCTTTTTTCAAAGAAATGGAACAAATAATCCTAAAATTTGTATGGAACCAGAAAAGACCCCAAATAGCCAGAGGAATGTTGAAAAAGCAAAGCAAAGCCGGTAGCATCACAATCCTGGACTTCAAGCTCAATTACAAAGCTGTCATCATCAAGACAGTATGGTACTGGCACAAAAACAGACACATAGATCAATGGAACAGAATCGAGAGCCCAGAAATGGACCCTCAACTCTATGGTCAACTCATCTTCGACAAAGCAGGAAAGAATGTCCAACGGAAAAAAGACAGTCTCTTCAACAAATGGTGTTGGGAAAATTGGACAGCCCCATGCAGAAGAATGAAACTGGACCATTTCCTTACACCACACACAAGAATAGACTCCAAATGGTTGAAAGACCTAAACGTGAGACAGGAGTCCATCCAAATCCTAAAGGAGAACACAGGCAGCAACCTCTTCGACCTCAGCCGCAGCAACTTCTTCCTAGAAACATCTCCAAACGCAAGGGAAGCAAGGGCAAAAATGAACTACTGGGACTTCATCAAGATAAAAAGCTTTTGCACAGCAAAGGAAACAGTCCCCAAAACCAAAAGACAACCGACAGAATGGGAGAAGATATTTGCAAATGACATATCAGATAAAGGGCTAGTATCCAAAATCTATAAAGAACTTATCAAACTCAACACCCAAAGAACAAATCATCCAATCAAGAAATGGGCAGAAGACATGAACAGACGTTTTTCCAAAGAAGATATCCAAATGGCCGACAGGCACATGAAAAAGTGCTCAACATCACTCGGCATCAGGGAAATCCAAATCAAAACCTCAGTGAGATACCACCTCACACCCGTCAGAATGGCTAAAATTAACAAGTCAGGAAACGACAGATGTTGGCGGGGATGTGGAGAAAGGGGAACCCTCCTACACTGTTGGTGGGAATGCAAGCTGGTGCAACCACTCTGGAAAACAGTATGGAGGTTCCTCAAACAGTTGAAAATAGAGCTACCACACGATCCAGCAATTGCACTACTGGGTATTTACCACAAAGATACAAATGTAGGGACCCGAAGGGGTACGTGCATCCCGATGTTTATAGCAGCAATGTCCACAATAGCCCAACTGTGGAAAGAGCCAAGATGTCCATCGACAGATGAATGGATAAAGAAGATGTGGTATATATACACAATGGAATATTATGCAGCCATCAAAAGGAATGAGATCTTGCCATTTGCAACGACGTGTGGAATTGGAGGGTGTTATGCTGAGTGAAATAAGTCAATCAGAGAAAGACATGTATCATATGACCTCACTGATATGAGGAATTCTTAATCTCAGGAAACAAACTGAGGGTTGCTGGAGTGGTCGGGGGTGGGAGGGATGGGGTGGCTGGGTGATAGACATTGGGGAGGGTATGTGCTATGGTGAGCGCTGTGAATCGTGCAAGACTGCTGAATCACAGATCTGTACCTCTGAGACAGTGCAATATATGTTAAGAAAAAAAAGAGTTAGAAGATAGCAGGAGGGGAAGAATGAAGGGGAGTAAGTCGGAGGGGGAGACGAACCATGAGAGACGATGGACTCTGAAAAACAAACTGAGGGTTCTGGAGGGGAGGGGGGGGGGGATGGGTTAGCCTGGTGATGGGTATTAAAGAGGGCACGTTCTGCGTGGAGCACTGGGTGTTATGCACAAACAATGAATCATGGAACACTACATCCAAAACTAATGATTAATGTATGGTGATTAACATAACATAATAATAATAAAAAATAAATAAAAATTTTTTAAAAAAGTATCGCTGAGGGTCCTAAAGAAGATGGACTAAGTCCACTCCACCGCATGCCTCCTCTAATTTCAATGTGTGAAACCCCAAGCCTCTGGAAGGTGGAAAAGGAGGCTGGCTGCAGCCCTCGGGACTCAAAGCCGACTCAGCCCAACGCGGTGTTTCCCCCACGCGCCTCCGCTGCCTCCTGTGCACCGCACTCTGTGCCCGATGAACGTAAAGAACGGAGGGAGGCTGCCTCCTCTGGCCCAGGGATCCGCCCAGGGATCCGGCCCGGGATCGGCCCCGCTGCCGCAGCCTGCCCCACCTGAGCTCCGCGGGGGAAGCTGCGCTGAGCGAAGGACAAGAGGGGCAGCACCCCTGCACCGCAGGCCCGACGGGCTCCAGGGAGGAGGGCGCTGGAGACCGGACCCTCCAGTCGGCTGGGCAGTCCCAGCGGCCTCAGGGCAGCCGCACACGGAGCCCCGGCATTACTGCTCGGAGGCCCGGAGGCTCCGGCTGTGCTGTGAGCTCCCAGCCCGGCTGCGGAAGAGCGTGTCTCAGAGCTAAATACTCGGGACCTAACAGCACAGCCCCAGCGACTTCGGCCAGACTGCGCGCCGCGGCGGACAAACCGGAACCAACGCGCAGGGCTGCCGCCGAGCTAAGCAGGGGAGGGAGGGGGCGGGCAGGGCGCCCGCGGCACAAAGTCCACTCGGGGAACCTGAGAGCGGGAACCGCAGTAGCTTCGCATTGGCCGGGCTGTGACGATCGTAGAGATTATATTGAAGACGAGAATATTATAAAGGGTGGGGAGGGCAAAGGTTCTACATTCCTCTTGAAATGACAAAATATGGATCCTTGTGGACTGTGATAAGTATGCGTATCGTATTGTAATCCCTAGAGCAACCACTAATAAAAACTGTACAAAGATATATAGTGAAAATTACCATAGATAAAGCAAAAATGGGATATTACAAAACATTCAAGTGACCCACAGGAAGCTAGGAAATGGAAAATGGGAACAAAAAGCAGAGGGAGCAAAAAGAAAAAAAAATAGCAGACCTAAATCCTAACAATATACATGTAATAATTACATTACATGAAAATGGTCTAAACAGAGATTAGACAAAGATTGTCCGAGTGGATTTTTTTAATGACCCAACTATTATGTAGTGTACAAGAAAGTCACTTTGGATATAAAAAAGTTAAAAGTAAAAGGATAAAAAAGGCATACCATTCTGGTGTTAATAAAAGAAAGCTTGAGTGGCTCTGTAAGTATCAGATAAAGTAGACTTCAGAGCAATGAAAATTACCAAGGACAAAGAGGGACGTTCCCTAACGATAAAGTTGTCTTCACGCAGAAGACAACCATCGTAAAGGCATAAACAGTTTGAAAACACATGAAGTAAAACAACTGAAGGGAAAAGTAGACAAATGCACAATTGTGGTCAGTAATGGAGGGAAACCCAGCCAGCATGTAGAAGGGCTGAGCACCCCGGCCAGCAGGACCTACCCGACATCACAGAGCACGCCCCGCAACAAGAGCAGAAAGCGCATTTCCTTTCCAGGACTTAAAGGAACGTTCAGCAGCTGGAGCAGGAAAGCCCCAAACCTGATCAGGCACCTTTGCCGAAGCAGCTGACTGTTCCCGGAAGGAGCACAAACCAGGCGGATGGACCACTTTGCAGATGTTTGACCACCTGGAAATCTCGGTTTCCGTGAGACATGCCGAATCTTCCTCCTGGCCCACTTCCAGCGCCCTCCCGCCGCCTCTCAGATGGGAATGGTCTTCACACTGCCAAGTGCCCTCACCCCCTGCAACTCTCCCTTGGCACCCTGCCTCTTGCTGGGGTGGTGGGGGCGCCCCTCCCACTCCTCTGGGGCTTTCCTCTTGTTGCTGTCCTCACGCTTGCCCACACTGGGCTATTCTTGTCTGCATGCCGGGTCTTCTCGCGGCCGGGCAGTCCCCTCGTCTGCACTCTGTAAGGGGCTAGAGCTCAGGGGGCACTGCCTTCCTCCCTCGTGGGCCTCTTGGGCCTGACAAGAAGCTGAGGGTAGGGTTTGGCTCAGTAAGGTTTTGTGAATGAGTGAGTGTCCCACAGGACATGTTCAGTGGAGATTTTGAATGAATGAGTGCCAGTCGGGCCCATGTTAAAACGCCAGTGTTCCTGCCTAGCGCCTTGAGTTATCAGAATGAGTGAGAGTGGCTTCTGCTTGCTTTGCCATTTTCTGCTGGCCCTGAGCATGCCCCCCACAGCCCCCGAGGCCGGAGGGGAGGGGAGGCGGGAGGTGTCGTGGCCCTGGGCTGCCACCAGATGGCAGCAGAGAAGCACCGCTCACCAGGAGCCGCCGAGGGACTGGTCACCGCGTGGGGATGAGCACATTCCGGAGGGGACAGGCTGTCTTGTGCTGCTTCTCACCACGCGTGCTCCTGGCTAGGAGCAGGGACACTCGGGCAAGGCCCTGCCCTGCGCTGCGCTTCACGGTCCCCTTGGATGAAGCCAGGGTAGTAATGGTCTCTTAGCGTGTGAAGAGTCCGTGTTTAATGCAGAACTTAGCGGGTCATGTCCTGAGCGCTGTGTAAACGCTTGAGCAATGATTTCTGACCTTATTATTGGGCTTTTAATGCGCATTGTCTTCCCTCAGCTCCCACTGAACCCTACAAGCCTATGACGTCAGGAGAACGATACCCACGTGTACCAGTGAGGAGCCTGAGGCTGAAGGCACTAAACGGCTTATCAGAAACCATCCAGATAATAAAAGGCCAA
Organism: Callorhinus ursinus; assembly: GCF_003265705.2. Classification (NCBI taxonomy): domain Eukaryota; kingdom Metazoa; phylum Chordata; class Mammalia; order Carnivora; family Otariidae; genus Callorhinus; species Callorhinus ursinus. Next base: position 485,907 of record NW_027397066.1, read on the forward strand.
GCCAGGATTAAAACTCAGCTTGATTTCCAAATCGAGGGCCTTGTCCCCCTCACCTCAAACTACACCACTCACCCCATGGTCTTGGAGTGTGTGTGCGTGCGTACGTGCGTGTGTGTTAAAGCCAGATGTGGTTTGTGCAGAGCCGGCCTCCCAGGCGCCCTCCGTGGCTGTTTCTCTCAGCGGGTCCTGGTCGGGAGCCCCTGGGTGCCAGGCAGGCCGCGTGCACATGCCTCTTCTGGTCTCCTGGGGACCCGGAGCACACCCTGGTCAGACACGCAGCCCTGACCCATGACCCCTGATGCGGTTGTGCGTTCTGCCCCAGACTCTGAGTCCTTGGGGCTGGGACCGGGGACCACTGGGTTGGTTTCAGACAAGTAACATGCATTTTAGTAAAATTTTAGTAAGTGAAAATCCCCTCTAGAGGTTTTTGGTATTCAAAATTATCCTTTAGTCTTTTTCCTATAAGTACATATTACCTATTTTACAAAACGTGAAATCATACTGTATGAACTATCTGTAACCGGATTTTTCCGCCCAGTTTTTTGCGACCATCTTTCTATGTACTTAAACATTGTTCTGTAACCTAAAGTCTAGTGTATTCAGAGAGCTGAAGAAAGATCCAGTGTTGTTTGTCCAGGGCTGAGCCCAGAGTTTTGCAGTCAGCATTTGATGCGTGAGCAAAGGAATGAAGGCATATGGGTGGTGCTTAAAAGCCAAATCGTCTGGTTGACTCCCAGTGCCCTCAGGAGTGGTTATGAATGTAGAGCGGTGTGTTCTAGAACGCTCCAGGGGAACGCTCCTGAGGACCCTTTGTTTCCCTACAAACCTGTGAACCGTTCAGAGATTCCGTGTCGAGGGAGCGCAGTGAGGTGAGGTGTGGCTGACAGGAGGCGCACGTCCCACGCTCACATCAGAGTGTAGCTCAACCAGTTACCACCACAGAACCGCCCTGCTCGAAACATCGTCAGCATCCCAACCGCCCCCACTCGCCGCCTGCCTCCCGAAGGTAACCGGCACTGGGCCTTGTGAGGACAGAGGCATTTTGTGTGTGCACGCTTGCGTCAGCCCCTCCTGGCCAGCACGTGTGTGCTGGCGCCGGCGTGCGGACCACGCGTTGTGCCGCTGCTCAGCAGTCGGCTGTTGGGAGAGGTGACTATTTTTTGTTTGTCTGTTGATGGGCATCTGAGCCGCGTCCGGTTTCTGGCCGTTACTGATCGTACCACCGTGAGGATTTTGAGGCATGTGGACACACGTCTGCATCTCTGTCGCGAGCTTCCTGTGCTCACCTGGGCCACAGGGACACCGGTACTGGTGGTGAAATCCGTGGCCTGGTGTGTGAGGGCTCTGATCTGCTGCCACACGATTTGGTAGGGGTGCGGCATCTCCTTGGGCTTTGCTCTGTGTTCTCCCACCGAGCGGTGAAGTCGAGTACCTTCCCACCTACTTCCTGGCAGTTTGGGTCTCCTCCCTTAAGAAGTGTCTGTTGATCTTTGCCCGTCTTTCTGTCCCATGAGCGCAAGCTCGTCCTCCATGCTGGTTTGCGGTTTTCAGTGTGGAGGTCGTGCACATCGTTACCTTTACATTTATTCTTGGGTACTTGTCATTTTGTCACTGAGGAGAAATGATTGGAAGTGCAGGCATTTCTCCCGAACTGGTGTCGGTAGAAACTGCGGGTGTCTGCAAAGCGCTTGTGGCAAGGTGTCAAGTGAAATCAGTAACAGTCTGGGGGCAGAAGCGCATTTCCTCGACCAGGAGAAACAGCCGCCACGATCCGTGTGCATGCAGCCACGGATGACGCTGTTGCCGCCCCCCTCTGGACCCTCCGCGCCCCTTTCCCAGCTGTTTGCGTGCCCCGGGCTCTGCTGCGACCTGTGAGCTCTGAGGAGCGCCTTGTGCAGGGGAGCAGGGAGCGGGAAGGGTCCGTGAGCCTTAGAGACCCCTGCCCAGTGGGTGGTGTGGGAGGGCACCTGCCAGGAGGTGGGACACGCCACGGGGGACACTCATCCATTGTTTTAATGTTCTAAAAATCATGGTAAAATACATGTAACAGAATTTAACATTTTAACCATTTTTTAGGTGCCCAGCTCAGTAGCATCCGATGTGTTCACACTGGGGTACCACCATCACGACTGTCACTCTCCAAACGTCTCCATCCTCTGAAGCAGAAACTCTGTCCCCGTTTAAGCAGTGCCCCTCCCTGGCATCTGGTCCCCTCTGCTCTACTTTTGGCTTTTTGAATCCAGCTCCCCTCGGGGGCCTCACATGCGTGGAGCCGCGCAGGGCTGGTCCTTCCGTGGCCGACGTGGTTCAGCAGGCACGATGCCTTTCGGGTTCATCCCCTGGGGGCGAGTATCAGAATTTCGTTGTTATTTATTTCATTCCTTCTTGTGACTAAATCACATTCCATTGTGTGGATACCACATTCTGTCTCTCCGTCCATCTGCCGGTGGACACTTGGGAGCCTCCGCGCTTGGCTGTTGTGGACGGTGCTGCGGTGACCATGGGGGTGCCTGCCCCTGACAGCCTGCCGTCGCTGCTGCGGGTGTCTCCTCAGCAACAGAAGAGCTGGGTGGTATGTCCGCGGTAAGTTCCTGGGCCCCCCGGGCTCAGCCTGACTCTGGGCTTCACCTGAAATGTCACCTGGCCTGGCTACTTTCCCTCCGTCTCCTAAGAGCATCTCCTCACTAGAATCCTTGGCTGAGGGTCGGCTTCTGAGGGTGCCTGACCTGGGACACCCCTGAGGAGTGGTGTGGTCTCCCATGAAAACATGGTTGGATGGGGCGCCTGGGGGGCTCTGTGGGTTGGGCGTCTGCCGTCGGCTCAGGTCATGATCCCAGGGTCCCGGGGTCGCGTCCCGAGTTGGGCTCTGCTCAGCGGAAAGCCTGCTTCTCCCTCTCCCTCTGCCGCTCCCCCCACTCAAGCGCTCTCTCTTTCTCTCTGTCAAATAAATAGATAAAAATTAAAAAAAAACACACAAACAGAAAACAAGGCAAGGTTGGCGCTGCTCCAGTGGACAAACGAGATGGATCTGAAACCTGGGGCTGCCTCCCTCCTCTCCTGCCTCCGGTTTCCAACAGGGTCTGTACTCTGAAGGAAAAACAGAAACCCTGGGTGTTTCGGCAAAGTGAATTAAATCCAGGGACCTTTTGAGCGGGACCAACCCAGGAGCAAAATTTCATCGGTTCCGAATCCCAATTATTTTCCTTCTGATGAGCAGTCTCCCACATTATGGTTACTGTGCTCCCTGGCACGTTGCTCTTCCCCTTGGTGCTTGCCTCTTACAAACGACCAACAGCCTTGTTTGAAGAACGTCTCCAAGGACCCGCAGGCAGGTGGTTTAAAGCTCATCAGAACAGCCGCCCCCGCCAAGTCCCCTCCCTCTCCTCTTATCTCTCCCCCAGAAAGGCCGCACTCCCTTTTTCCGTTCGTGACAATCTAGAATTTATTATCAAAGGACATTACTAAGAAGAACTAAGAGAAACCAGAATCTTTTACTCTGAAGTTTCTAAGCAAGTTTATGGAACTGGGATTTTTCATCCTGTGTCTGTTTGACCTGACTTGGCGGCACACAGGTGCCCGGGGCCTCTTCCGCCCCCCTCCCAGCTGCCCTAGGGGGACACGAGCCTCTTTGCTTCTCAGGCAGTGTCCTTCCTTTTGGGATGGGGGGCGGGGTGGTGGTTGAGCCAGAGCTGGGGCCAGGCTAGAGACAGAGCGGTGAGGGCCACACAGGTGCGGTGCAGCTGCAGGGCAGGGGTGAGCTCCAGGTTACAGATAAGGAAACAGAGCTCGAAGAAACCGAGCTACTGGGCAACGAAGGTGGTTGCAGAGCACGCCTCCTTGACCCGGGAGTCTGGTCATTGTTCTTCGGGGCGCTCTGAGCTGCCTCCGCCCGGGCACGGCAGCAGGCCGAGTCCTCAGAGCCACTGCCCTCTCTTTATTTGTAGTCCCAATGAGCAAAAACACACATCTAGGTAGATTTGGATGACTGGTTCTGAGGTCCCCTCTCTCGAACTTCCTAGATGGGTGTCTCTCGTGGGATATTCCACTGTACCTCAGAGGTGAAGAGACAACGAGACGTCGCTGGTGCGTGCTCTCCCGGACCGAGGATATCAGAGCGGGTCTCAGATCCCCACAGATCCCCAGAAAAACTTAAAATTTGTGTTTTCACTTTAATGGTGATCTAAAAATTAAACATAAGCATGTTCTGGATCAGCACTCCTTAAGCAGGTAGTTGGCATGTGCGTTTGCAATCATGTATGCACCCAGTAGAAGTCAGGGATTTCATGGACAGTGGAGGTTCTGCAATAGTTCGGTGAGGTGGGGAGTGGAAACACAGAGTCATTTTTTGGCTCAGACAGCCCAGGCACTCAGAACTCCAAAGAAGCTGCCCCCAGCCGCCAGGAGTGTATTCATGCTGTGGGCAGGTGAACTGAGCCAAGGTCCTGGTTGTAGATAAGGGAGCTTGCTGCGTATAACGAACAAGAAAGCATAGCGTACACGTGCGATGAACTTTCCTCATAAAAGGGATGTTGAAAAGAAACGTTTAAGAATTGTATTTTGGGGTATGCTATCACATTATTTGGCACATCAAAGTAGTGGGCTGATGATTAAAGATACAATCATAGTTAAAGGAAAAAATAATAAGAGTAGAGACCTAATTGATGGCTTGGCATGCCCAAATGATCAAAATTCTTTTAGGGGAAACTGAAAACAGTCAAGTAGGAAGCACCTGCAAAACATCTTTCTGTCATTAAACCCAACACTGGTCCTGGTGTGTCTTTTACTCCAGTAAAACTTAGAGTCCTAAAGTCTGCTCTGATTATACTTTCTTTTGGTTCTCATATTTACATGTATGTCTTTTTCAACCTTGCCTTCTATTTAAAGTGTTTCATTTGGGGGGCGTCTGGGGGGCTCATTCGTTAAGAGTCTGATTCTTGATTTTGGCTCAGGTTGTGACCTCGGGGTCGTGAGATCGAGCCCCAAGTCGGGCTCTGTGCTGGTCCTGGAGGCTGCTTGAAATTCTCCCTCTCCCTCTGCCCCTTTCCCCTCAAAAAAATAAAGCCTTTCATCTGGGAACAGTATAAAGTTGTTTTGTTTTTAAGTCCAGTCTGATGATATTTTTCTGTTAATTGGAGAGTTCTGCCCATTTGCACTTGGTGTAACATAAAATGTAGTTGGGTTTAAGCTGCCATATTGCTATTTGTTTTACATTTACCCTATTTGCTCCTGTTCCTTACCCTTTTTTCTTGCCTTTTTTCAGGTGGAGGGTTAATCAAGTATTTTTTCCTCCATTAGCATATTATGGGACTTAAAGACCATCTTCTCTCCTTTTTTTTTAATAATAATGTTTTATAATTGATGGCACTTAATTTTTTTTTAATTTTTAAATTTCATTTATTTATTTTAAGTCATCTCTGCACCCAGCGTGGGGCTTGAACTCACGACCCTGAGATCAGGAGTCACACACTGTACCGACTGAGCCAACCAGGCACCCCAGGACCATATTCTCTTTTTAAAAATATTGAAACGTGTGACCGACATGTTTCCACAATTTCCCTGTAGTTACAGCACACTTCAGGGGCCGAGCTCTAGCCCTAAATAACTGCATGGGGGATGGCCAGGAAACCACAGAGTGGGCAGAACACAGAGGGAGGCTGGAGGAGGCGAGGCGAGGGGCAGTGGGAGTTGGGAAGAACCAGCACGGGAGGGTCTGGACGAGGAGCAGGGAGGCTCCTGCCGCCGGCCGTGGCGCGAGACCGGGCCCCCGCGTAGCCGCAGAGCACCATCCGGCTGCGTTCGCCTTCCTGCCTCCGACCGCGCCGGTGGGTCAGGGGATTCTCGGGCTCGCTGCTGCGGGCGTGTCCTGGGACGCGTCCTCCAGCTGGTGGGCCACAAGGAGCAGGAAGGGGGGGCAGGCTGTTCCCGTCCCTCTTACTCCTCCGCCCCTTCAAACGCAGGCTGAAATTCACAGACTACTAGGAAAATGGCCAGCAGCCACGGAGCTACTCACCCGAGTCACATGTCCCCTGGGATGAGAGCGCTGGGGTCAGGGGGCTTGAGCCCACACTTACAGTATGTTCTGTGTGTCTGGCTGCATTTTAAGAGCTTTGCAAATATTAATTCCATCATCATCACGACAAGAGGAAGCAGGTATCATTATTATTTTTATCCCATTTGACAAATGAAGCGAGAGGTTCAGTAGCCTGCCCAAGGGCACAGGGTTCTTAGGCGGCCCTGCTGCACCGCACAGTCCCAAACGCTGCTTCCTCCTGCAGCAGCCGTGGGCGTCCCCACACCACCCTCCTGCCCATTCTGCTCCTCCCCAGCCCGGTCTCACGCTGCCGCCTCCGGCTTTGGCACCACAATTCTCTGTATGTGTTTGACGTTCTGCGGGACGGGTCCATATTCTCTGCCATAAAACACCCAAATGTAATGGCTAAGACAAGTGGAGAGGGGAACCTGGCACTAGTTAATGTAAGATAGAATTAGATGCAAAAAGACACGATCGGCTCTTACGGAGAATACTCCTAGATTTAGATTCTGCTGTTTTTTCCTCGTTTGTATTAAAATCAGGGAATTTGATGTCAATTGCATTGGAATGTTAAATATACTGTATTTGCCATACAATTCTGAAACCCATGGGTGCCTGTTTCTTTCTCAGGAGGCCAGTTAAGCTCAGCCATATGGAGATGTGCTTCGTGGCAGTGTGGGAAATGTGCAGAAGTCACTGTGCCGATCGCCGGATTCACGGGCACTTCACATGGAAAGTAGTCTCGGTTCTGCACATATGTGCACCCCCAGCACCACTCGCTGTCAGGCGGGCGCTGTGGGGCTGCAGAAGCTGAGGCTCAGAGACACTTTAACATTTGCTGTTTCGCACGGTTGCACCGGACCAGGCCGGAGACATCACTTATCTTTTGAGAATTCAACCCTAATTAGCATGATTAATGGTATCAGAAATTCTTTTACTTAAGGGAAGCTGAACAAATCAGGCTTGGATTCTGTGGTGGTGTATCTTTGTTTCCCGGTTTATGAATTAATGCAATTCACTCCAAAGGCTATTTTCATGTTAGGTTTGCATAACTCAATAAACTCTCTCAAGAGGAAACCGTACAGCGTGAAACTCACCACCAAGTAATATATGCACCAAGAAATTAGTGTCATACCATAAAGTGACATATTGAGTTCAACATTCAATGGAGCACGTCGTACGTACCTGTTACCAGTGTGTCGCTTGGAATGTCTTCCATTATGCATTTCTCCTCGCGTTCCCCTACGTGGAAATAAAAAGCAGTTGAAAGTGAAAAATAAAAACTTAAGACAAATGTTAACATTTGCATTTCTGCGGCTTTAGCCACTTCTCATAGCACTTTCCTTGAAATGGATCAATTACAAGTGGTACTGCCCATGGAGTGCTTGTAGTTCATTGGATAATTCTGCAAATTGATTTCTGTGAGAAGGGGCATATGGTGGCAACACATAGGCAGGTGACTGCCGCAAATCCCAGGAAACAAGATAAAAAAGTGTCTGAGCCTTGGGGCCTTTCCAAGCATGGTGATGTCAAAGTTTCTTCTGATCTCTTATTTTTTAAGGATTTGGAAGAGAAGCCCTAACTACCGAGCCCAGCATGTGCCCAGCACCGGCCCATGCTGTGCCATCCTGACCCAACCGAGATGGCCATTCTGTGGTTGTTTCTACTGTTTGGCAGGAGGTGAGGGAGGAGGAAGTGAGTATCAGGCCAGGGGGTGAGAACCAAGGGCAGGGGTGCAGGGGAGGGGAGGTCAGTGTGGACTAGGAAGAGGTGGGAGCCCCAGTTTAACTGAGGCCTCACCACAGATGAGACTCTAAGTCTGTTTTCTTGCAAGAAGGAGGAAGTTGAAATCACCAAGTGTGGTCCCATAGGTCCTTCCAGCTCTGTCATACAATGATTTCTTTTTAAACCTTTTATTTTGAAATATTTACAGACTCAGAAAAAGTTGCAAAAATAGTAGAGAATTCCCCTGTACCCATCACCCAGCTTCCCCCCGCCCCGTGGTGACGCCTTACGGAGCTCAGGGGGGTAGTAACTGCATCCTGCAAACTGGGAATTTGACACATCAAGAGTACAGTGAACTGAACCTAGAGCTAGGTAAACTAGAGCTTACATGGATTTCACGCTCTTTCTTTTAAAAGTATGGGTGCACTGTCAAGTGGATGCTTCAGCAAGTAATTATGAACACTCTTGAGACAAGTGGGAAAATGGAGAAGTACAGCATTATGGTTTGGGGTAAAAGATTGGCATTCTATGCCCTGGGATGTTTCACTGAATTCTATTTTATTTTATTTACTTTCATTTTTATTTATTTTTTTTTAAAGATTTTTATTTATTTATTTGAGAGAGAGAGAATGAGAGACAGAGAGCACAAGAGGGAAGAGGGTCAGAGGGAGAAGCAGACTTCCTGCTGAGCAGGGAGCCCGATGTGGGACTCGATCCCGGGACTCCAGGATCACGACCCGAGCCGAAGGCAGTCGCTTAACCAACTGAGCCACCCAGGCGCCCCGACTTTCATTTTTATTTTTTAAAGGAGCCCGAAGCATATTAAATTAATCGGTGGGTCACGTGTGTAACTCAGTTTGTTGAGCATCCGACTCTTGATCTCAGGGTCGTGAGTTCAAGCCCCACCTTGGGCTCTGCGCTGGGCATGGAGTCTACTTAAAAAAAAGGCAAAAAATAAAACACAAAAATAAATTTTAAAAAATTAAAGAAATGTGATGCGAAAATGGAAGGCAGTGGGTGGCCAAATGGGTGGGGAAGATATTTTGGAATAGGAGAGACTTTCTTATTCGATTATGGGTAGGAGTGACTTTGGCATGTGGAAGTGTCATTTCTTGAAATACTTCTCCTTTTTATTTTTAGTCACCTTTGAGTTCTTATGTGTTAGCATCCTGATTCTGAATGTATTTAGCAATTTTTAGAATTTATTGAAAAAATAGAATTTCTATTAAAAGTCTATGTTCAGCCTCAGAGATATCTTTCCATTGTTTCTTCCTGTAACATCCTCTTTTTTTCATTTCATTTCATTTTTATCTTTTCCTCACGACAAGTGCCCTCCTTAATCCCCACCCCCTACTTCCCCATCCCCCCACCAACCTCCGCTGCGGTGACCGTCGGTACGTTCTCTATAGTTAAAGGTCTGCTTCTTGGTTTGTCACTCTCTTTGTTTCCCTTTTGCTTATTTGTTTTTTTCTTAAATTCCACATATGCGTGAAATCATATGATATTTGTCTTTCTCTGACTGACTTATTTCACTTAGCATTATTACTCTCTAGCTCCGTCCATGTTGCTGCAAATGGCAAGATTTCATTCTTTTTATGGCTGAATAATATTCCATTGTGTGTGTGTGTGTGTGTGTGTGTATCACATCTTCTTTATCCATTCATGAGTTGATGGACACTTGGACTATTTCCACATCTTGGCTATTGTAAATAATGCTGCTATAAACACTGGGATGCAAGTATCCCTTGGAATGAGTGTTTTTGTATTCTTTGGGTAAATACCCAGTAGTGGAATTGCTGGGTCGTAGGGTAGCTCTATTTTCAACTTTTTGAGACACCTCCACACTGTTTTCCAGAGTGGCCACACCAGTTTGCATTCCCACCAACATCTGTCGTTTCCTGACTTGTTAATTTTAGCCATTCTGACTGGTGTGAGGTGGTATCTCATTGTGGTTTTGATTCGCATTTTCTTTATGATGGCTGATGTTGAGCATCTTTTCATGTGTCTGTGGGCCATCTGGTTGTCTTCTTTGGAAAAATGTCTGTTCGTGTCTCCTGCCCATTATTATATTGGATTATTTGTTTTTGGGTGTTGAGTTGTTTCAGTTCTTTGTATATTTTGGATACTGACCCTTTATTGCATATGTTATTTGCAAATATCTTCTCCCATTCTGTAGGTTGCCTTTTAGTTTTGTTGATTCTTTCCTTTGCTGTGCAGAGACTTTTTAGTTTGATTATTTTTGCTTTTGTTTCCTTTGCCTCAGGAGACGTGTCGAGAACAGAGTTGCTATGCACTGAATTGTGTTTTAGCTGGTGTGAGCACGGACAGGTTGGCTGACCCTGGTTGTCATCCACGACACAGGAAAATGGTGGTATAGGCCATCTTGCAGCACACTGTGATAGGGTTAGATGGGACCAGCAACAGAGGCCCTTAGCTCTGTGCCTGGTACCCTGCAGGCATGGGGGGAGGGGGGTGCAGCTGTTGGCTTTTCTGGCTCTGGGTGGAGCCACACTGAGGCCTCCCTTGTGCAAGACAGCCTTTTCCTTCCTACTGGCTTGTGCCTTCTACCTCGGTCTCCCTCCCTGGCCATCATCTTAATGTATTTGGGCTGCTATGACAAAATATCAGAACAACAGGAATTTATTTTGCACAGTTCAGGAGGTTAGAAGGTACCAACATGGTGGGGTTAGGGATGGTCTATTCCTGGGTTGCAGACAGCAGCCTTCTCCTGTGGTGGGAAGGGCGAGGGAGCTCTGTGAGTCCTCTGTGAGGGCACGGGTCCCATTCAGGGGCTCCATGTTCATGAGTTCATCACCGACCACAGTCCCACCTCCCAGCACCATCACAATGGGGGCTAGGATTCCAACATACGAATTTGAGGAGACACATTTAGGTCATAGTGATTATCAATGCTCTCCCTTTAGGAAGCACTATCGTGTGGTGCTCCCACGCCTGGACTCCAGGACCACTGTCTGGCTCACCTCCTTGGACACAGACCTTCTGTGTGGTCCTGGGCAAGCTCCATAATTGCTCTTTGCCTCAGTTTCCTCATCTGTGGAGATGGAAGGATAGTAGTACCCACGTTATCGAGGGCTTGTAGAGATCAAGTGATGTGTGTGCAAAGTGCTGACTGCAAGAATGTTTGCGCTACTGTTTTATAGCCTGATGTCCTGAAGCCGTTATCCAGATGAGCTAACTCGTAAGGACTTAAAAAAAAGCCCAGCTCAGCCACCAAGCCATTGTGACTGCCTAACAAATTAATAATAACCCTTCCTGTCATCCAGTAGCCAGGTCACAGTCCATTTTCCCTGACTGGGAAGGTCTTTCGCTGCTGATGCACTTGAATCTGGTCTACACAGGATCCAGCTGTCTCTTAAACCTTTTATTCTGTTGGGCCTGCCTTCCCTTCAACCAGCCTTTTTTCTTCCAAGCACTCCCAAGGACAAGGCTGTATCCCGGGGGCGGGCACAGCGCCCAGCACACACTCCATGTGCACACACATCTCAGGGGCCCTGGGTGACACGTACTCCTTGGTTCTGGGCGCTGGGCCCCACGCTGCGACTCTGAACGGCGAGGGTTCGCTGGCTCTCCCTGTCGCTTCCCCAGAGACCGATGTGTGTGGCGGAGGCTTCATCCAACCGAGGCTCAGACTTTTAAGTGGGAGTCACAAGTGTGAGTTCTTTTTCAAGATTGTTTTGACTCTTCCGGGTCCCTTGAGATTCCATATGAAACTTAGGATGGGTTTTTCTGCTTCTGAAAAACATGCCATTAGGATTTCGACAAGAGTGGCGCGCAATCTACAGCCCACTGAGGGTCACGCGGATGCTGCAGCAGCATCTCGTCCCCTGAACCATGGACATGGGGTGTGTCTTTATTTACTTACGTCTTCCAGCTCCCCGAGCAGGGGCTTGTACTTGTCACCGTCCAAGTGTTTCACTTCCTTGGTTGAGGTAATTCCTATGCATTTTCTTCTCTTTGATGCGATTGTAAATGGAACTGTTTTGTGATTTCTTTTTCAGATTGTTCATTGTTCATGTACAGAAATGCAGCTGATTTTTGTGTGTTGACTGTCTCCTGACACTTTGCTGCAATCATATATTAGTCCTAAGCAGGCTTTGTGTGTGTGTCATCTTCAGGGTTTATACGTGTAAAATTATATGTGAGATAATTTTACTTCTTCTTTTCCAGTGTGGAATGCCTTTTTTCCCCTTACCTAATTGCTCTGACCAGAACTTCCAGGATCATGTTGAATAGAAGTGGTGAAAGCAAGCAGCCTTGCCTTGTTCCTCATTTTAGAGGAAATGCTTTCAGTCTTTCATGATTGAGTATGATGTTTCCTGTGGGTTTTCTTATATGGTTTTTATTATGGGGAGGTAGTTCCCTTCTGTTCCTAGTTTGTTGAGTGTTTTTATCATGAAATTTTGTCAAATGCTTTTCTACATAAATTTGAATTTTGTCCAATGCTTTGCAGACCTACATCAGGTTGAGATGATCATGTGGTTTCCCCTCCATTCTGTTGATGTGGCATATTACACTGATCAGTTTTCATGTATTGACCCATACTTGCATTCCAGGAATAAATCCCACTTGGTTGTGGTATATAATCCTTATAATGTGCTGCTGAATTCTGTTTGCTAGTATTTCGTGGAGGATTTTTGCATCCGTGTTCATCATGGATGGTGGTCTATAGTTTTGTTTTCTTACAGTGTCTCTGTCTGACTTTGGTATCAGGGTAAGCCTGGCCCCATAGAATGAGTTGGGAAGTTTCTCTCCCCTTTAATTTTTGGGAAAAGTTTGGGAGGGACTGGTGTAATTCTTAAATGTTTGGTAGAATTCACCTGTGAAGCTGTCAGGTCCTGGGCTTTGCTCTGTTGGGAGATTTCTGATTACTGATTCAGTCTCCTTACTAGTCGTAGGTCTAGTCAGACTTTCTGTGCCTCCGTGATGTAGTCTTGGTAGGTTCTGTGTTTCCAGGAATTTGTCCACTTATCTAAGTTATCCGATTTGTTGGTGTACAACTCTTCACAGGACTCTGACAATCCTTTTTATTTCTGTAGAATCGGTAATAATGTTCCCACTTCATTTCTGACTTTAGTAATCAGTCTTCTCTCTTTTTATTCTTAGCCCGTATAGCTAAAGGTCTGTCAACTTGGATGATCTTTTCGAAGGAGTAGCTTTTTGTTTCATGGATTTCCTCTATTGTTTTCCCATTCTCTATTTTGTTTATCTACACTCTCTTCTTTATTATTTCCTTCCTTCCACTAGCTTGGGGTGTAGTCTGTTCTTTTCTTCCTAGGTCATTAAGTAGTAAACTCAGATTGTTGATTTGAAATCTTTTCTATTTTTAAATATGTTTATAGCTATAAATTTCCCCTAATGCTTAGCATTGTTTTCACTGCATTCCATAGTTTTGTTGTGTTGAAGATTTTCATCTTCATCTGTTTCTAAGTATTTTCTAATTTTCTTGTGATTTCTTCTTTGACCAACTGATTTAGGAGTATGTTACTTAATTTCCACAAATTTGGGAATGTTCCAGTTCTCCTTCTGTTCCTGATTTCTATCTTCATCCTGTGGTGGCCAGAGAAGACACTTTGTATGATATCGACCTTTTAAAAAACTACTGAGACTGGGATGCCTGTGTGGCTCAGTGAGTTAAGCGCCCGCCTTCGGCTCAGCTCATGATCTCAGGGTCCTGGGATCGAGCCCCGCGTCGGGCTCCCTGCTCCGCGGTGAGTCTGCTTCTCCCTCTGCCTCTGCTCCTCCCCCTGCTTGTGCACTCGCTCTAGCTCTCTCTCGGACAAATAAATAAATAAAAACTACTGAGACTTACCACGTGGTCTCACACACGGTCTGTCCCGGAAACTGTCCCGAGTGCCCGTGAGAACGCGTGTGGGGTTGTCGCTGGGCGGGTGCTCTGTGTGTCTGCTGCATCTGGTTGGTTGCCTGGGGTTAGTCCTCTGGGCCCTTATTATCTTCAGTCTGGTTGTTCATGCACTACTGAGAGTGGGGGACTGCCATCTCCAACTGTTACTGTACTTCCGGCCATTTCTCCTTTCAATTCCGTCAGCTTTTGCGTCATATAGTTTGATGGTCTGTCATTGGGTGTGTGAATGTTTATAATTGTTATATTTTCTTTTACTGAAATGTTATTAATATATACTGTCCTTTGTCTCTTGTAGCCGTTTTTGAATTTAAGCCTCTTTTGTCTGATGTGAGTGTAGCCACCCCTGCTCTCCTCTGGTCACTATTTGCATGGAGTATGTTTTTCCATCCCTTCACTTTCAATCTGTGTCTTTGGATCTCAAGTGAGTCTCTTGTAGACAACCTATGGTTGGATCCTGTGTTTTTATCTATTCTGCCCATCTCTGTCTTTTGATTGGAGAGTTTAATCCATTTATATGTAAGTAATTGCTGATAAGGAGGGAGTCTTATCTAGTTCTTTGAGCATCTTTAAAGCAGTTGTTTTAAAGTCTTTGTCTAGCATGTTTGCCATTAGACTTTTTTCAAGAGGCAGTTCCTATTGATTTACTTTTTTCCTTTGAATGGGCCATACTTTCCTCTGTCTTTGTATGCCTTGCAATTTTTTGAGCACTGGACATTTGAATGTAATAATGTGGTAACTCTGAAAATCAGATTCTCCCCCTTTCCCAACGTTTATGTTTTTTCTTTTTTTATTAAATAGACTCCATGCCCAGTGTGGAGCCTAAGGCTTGAACTCATGATCCTGAGATCAAGACTTGAGCTGAGATCGAGTCAGATGCTTAACTGACTGAGCCACTCAGGCACTCTTTTGTTTTTTCTTTGATTGCCATAGGCTGTTTCTGTGCTGAGGATCAGTCTAAGGGTAACCTAAGGTCTTTCTAGGTCTTTTTGAGACTTTCCCTAAATATGCATGGTCACTTTCTAATTTCCCTTTTATATGCAGTTGTTTTTGAATGTCCTTGTCTTTAATATTTAGCTCCCCAAAGAGGAAAAAAGTGAAAAATATAGGGGGAGTGGGGAGAAAAGTGTGCTCTCCTTTTAAATTCCCTGGAAGTTACTTCAGGTGGAGGGGGACAGTTTTGCAATGGGTGGGGGGCAGGGGGGCAACTGCAATGGTGCCCACCTCTGTCTGCACTTCTGTTGTTAGCAGCAGCAATCAGCTGTCACAGAACAAATCCCCAGTATTCAAGGACAGGGTCTCTTTGCCCACCTTGGTTCCTGCAAGCTGGGTTCCAGCTGCTCCCAAAACATGTGCATGGTGGCAGCCATGGGGCTGGGGCTGGGGGATGCGAATGGGTAGCTGCTACTATACTGAGAGCTGAAAATGACCCAAATGAGCCACCATTTGCCATCCAAGCCTTCCCCAGGGGTTGCAAGCCTTCAGTAGATTCAGGGTCAGACACATTCTGCCCCTGCATCCTTTGCCCAGGTCGGGAGGCAGGTTCTCCCCTCACAGATGCTTCCCATCCTGGCATCATCCCCTTGTCTTCTGGCTCCTTGCTTTGGTCCTTAACGTGAGCGCGTGATGTCAAGGGCGTTTGTTTCTACATTGCGTCTGAGGAATGCAGGCTGGCAGCCCACTGCTGGAAAGTGCGGTATTGGGAAGTATCTCAGTTGTGCCCTGAGATGACATGTCCAGAGATCCACAGGGAACATCTGCTAAGAACATCTCTCCGATGAGTCTCTTAGTGAACACCCCCCGTCTGTTCAGCAGGACACACCCACGGTATTGGCTGAGAATCTACTCCCCGCTGGGGGAAAAGGGGCCACAAGCAGCTTTTTTCACTTTTTCCTCCCCTAGGTCAAGGGTCAAGTCGACCACTAGGGATAGACATGTGTTCTGGAGAGTGGAGTGGGTCCAAGGAGGTGAGCAACGATAGAGGGCAGAGGGGTCTGAGGTCAAGCTCAAGGGGAGGGGTGTCAGGGGCCAGAGGAGCACCATCTTAAAAGAGATGGGGGGGGAGCATCACCTACCCAGCGGCAGGGGGGGGGGGGGGGGGGGGGGGGGGAGGGCGTCAAACCTCCTGCTGCTGGGAGACAGGGAGAGGACAGAGAGCAAGGAGCGTGGACCCCGGGTGCAGCAGCACAGTGGACATGGGGCCCCCCACGGCAGCAGAGCAGGGGCTCCCACGTGGAGGGAGACGCTGGGAGCAGGGAATGGGGAGAATCCTGTCTGGGCGTGTGGCTGGAAATGGGCGCAGGAGCCGGAGGACCTGAAGGGGAAGGGGGGGCCAAGAGAAAAATCCCCCAAGAGAGGAGGGGGAGACATTGGCTGCCGAGGATGACCAAGTGGGGCACAAAAGAGGAGAGACAACACACAGGGACGGCCCTGGGTGTGCGCAAGGAGGTCTGAGCGCCCGGGGATCCAAGACTGCCCCTCAGAGACAGTGGATGGGAGACGTGTGAGTGGAAGATGTGACCTCGAGGAAGCGGAGTGGCAGAGGCGAGAGGGGTCTCTGTATGGAAGTGACCAAGACTCAGCAGGAGCACTGACGGGGCGGCGGGCAGGAGGGGGGAAGGGGTGGGGGGAGGGCGGCGGGCAGGAGGGGGGAGGGCGGAGTTGTTGGATCCGATTCCGCATGTGTCCAAGCAGGAGGAAGAATGTTCTGGAAGGGTCCCAAGGAACAGAGAGTAGGCTTGCCCCGTCTCCTGGTCGTTCTCTGAGGGCCCACATGGGATCTGTGCTGGTGGGCGAGGCTGGGACCCCTGAGCTCTGACAAGGGCCCGGGCCGATGAACAGTGAGCCCTCAGGGCATCTCTATGAGGCCACGGGGCTCAGCAGTCAGTGGCCAAGGTCAGGGACCGGCTGCAGGCAGCCACATGTGCTCCTCTCCACCCCCCACCAGTCCCACCAGCCGTGTGTGCTGCGTGTGTGCGGTGGGTCTGAACACCTTCACACCATTCAGAGGCTGCCAAGTGCCCTCCTGGGGATCTCGGGCATGCCCTCCATGCAGGGGAGACCCTACTCGGGGGTGGGAGGGTGGCCCTCCCAGCGCCCTGCCAGGAAATGCGAGGCGAGGGCCCCTGATGTCAGGAAACAGTCTTTATTCAAGTGCGGGGAGATGGGTCATGTGACAATGCCAAGGTGAGGTGTCCGAGCCTGCTCTCCTTTATCCACCTGACCTGCCTGACCTGTCCGGGGCAGCCTCGGCCTGCGGGGCAGGCGGGTGTGTGGGCGCCTGTACCCTGGGGACAGCAGGTCCGAGGTATTTCATATCCACTGTCCTGGGGCTCCTGGGCCTGGGGTGCACGGCCCTCCTGCTGGTGGCCCTGTGGGCGCTGTGGGCACACCGTGTGCACACAGACAACCCCCGACCAGCAGGAAGTGGATTTATCGCAGAGACTTGTAACTCACCCATGAGAGTGGGTCCCAGGACCGGGTGCCCGAGAGGAAAGCTTGCTGAGAGGAGATGCCTCTCCCCACGTCCTGCTGCATCCAGCAGCTGAACGCACGTCTATGCGGAGGGGTCGGTCAGCGTTGGAGCTGAAAGGCCTGGTGGACAAAGCCCCGCTGGGCCCGCTGAACCACCGGGCATGGCCCCCACGCGGGGTGGAGGGCCTGCAGGGCTCTGGTCTCAGACACAGTTGTCCGGGGCGCACTCAGCCTCCTCTTCGAGCTCTGGGCAGGGTGCCCCGTGGTTGGCAGGCTGCACGCGGACATAGCGAGTCCTGCTCTTCACTCCCAGCTTCCCGCAGGGACCTGCACACAGCCCCCAGGACGACCACAGAGAGACCTCACAATCCAGCGGAGTTTCTGGAACTGGACCAAGCACAAGAGGGGCCTGTGAATACACACGTGTGTGTGTATTCCTTGTGTGAGACAGGCCCACACTCTGAGTCAGGAGGGAGCGCTGGATTTATCAGTGCGCTTAAGAGCCAGCTGCAAGACCACCAATCACACCTCTGCAACACCCCACCGAGACGCCTGGAGGGAACATTTCCATGCTTGGAGCCCCTGCATCTCCTGCATCAGGGACCCGGGGAGACATCTGGCAGTGGGGAGTGGGAGCACAAGGCCCCTGGAGGCAGGGAAGGATCCCACTGCTGAGACACCCGCTCTGATGCAGCCAGGCTTGCAGGGGGCTCTGTGTTTCAGACCGTGGTGGGAGCGCCCCCACGCTGGCTCATGGCAGGGTGGGGTGGGGGGCACGGAGGGATCCGTTCAGTGACGGCTGTGACACAGGCCACACGCGGGGACGCCACTGACAGAGGCCTGGTTTACCACTCACTTCTGGGCAAATGTACAAGAGCTAACTGGTCAGTCAGCCAAATCCCAAATCTCTCCGAACACCCATCGTCCTGCACCAAGTGCTCTGAACCCCCAGGACCCCCAGCATCCTGCTAGAGGGCACATCACACTCAGGAGCCTGGCTTTGGATGGAGCACCTTCCCCAGCTCTGCCACCTCCGCTCAACGTGGGACTCCCCTGCGGGGCCTCATCGGGGTGGACGGACACGGCCTGGTCCCTGGGCCACTGGCCCTCGTGGGGAGCAGGTGACCAGTGTGGCCTTGGAAAGTGGAGCGTGTTGAGGTGTCATTGACACTTCAAAGACGGTCCCTTTGGGGCAGTTTCTGGCCCGGAGTGTCCCTTCCTGCTTCAACGTGGTGGCCACTCACCGTTAAGGATTTTTGTAAGGGTGGGACTGAAGGGCCTCACACACGGGGGTCAGTATTGACAGCTGCCCTGTCGCGGGTCCCTGTGTGGCCCGCAAACCTGGGTGGCGCTTCTACCCCCTGCAGCCCGCGGGGCGCCCCGTACGGCGATGGCGGTGCCAACGGGCAGGAGCCTGCAGTGGTCCTGGCGGCGGGGCGGCAACGCGCTCACCTGAGAGGCTGTCCATGATCTCATTGCCCCCGCCGGCGCCCGCGGGGCCTGGGGCGGGCAGGTCGAAGGCCCTGGGGTTCTGCCGGAGTCGCACCAGGGTCACTCTGGCAATGGGGGGCAGGGACTTCAGCCGGGGGTAGTAGAAGGAGTTTGCGGGGTGGCTGGGAGAGGAGGAAGTTATCTGCCGAGAGAGCAGCGGTGTGGGCGGCGGCCGGCCAGAGGACACCCAGCCGCCTGCGTGCGCTTGCGGGGAGGGGGGGGGGGCCCCGGGGGGGGGCCAGGCGGGGGGGCCCCGGGGGGGGGCCCGGGGGGGGGGCCGGGGGGGGGGGCCTCGGGGG
>NW_027397066.1:509807-547998 GCF_003265705.2 Callorhinus ursinus
GGCTCCCGCAGGCTCCTGGGGCAGGCGGCCCAAGGTCTGGGAAACAGAGCAGGAAGGGTCAGGCCTCTGGGTGGCGGCCTGGGCCCTCCACCCCAAAGAGCAGCCGCCTGCAGACAGGCGTCTTGTGGTCAGGGATGAGGCTGCGCACTGGCCCAAGAGCCACCTGGTGGAGGGCTCTCGTTCCCCACCTCCGTCACCCCCTCACCTCCGTCACCGTGTCCTGCGGGATGGTCGCGAAGTTGGGGGAGGAGAAGGTAAAGCCGCTGTCGGTCCCTGCGTCGTAGGGGTAAAGGTCCACGGCAACCTGCTCCCTCCAGCGGTCCCCATTGCACAGGTCCAGGCTGTCCACGCCCACAAACCAGTCTGGGCTGGGGACGATGCGGACCACAAAGGACACCTGGGGGGAGGGCGGGTGCTCAGCCCGGCGGCCTGGCAGCCGGCGGCCCAGCCCCTTCCCCCCACCGCTGCCTGGGCTCACCAGCGAGTGCCGCGAGTGGACCTCCAGCTCCGCGGACGTCTGCCCGGTGCCGCTGGGCACGGCGGGCGCCGAGAACACCTCGTGCACGCTCTGCAGCTTCTCCCCGGCCGCCTCCATCTCCCGCATCAGGGCCCAGGCCTCGCCCCGCTCAGCAAAGTCCCTGAGCCCGTCGCTGACGTACTGGTTCTTCCTCCACAAGCTGTAGTCGGAGCTGTGCGCTGCCCCTGTGCGCGAGGCCGGAGTGTGGAGTGTGGGCCGCCGCGCGAGGGAGCGCACATCCACGGCGCCCCGGGGGCAGGGCCCAAGCACAGCAGGACGTGCTCCGCAGATATTTCTGGCGCTGCCGGAAACTGGGATGAGCGTGCCCACCCTGCACACCGGGAAGTGTGGTGGAGCGCTTGAGGGGGGTGGTCACTGCCGGATCGGAGGGACCGGGCAGCGGCGCTGTACTTACCCAGCAGGGAGGACCACTGTGCGGGGGGCCGGAACAGGGGGTACTGCTTGGGGAAGGCTGTCTGGCTCCACTTGCCCGTGAAGGTGATGCTGTACTTGGCCAGCGGCCGGGCCGTGCAGACAGACTCTCCCCCCAGCGGCTGGCTGGCCACGGAGCCAAGTGTGGTCAGGAGGAGGGCCCAGAGGGCCCTGCCCCAGGTGGTGGTGTGACTTGGGGCTCCCATGACCTAGGATCAGAGAGAGAGCTCCACCAGCTGACACCCCTGGTCCCTGGGGGGGAGGGGCAGGGGCCTCCCGGAGAGTGCGTCGCCTCCCACACATCCCTTCGCACTCCTACCTCCATCAGGCTCAGGGGGACCCCTGTCCCGCCCCCAAAAGCCAAGCCGTGTCAGGTTACACTTGGATCCCAAGCCCAGCAGATTCGGAGCCCTGGCTTGGTCTCAGCCGTGCCCCGGGGCAGCATCCCTGAGTCCCGGGAACCTGGAGGGTACACTTCAGGCTCGCTGTGCCCGGGATGACAGGAGCAAACGCAGGCCTCCCTCTTGGGATGCTGCGGGCTGCTGGGCCTGGGGAAGTGCCAGGAGGCCCAGCGCCTCCGGATGGGGACAGGGGCGCACACGCGCGTACTCACCCAGCAGGAGCGGCAGGAGGGCTGGCGGCTGGGCTGTCGGCAGCAGATGGTCCCCGAGGGAGCCCAGAGCTCCAATTTACGCCCAGGACAGCCCCCCGGCCGGCCACGGCCGCTGCAGAGAGCCGAAGCTCGGACGGGGAGCGGGAGAGAAGGGGCTTCTCCCGTGCGGTCCGCCCTCGCTCTGCGCTGAGCAGATGCTTCTCTGGCGCTGAGGTCACTCTCCTCCCTCGGGCGCCTGCCACTTGCCGCACCCCTTTCTTTGTCTTTCCCTCCCGCCTCTCCGCCCTCGGCTCCTCTCCCTGCCGCTCCCCCTTCCCAACAAACCCGTCTTAGTGTCTTCCAGGAGGTACTGTCGTAGTCTCAGCTAGGAGGGGAGCTGGGCTGCGGAGCACCAGCGTGTTACACCCTCTGGGCAGGGTGGGACCCCGGGGGCCACATTCCTGGCCTGACGCTAGTCCAAGTGTGGGAGAGGAGCTGGAGAAGTGGGGGTTCCCAGTTCAGGCATCCCTGGCCTTGGGGCGCTGGGTTTTGGCACACACAGCCTGTCAGCGTGCACAGAGCCGCCTCCACAGGGCTGGCCAGGGCATCCCGAGGCTGTCCCTCCAGAGGGGAGCCAGAACCACTAGGGTAGAGTTGTCCCAGCTCCAGAAAGACTCACTGGGGCAGAGAGGTGGCCCAGGGCCCCCACCCCACTTCCGCCCGTGGGGCAGAGCTCCACGGACGCCTGGCACGCAGGGGAAGAACATGACCAAAGCTGGTCACTGCTCACGGTCAGGAAAATATTTCTAGAACCCTAATCGTGGGGTCTGGGAACAGAAGGGAAGCTCTTACTTATCAGAACTGCCCAGGGAGCTTTCAAGCTTAAACAGAAAGCATTATGATTTTTGGAACTGTTAACATTCCCGCGCGGTTGGGGGTGGGGCTGGGGGAGAGGGACGGAGTAAATAGAATCAGCAGGAATAGAATGCAAACAAAAGCAAATGACCTGAGCTCTATTTCAGACACATGGGCCGCAAGAGGAGCCTGCATATAGATGGCAGGTCCTCAGGCTGAACACATCCTCATGCGGGGGTTTCAAACTTTTTGGTCTCAGGACCCCCGACACCCTTAGAAATCATTGAGAGCCCCAAAGAGCTTTCGTGTGTGTGGGTTATAGCTGTCAATACTTACCATATTTGAAATCCTAACAGAAACGTTCAGAATACATAGTAACTCACAAATGAAAATACGTTCACGTAAATAGCATAATGTTTCATGAAAAACAACTACATTTTTCAAAAAGAGTGGTCTGGTTCTACATTTGCACAGATCTCTCTCTGCCTGGCTTTGTGGGCAGACAGCTGGGCCTCCGTGTGTGACACCCCCCCCCCTGCGGCGGGCGGGAGGTGCAGTGCTGGCTGGTGTCGATGCAGAGCCCAGCCGCGGCGAGGACAGGCCTTGCGGCCTCTGGAAAAGTCCCGCACCTGTGGGAGAGAATGTGAGCAGAAAAGGCAGGTGTTCTCTGTGCACCTGTGTCTTGTTCTCCTTGAGAAGCAGTGGCCTTTTTCGGGGAGAGAAAGCAGGAGATGGGCCCAGGGCTGAGTTGCAGCCGGCTCTCCTGCTGTGGTTTGCTCACGCACTGTTCAGTGGTGGCCGTGGCCTCAGGCTTGCCCCATTTTACAGGGGGCTCTGGTCCCAGCACCCGCACACCCATGTGGAAAGCCTCTGCAGCTCAAGGATCCTGGGGAGGGAGGGCGTGATGTGAGGCCACTGGAGCCCCAGGCCTAGAGCCCTGGGGCAGGGCCCCCCCAGCTTCCTTGCCTGGGCTCCGCTGGGAGGGGCTCCACTCCCTTTGGTGGTGGATAGCCCCCCAAGGGCATGCCTGGTGGGATTCTTGGGGCACAATGGGACCTGGGAAGGGGCACAGGGGGAGGCCAGGATAGGCGACCTGTGGCCCCCTGGCCTGGGTTGGGCCTCAGGTGGGGACCCGGCCAGTAGAGAGTCTACTCAGCTGCAGACATAGTTCTGCCAGGTCCTGCCTCCCTTCGAGAATCACAGAATCATGTGACGTAGCTTTGAGGAGTACTTTTTCACAGAGACCCCCACCGACAGAGGTCCCGCCCTACTTAGGCAGCCCTCCTTGGCCCCCTGCCCCCACCAAAGGAAAGCCATCCATTCATTAAACCTGGATAACTACCTCCAGCATCTCAGTGCTGGGGACCCAGAAGTGAGCCTGCCCACCAAGCGCTACTGCCCCGGATGTGGGGCAGGGGCTGGGCAGACAGGATACAGTCTGTAGATGAGATTCTATTATTCAGCGAGTGCTTCCGTTAATCGCTTGACCCTAATTCCAGAGTCCCTTCCTGGAAGTCACTTCTTGATTAGTCACTCCTCAGCTGGTTTCAGGGCAATAGGGCTCAGGACTGTGGTTGCCGGTCAGGCCTCCACACCCCCACCCTCCCTGTCTGCACCCCACGCTCTCTGCACCCCCACCCTCCTGCACCCCCCGTGCTCTCTGTAGACCCCCATTGCCCCAGTGGCAGAGCAGTCTGTCTGCCCCTCCACTCTAAATGGCTGCAGCAAGCACCCCTCAAATTAGTATCGGGTACAGGAGGGGTAATGGATGGGCTGACCTCCTTGCTGCGGTTGGGCAGCTGTGAAGTCCTTTCCATCTAGTGTGAGGGGTGGGGTTTGTGGGCTCACACTGGCCCTTGAGGGCTGTGTGGGATTTCCAGGAGTCTGTGTTTGTGGGTTGCTGAGAATAGGCCTGGCAGGCAAGGGAGTGCTGGGTGAGCTCTGCGCCCTCATCCTCTGCCCCCCCGGGCTGTGTCCCTGTGCCCTCGGGTCCCAGAGCCCAGGATGCCCCCGCGGGGTGCCGGGGGCCCTTGAGGTCTGCTGTAACAAGGGTCCTTTCAGAGCCCTCACCCGGGGACGGGCTGTCTCAGGCGCCGGTGTCTGGCTCCCCAGGGGGATCCCGCCGGTCACACAGGCACACATTTGTCTGCTCATTTGCCCACTCACCAGACATTGACCAAGGGCCCCGTTCCTGCCAGACACCACAGACTCTGCACACACACCCTTTCCAATGGCCACCTCCTGAAGGGCTGACTATTCCAGCAACACCCTGGCAGTCCAGGGGTTCTCCCCCCCCTGCTGTCCCAGCACCCCTCCCTGTGCCCAGACACTCCCCGCCTGTTCCGCCCCAGGGCCTTTGCACTGGCAGCTCCCTGTACCTCCCTGTGTGTCAGTCTCAGGGAGCACCTCCTGACCGCTTGGCGCAGAGGAGCCCCGTCTCGCCCTGTCTTGTCATGGCTTTGTTTTCAGTCAGGGCTCCTGCAGAGCATCTGACTAATGTAAGCAGGGTGTGGCTTCCAGAGCCGTTAAGAAGGCTGTTGCTGGCTTCCAAGAATGACTTCCAGGACTGTGCGCAGCATGGCTGCTGACCAGGGGCTGGCCCCACCTGCCCGGCCCCACCTGCCTCCCTCGCACCCACTGAGCTCTGCTCTGGATCCAGGTTTCTCCGAGCCCTTCTGATATGTGGAGCCTGAACTGGTCTGGGAATCCTGGGTCCCGGGTTTAGCTTTGCGGCCTCTGCAGTCCAGGAAGGCACGAGAAGGGGCAGTGCTAGCCAGCTGAGCCCCACACCCACAGCTCCGCGCCTGCCCTTCTGTCTTGTTGGGCCAACGCCCAGTGGGGGCCTTGCCCAGTGGGCTCCCCTCTGCAGGCAGCCCCCTGTGATCATGCCCGACTTGCAGAGGGGCCTGCAAGCCCAGGACTCTCGGCGGGCGTCATAGCCACACTGCTGGGCCCACTTTGTTGGGGGGTGGGGCCACGGCAGCTGAGGGGCAGGTCTGGGAGGAGACCCACTTCCATCTGGCTATAGATACAGATTTTACCTGCTCTGGGGAACCATCTGCCTCCCATGAACACGGGCCTCTGCTCTCAGTGTTTGCCATGGTGTCTTCATCCAAATTAAGATGGCAGAGTGAGGACCTCTGGACATGCTCTCCTTTGTAAAAGCAGTGAGAAAACAGGCAAAAATGGCTGGCACAGACCTTTTCAGCACCAGGAAATTAACCAAGCTGTAGCAGGCTTTGGAGAGTTTCTGTTTTTTGTTGTAATCCAGAAAATTGGCTGCATCTTGGTAAGAACAGCAAGCCATAAGGTGTTTTGTTTGTTACCATCTTGACCCTTTTTAAGTGCACAGCTCAGTGGTATCACCCACGTTCACGTTGCTGAATGGCCATCACCACCGTCCACCCCAGGACTCACCCCTCTTGTGAACCTCAACCTTGGTGTCCGTCCAGGAATCAGTCCCTGTTCCCGCTCCTCCCGGCACCTGGCAGCCCCGTCTGTCTCTGTGATTTTGGCTACTCTAAGTACCTCATCCAAGTGGCACCATATAGGTCTTGTCCTTCTGTGGCTGGCTCCTTTCACTGAGCACGGTGTCCTCAAGGCTCACCATGTGGTGGCAGGTGGCAGATGGTGCTTCCTGTTTCAGGCTGAATACACGATGTACACACACACACACACGCACGCACACGGGTAGTCCATTCAACCGTCAATGGACACCTGGGTTGCTCCTGTGCTTTAGCTGCTGTGAATAATGCTACAGCGAACACGGGCGTGCAAACATCCCTGCTTGCATTTCTTTTGGTTGTAGTATACCCAGATGTGGAATGGGTGGGCTGTATGGTGGTTCCATGTTTAATATTTTGGGGACCCTCCACACTGTTTTCCACAGCGGCTGGCTGCACCATTTCACATTCCCGCCAATGGGGCACAGGGCTCCATTTTCCCCATGTCTTCACTAAGCTACGAGGTGTTTTCACGTGGTCCGTCCCCACTCTTCAGCTCTCTGGTAGCCTAAAAATGAGCAACCCAAGTTCATGGTGCAAACCAACAGCCAGTTGGCCCCTGGACGGAGCTCTTTCAAAACAGCATTCCTAGAAAAGTGTCATGATTTGACCTTTCTCGTGGTTTCCTGGAAGACCCCGTTAGCAAACTTGTCTACGTTTGACTTGATTCAGAGCCGACCCTGTAGACAAGCCTTTTCCCCAGGGGTGATGGCTGGAAACCATCACAGGCAATTAATGAACTCTGCAGTGGCCTGAGGTGGTGGCTAACAGTGGGGACAAACGAGAGACTAACCAAAAAGCTGAGAAGGGGAGCCTGAGAGACGGGGTGTCTACAGGGAGCTTTGGGAAGCACCGGCGTACTCCCAGAGATCTAGAAGGCCACACAAATTCCTAGGGCAGCATGTGTTCTGGAAAGACCCGAGCTTACCTCCAGCTAGCTGGAGGCTCTGGGCCCGCAGGAATGGGGGGAGTGCGGGCCATGGCGCAGCACCTGCAGAGTGCCCCGCAGCAGGGGACACAATGGAGGGCTCTGTCCAGTCATCACCTGGCCGCGAAGCTAACGGAGCAGAGACTTAGTGGCCACATGTGGCAAAAGCACAGAAAAGTCACTAAACAGGCAGCAAAAGCAACAAAGCAAGAGGAGCCAGTAGGCTCTGATTCCGGAATTGCCACATTATATTATTTTAAATCTTCAGGTTTCATCCACAACCACGTAACGCGTGAAGAGCCGAGCGTGTGGCCCCTTCCCACAGTGGGCTGGGGCGCACCCGGTAGCAGGTGTCTCTGAGGAGTCCCAGGGGCTGCACTTTGCCAGACAAAGACTGTGTCTGTCTTCAGTATGTTCAAGGGAGGCCTGTGCAGAGAACTGAATTATCAGGTGATGTTTCACCAAATAGAGAACACCAGGCATAAACGGAAATGATAGAGAACCAAATTGAAATTCTGGAACTGAGAAATTTGCTGGAGCCAGTCCACAGCATGTGAGCAGCAAAGAATCAGCGGGAAAGAGGTAGGTCGACCGGGGCTGCCCAGCCTGAGGAACAGAACAGTGAAGGGAACCGAACAGGGGCTCCTGTGTGCACCCAGGGAGCACCACGGGTCCCAAGGAGGGGAGCGGGGAGAGGTTCGCCCCCCGACGCGTCCCACGCAAACCCTGTGAGACAGAGACAGACAGAACATCCCCCCAGGTACGTGCAAGGGATCCCCAGGGAGAGGTCTGCACGCAGATGAGTCCGAGCAGGTAGGTTCACAGCTGCCTTCTCTGGAACCGGAGGCCACAGAGATCAGAGGCAGTGGGATGGCACGTTCAAGGTGCTGGAGGACAAAATGGCAACCGAGAATTCTACGGGGGAAAACACTCCCTTTCAAAAACGAAGGAGAAATGAAGACGTTCCCGGATTAGGAAACCTGCCTGACAGAAATACGAGAGGACTCAGACAGCAATGAGAGGGGCACAGACAGAGGCTCAGGCCCCGGGAACGGCGCACTGCCAAGGGCAGAAGACCGTGTAAGTGTGTTCTGTGCCTCGGAGCTCCTTTTGCTCCTGTCTGACTTAGGAGGCACCTGCGCACAGCAGCGATTGTAACAGTTACACGTCCTGATGGGCCAGGAACGTGCACATGTGTAATTTATAGACAATAATAGCTCTAAGGGAGGAGGGAACAGAGCTGGGTACCAGCCAAGTTTTTGTACGCTCTTGAGATTAAAGTGATACTAATCAGGAAGGGGCTTGCTATAAATTAATTACAGTTCCCAGGGAAAACACTAAGAAAATAAATCTTAAAAAACACAGTAAAAGAAAATGACAAGTGAATTCAAATGGGACACTAGAAACCACCATTTAACACAAAGGAAGTCCATAGGGGAGAAGAGAGGAACAAAAAAGATACAAGAAGCAAATGGCAGAATGGACGGTAAAGCACCATGTTTCTGTATGTTTCTGTATGCGGTCTGCAGGAGACAGGCACTGCGCTCCAAGACACAAGCTGGTCCAGCGCACGATGGGCGATGCACTTTGCACACAGCAAACAAGACCATGCCAACGAGGCAGGATGGCCTTGGGGCAAACACTGTTCCTAGAGACAAAGAACACTTGGCGATGATGAAGGGTAAATCCGTCAGGAGCGTATCACCATTATAAACATATGTGTGCTGGTGAAAATCCACATAGAGCCCTGGACTGCCTCCCAAACTTACCTTGTAGGAAGCCTTACTGCTGCCATAAACAGTCGCTCAACCCAGACGGCGTACGTTCTATGTGTCGTATACTGTAGTATAGTAACGTACACTCGAGAGAAGGTGCCATGGAGAAAATCGTAAGGAAGAGGAAAATACATATACGGGACCGGACTGTTTGTGAAACAGAATCTCTGTGACAGGATCTGCACGTTTCACACCCTGTTGTTCGAGGGTCAAATGTCATTGGAGACTTTCGACTTCCAATAGCTCGTTCTTAATAATGGATAGAGCAACGGGACCAGAAAGAGAAGGAAAAGAACACGCAACAAGGGCCCAGGAGGCCGGAGTAACACCATGAGCTGGATCTCGCAGTCTGATCTTCTCCACAATTGACCGAACGACAAGTCTCAATAAATTTAAAGTGAGTGAAATATTGTGTGTAAGTTCTCTCACCACAGTAGAATGAATTAGAAACTAAGAAGAAATTTGGCTTCAGCCTCTGTCCTGGAGCTTCTGGGAGACAGGGGTCCCACCTGAAAGCCCAGCTGTGCTGCTCCCTGGCTGGCAACCCAATCCATCTCTTTCCTCTCTGGGCTCCAGGGCCCGAGGTTGCAGGGGTCTCTAAAGAGCAGGGGTTTGAAGTTACAGGGACAGAGTGAGCTGCCTGTCACTGGGGTGGTCCAGCAGGGCTGCCAGCAGGACCTTGCCCTGGGGAGGAGATGAGCAGGATCCCCTTGGGGGGGCAGGCCTCACATCTCTCCCCAGAATGTTCCGTACCTCTGCAGACCATCTAAGCCTTGGTGGCACCGGTTCTCTGGGGACTGAACCTCTGCTTAAGGCCCGGGGACTCCGGCCAAAGTTGGGTCCCCTCCCTCCCCCAGGCTCCCCTGCACCCGCACCCACCCAGGTGTACCCTCTGCCTGACCTGCCTCCCTCGGGCTGGGGCAAGACTCCCCCGAACCCCCACCCGCTGGAAATGGGGTTGAGCACTGCCTCTCTAGCAGGAGCTCAAAGCAACAGCAAAGCCGAGAAGTTGGGGCAAGGGCACCACGTACAAGACCACTTGCCACTTAGCCCCTGGCAGGACTGGCCAGGTGGTGGGAAGGGAGCCCCACGAAGGGCAGGCATGAGGATGGGCTCGGGCCCCAGTCCCAAAGGCTGGGCAGAGCCCAAGTGCTGGGGAGCCCAACGGGAATTTCATGGATGTGCTGCCTCTGGGGAGAGCGGGGACTAGGGATTACTAGGGAATGGGGAAGCCTCACCTCTCTGCTGCAGAACCAGGAGCCCTGCTGGACTCTCCAGGTGAGACTCGCGAGGATCCCAGGTCCCTGTGCCTCTGTCCCGGGGGCAGTGGGCAGTGGAAGCCCCTGGCTGCACAGCACACGTGGGGTGTGCGTGAGAAGGAAGCCTCTGTTGGTGTCCGGTCCTCTGCCCGTCCGGATGGGTCGCAGAAGAGCTGCATCGGCTGGGCCTTCTGCTTGCCCCACGCCGTCCTAAGAGACGTTCGTTGTGTTGGCCATTTTGGTGATCACAACTGCCCTGGGGATAGTTTTTATCCTATTTTATGATGAGAAAACCAAAGGATGGCGCTCAGCCCTTCTTGGGGGGAAGGGTCGGTAGGCCCACCCAGTGGCCGCCCCCTGGGGAAGGAGCCCGGAGGGGGACGGTCCTCAGAGGCAGCCAGCAGTGGATGCACCCGCCAGAGAGGCAGGCGGACGCAGATGCCACTCGCCCACAACGGCACTGTGAGCTCCCAAGCTCCAGGCCCGGCGCTGTGCGCAGCAGCCAGAGGCACGGGGACGGGGCAAGGGGTGTCCAGCCGAATGAGACAGGACGGAAAAGAAGGAAGGAGAAAATGGACAGTTCACAACCAATAGGGCCAGTGTCTCCCGAGGAAGAGAGTGAGAGACACGGGCATGTTTTCCAAGATACAGGAGAAGAAAATGTTCCTGAAATAAAGTTCTGAATCTGCAAAGAAAGGACACACCGTGTCCCAGGGACTGGCGAAGAGCAGTGACCGAGGGCAAATCTGAGAACCCGGTGGACCATGGGCAAGGATCCCAGGGAAAGGCCAGACTGCTCTCACACCTCCCCTCAGATCACACCTCCCCTCAGAATATTCTGGAAGACAAGCAGCCCTGTGGAGCTGGGCTCGGAGCAGGAAGCCTTCTTGGGTCGGAGTACACACTCGGAACCCAGCACTGCAGGGACTGCTCCAGAAGGAGCCCCGGCAGCCAGGCCCTCTGTGGGGTCAGCTCCAGTGACCTCTGGCGCATAACCCACCACCCAAAACCCCGCACGTGGGAACCGCGACGGCGTCTGTTCTGCCCGAGAGCCCGCACCGTGGGCGGGGTCCAGCGCCTCTGGTGCCCCTGGGCGGCTGGGAGGCTGTGGCCACAGTCGCTGGAGGCCCCTTGGTGCGGTGCCAGGGGTTCGTGCGGGGCTGGGACTCGGCTGGGCCACGGCCCCTGCGCGTGGCCTGCGCTCCTCCCAGCATGGCGGCTGGCTCTGGGGCGGCATCCAGAGCGCCAGCTGGAGGAGGCTGCATGGTTGTTAACCGACCCTCGTGAGTCACGGGGCCACCCAGGTTCGTGGGGAGGGGAATGGACCTCATCTCTCAAGAGGAGGTGGCATGGCTCTAGAAGACATGGGGCTGGAGGGTCTTCGGGGAACAGGTAAGCTGCTCTTGGGTCTTTGCGGCAGCTAAGGGGCAGGCACAGGGTGGTGCTCACGGCCGGGGCTGTGTGAGCCTCCAGGTCCCGGCAGCACACGCCCATCCCAGGGGCCGGGGTGTCGTGTCCCCTTCAAATGCCCCCTTTGTCTACAGCCCCGTGGGAGTCCGGTGCGGGGTCCCTGTGGAGGTGTGCCCCTAGCCCCCATCCCAGCGCTGCCCGGTGGGGTGTGGGGTGGTCTGGGAGAGCAGACACAGCACCGAGGGGTGTCCTTTCCCCCGAAGACCCCGCAGTGGGGGCAGGAGGGTCTTCCCTGCTCTCGCCTGACACCCACCCATCCCAGAGCGCCTCTTCTCCAACGGACCTGGGCGTCAGGGCCCGGCTCTGAAATGCACGGGGAATGTCGGGAGGGCGACCAGAAGCTCCCCCAACCAAGGCTGCACAAGGTGAGACCGTGTGTGCTGTGTGTGCTGCCCGAGGGGATGCTGAACTGTGCACGCCCACCTCCGCAGCACACATTCCCAGAGCGGGTGGAGGATGCAGGGGCCCCCGGGACAGCCAGCCCCCACCCCTGGGCCTGTGTGCCTCACACCACAAGCGTCCCCTTTCCTGGGCTCCGATGGAACAGCAGATGCCCAGCACCAGGGTCGGCGCACGGGGCCGAGGGGGCTGCTGGGCTGGGGAAGCCCAGAGCCGGCCCTTCCCTGGCTCCCCGAGTCCTGACCCTGTGTGGGCCACACCCCCTGGGGGCCTCAGTTTCTCCCTCTGCAGGGTGTGGGAGGGACCAGGCTCACCAGATGGCCCTCCGGCCCCCACAGGCTTGAGCACTGAGGTCACCCCTTGCCTCATGACCTCGCAGGCCAGCCAAGCCGCTGTGCTGCTCCAGGAGCTCCGTCCAAGCTCTGAGTCAGGACTTGCTGGCGGCCAGGCGGCCGTGCATCCCGGCAGTGGGCTCAGACGTGGGGACTTCGGCGTTCACGTTCACACTTTCTTCTTCCCGGTGGGTTTTCCCTCGCTCCTCACAGGGCTGGAGAAGCCATTTGCCGAACGAGAGCTGGAGGCCGGCTCTGACAGGCTTCAGGAAAAGCACCTTCCAAGGACGGCCCTAGGGTTCCGAGGGCTGACTGGCTGGTGAGCAAAAGGGTGCACAGCAAAGGGGGACTGGCTCCTTCTGGGGTCTGTGGCGTCGTGTCCAGGCCCTTCCCGCCTGGTCAGGAAGGTGGTCCAGCTTCGCCCCTGTCAGGGTGGGGGGATTAAAGGGAGGGGCCCCCGTTCAGAGGTGCAGGGAACATCAAAGGAGCCGACCCCAGTGGGGAGGGGCCGCATCGCCCAGCCCAGTGGCTCTGTCGCTGTCCCCTGCCCACCCTGTCCCCCCGCCCCGGGAGGCCTGGAGGTGCAGGCCAAGGGTCAGGCTCCCCGACAGGGCCGAAGGCACCAGCACACACACATCCAGCTTCCTCCCAGCAGGGCTCTGCCTACCCCCCAGTCCAGGGAGGCCAGCTGCCCCCGAGGACCAGGGGAAGGCCTTCCTCCCCACTTCAGGGACCTACCTCCCAGCCTGGAAATTCTGAGCAAACACTGGCGGCCCCATAGCCTTGCGGCTGGACGCCCTGGCTCCAGCCTCGCTGGTGGCCTACTTTCTGCCTGAGCCCAGTGGAAATGTGGGTCAGCGCTTGCTCGCCTGGCCTGGGGCCAGAACCGGTGGAAGGGGAAACACAGCCTGGGGGCTGCCTAGGGGGCCACCCCCACAGCAGCCTGCCCCACTCCAGCGGCACCCCCACCCTCACCGCCACCCCCACGCTGCTCAGCAGGCAGGGGCCCAGGCTGTCCACCTCTTCATCCTTATTCATCCCCAGGCCTGGCTGTCATGTGGCTAAGGGAAGACCCCACACTGTCCTGGGTCCTCTTCTCCCCCAGAGGCAGCCGGACTGAGCTCATGGGCCCCTGGTGGGCGACTCTATAGACCACAGCCAGCAGGCCGACCTGGTGGGCCCCTTGCCTACCAGCACCCAGAGCCCAGCGCCTTCACCAGGTGTCTGCACCATCTCCCAGAGTCACAGCACCCCTGAGCTGCCCATGGGTTCCCTGATCCTCCACAGTCCTCCAGGGGCTCTCCTCATGAGGGGTCATGGGCCCCAAACTAGGGAGGGCACCCTGGAGTTGAGCATGCTGTAGTCCCTGCTTCAGGACTCTCCTGTTCAGACCACGGAAAGCCCACCTGGAGGTGAGCTGGGAGGTGGGCAGGGGAGAGGCCAGGACGCCCTGCGGGTGCTGGGCACCGCCAAACTGTACTTCCTGAGGTGTCTGCCTCCCTGCCTTCTAGGGATTCCCAAAAGAGATCTTAAAAGCATAGAAAGCCTTATTCTCAATGATTTAAAGAGAGGATCAGGCCTCCCTTTCCTCCCAACCTCTGAAAGTGAGAGAAGGAGCAGGGCTGGTGGGGTTTGAAGGGCACTGGACAGGTGTCATGTTGCGTCCCACCTTTGCATATATCTGCTGATCCTCTTTCCTGGAGCTGATTTGGGCAGGAATCCCTGGGAGGAGAGTGTCTGTCCTTGGGGGCCAGGTCAGGGGTTGTGCCTATTGCTGACACTACCTTAAGGCCTGGGCAATGAGTCCCCAAGGTCAGCCGCCTGGGGGTGGGGTGGGGAGATGTCCAGCCAGGCACAGGCCCCGCGGATGCAAATTGGAATTGTAGATGTTCCCACAGCGCTGATCACCATCTGAATGAGCAAAGCCATGCTTCTGTGGGTTCTCCACAGGCAACCCCATCCAGTCTCCTTTCTCCCTTCTTTGGAGGGTCCTGCCTCCTTAGGGGTGGGGTTGGCAATCAGAACATTGGATGCCCTAGATGTTGTGGCCACAGCCACTGGTCAGGCCCCATGGGTCTGGGAGGGTGACAACTGGTGAGTGTTCTGGCTCAGCTCCCAGGTCAGTTATCCGAGGGGGCAGCCCATCCTGGGGAAGCAGCACCTGGATTTAGCAGGGCCTGGAATGGTGTGTGGGGTGCGGAGGTGACCTGCCTTCCACGCCCATTGCGGAAGGCAGCAACTCACCTTTGCGGCGGTGATCTGAATTGGGGTCCTGTGGAAGAGACAAGCTGGAGGCAGCTCCTGGTGCCCTTGCCCCGTGGGAGGCTCATGGAGGCTGGAGGCTGCCCACCCTCCCACCAGCCTCCACCCAGATAGGCCCTCCAAATTCTCTTCTCTCGTACTCAGCAAGGGAAGAAAGCCAGTGCCCTGGGGTCAGAGAGGCCAGGGGACTCCACCTCAGGGAGGTCACTTCACCTCCTGGGGCCTGGTAGCTCAGGGTCTGCCAGTCTCTAAAGCACTGTGGGGGCTCTGTCTTACCTCTCACCGAGAAAGCAACCATGGGCAATGAGCATGAGTGTGCGCGGCTATGTTCCAATAAAACATTTCTGACCAAGACCTCAGGAAGGCTTGAGAGCACAACAGAGGCTCAAAAGCCCCCATCGCTATCACCCACGCACTCCACTGGAGCCTCTGCCTGTCCTCCCCTCCCCCTCACAAACCCATGAAGCCCTGAAACCTTGTCGGTGGATGGGGCAGCCAGCGTGGGGAATAACATGCGTGCTGACAGAAAGAACGTGTTACTTCAAGAGAGAAAATCTTAGCAAGGCCTGGAGATCTCATCTGCAATGTTGGAAGCAGAGGACCGTGAAATGCCATCCATGGGTCATGGAGAGAGAAGGACTCCACCCCAGGCATCTTATACTAGCCCAGAAGTAGTTACTGTGAGCAGGAAGTATTAGTACACATGTCGTCATATCCCCCATTTGAGGGAAATACCAGAAAAAGACCAGAAAACTGACCGTGAGTCAGAACAGAGGATGCAAGATTGATGTCAAGACAGCACTAAGAGGGCAGGAGCCCGAGCACAAACACTGGCACACACTGATCTACACACTAAGCGAGCACATGTTGGCAAGGACAGAAACGTAAGTCATCAACATCTATGTACCACACAACATAGGAACTAAACACAGAAAGCTGAACTGAAAGGCAGCACAGGGATTGAGGAATGCAGACACGGGAACTCTCACTGAATCTCTTCATTTTTAGGTCTAGTAATGACTGAAAAATATAACAGACATGGATGTAGACAATGATCTTCACATTCCTCTGAGGGAAGACATAGGACTTTCTACATGGCCGTCACATTACATACTTGCACACAAAGAAGACTTTTGAATGAAAAAGTAGATCAGTGAAAATGATCTTATTATAATCTAACAAAATTTGAAATAAATAACAAAAAAGTCACATACATACTCCCAATTTTAACCACTCAGAAACTAAGAAACACATTCCTAGGTAACACTCAGATAAAACAGGAAATTGAATCTGAACATGCAAGCTCTGGAAAGCTATGAAAATGTAAACACATCTTAGCACAGCCCAGAGCCTCAACTGACACAACGCTCAGATGCTCAGAGGAAGGAATGAAAAGTGAGGGATTTTGTGCCCATTTTAGGAAATTAGAATGAGAACAATAAAATACGTCTTAAAAAGCAGAAAGAGGGAATTATGGAGAGAAAACCAGAAAGTAATTAAGTAGAAAACAAGTAAAAAGGAGAGATGATAAAGTATTTTTTCTAATAGGAAATAAAATAGAACCCCCTAGTCCTGCCTAAAAGCCTGGTTAAGGAGTGACAGTCTCCATTTAGAACTCGTGTATATTGAAATTTAGAAACCCACAACCCACATGCAACCAGGAGCTGGAAGGGGAGCCAGGGCGAACGGCTGGAAGATATAACAACACGAAATCTGGGGCAGCTGCCTGGAAACCTGGAGCAAACAGGTAATTTTCTAGTGAAAGCCGATTATCAAAATAACTTAAAATATAGGGGGAAACATGGACAGATGAATATAAGACAGTGGAAAGGTGATTAAAAATGAAGGAATGAAGGAAAGCAGCGGGAGGAGACATCCACAGCAGAGTATGCTCTAACCTTAAGTCAGAGGAAAAGTCGTTCCAGTTGTATTCTAACTTTTCCAAGACACATAAAAAGATGGAAAACTCTGTAATTCATCTCATAAAACCAGTAAAATTTAATATGAAAACCTTATGTAAAAAAAAGAGACTACAGACAAATATCACTTATAAATGAAGATGAGAAAAAAAATCTAAATATGAGAATAGCAAGAAGAATCCAATAAAGAATCTGCAGAATTATACACTGTGACTTGGTAGGTCTGGTCCAGGCTTCCAAGGGTGGCTCAGTGATTGAGTTCAATAAGTTCATTGACAAAATAGCACAGAAAATTCATAGAACCAAATCAATAAATCCTGAAACTGAATGTGACAAAGTTCAGCAATCATCATTAATACAGATTATCAACCTATATAATAACTGATTACAATATTATTAATCTGTGTAATCTACTATAGTATAATGTAATAGTAATCATTATTCATAATATAATAAAATAGAAAAAGAAATTAAAATCTTTGCACACAACACTGGCCGAGATCATTCTGCCTAGAAAACACAAAACCTCCAACAAACACAGGTATGAACAGTGATTCTTCCCACTGCCATTGCTGTTCAAACTTTTTTTAAAGATTGTATTTATTTACTTTAGAGAGAGAGAGAGTGAGAAAGAGCGTGGGGGGGGAGGGTCAGAGGGAGAAGCAGCCTCCCTGCTGAGCAGGGAGCCCGATGCAGGACCAGGATCGTGACCTGAGCCGAAGGCAGTCTCTTAACAAACTGAGCCACCCAGGTGCCCACGGTTCAACATTTTTGTGGAGGTTCTAGCAAACGTAATTAAGAAAATCAAAGAAATGATGTAAACATTTGAAAAAGATGGATAAAATCATTTGTGTGAGTAGTATATGACCGCAAGACACTGTACCCTAACATTGATAAAGATAAATACATGGAAACGAGTAACTTGTTACTTCTCAGCAGTGAGCACCTAAGCGTGAGAGCAAGAGACGTTTGGTTCCAGGCGGAACTTGGGCGCCGAGGTGAAGGTGCGGGATGACCCCCCGGAGGGCGGCGAGCCACTCGCTGCTTCCGTCTCCAGGCTGGGCTGCCGCGGCGCGGCGGAGTGTGGGGACGCCACTGCCACCTTCTCCAAGGCCCACTTTCCCGTTTGCATTCTCGTGGCCCTCACGTGGCAGGCTGTTGCCTGGCGGCGCGTCACAGAGGGGCACCCCCCTCGAGGGCAGGACGAGCCTGGTGAGCAGCGGTGTTCCCAGGACGACAGGAACCGTCCAGTACTTGGCGAGGGAGAGGAGAACGGACGGGAGCAGCACCAGGCAAGCTCCGTGCAGAGCAGACGGGCCCTGAGTGAACGCAGAGACACAGCTTGGGAAGAGGCTTGGGGCCTAGAGTCCGTGGGCGCGCCCTCCCGGTTGGATCCCAGCTTTTCAAATGGGATGAAGCTACTTTAAAATGGCTCTGGAAGGGTTTGTGCCTGGCCTGCACGAAAGAAAGGGCCGGTGTGGACCCTGGCTCCGATCCTGGCTCTGCCGGTTGTCAGGTGCGAGGCTGGGGCGTGATGCCTTAGCCTCCCTGTGTCTCAGTTTCATCACCTGCTCAACGGGAGTTGTGCTGGGGAGGAGTTAACACGTGAGAAGTGCCTGCCCTGAATAAGTGTCTGCTCACCTGAGTGGTGTTTGCAGGTGTCAGAACACCCCTGAAGCCCGCCCAAGGCCCATCTGTGTGCCACCCACAGATCAGCGCACCGGGAACGGAGTCCATAATCGGATTCGGGAACATGTGAGAGGGTCCTGAATGACAACGCCAAAGGCCAACATCACTGGGGAAAAACTTGGCTTGAGTCATAATGCGTGGTGCCGCCGAGTGGTGGGCTAGGAGCAGCCCCCAGGCCCCGGGCTGGGTTTCCTGGGCGGAGAGGAGAGGGGGTGCTGGGAGGGCTGGGGCCACAGGCTGCGGGATGCTGCCCAGGATGAGGGCCGCGGCCACCGTGAGGAGGTTGTGGGTGGGCCGGCTGGCTCAGCGCCACGATCATCCAGCTCTCATGGCATGTCCTCCGTCTGCCGAGAATGTAAACCATGACGTAAAGGCTCGGGGAATGTGGTTTCCGCTGGCTGCCCCGCAGCTGACAGCTGGTCCCCATCAGGGCAGCGCCGGCCGCCAGGCTCTAGATGCCCCTTGTCTTCCAGCAGGAAGCTCGAGGCTGCACAACTGCAGGCCAGGTGTGGATACCCCTCCCATTGCCACCCTTGTTCAGGACCGGCTCCAGCTCCAGATGCATGGGGAAGGCAGTTAGGGCCTGGGCAGGCAGAGGGCGAGGCTGGACGTATGGGCCCTTCCACCTTCGTGGACATCACATCCCCGGGCTGGAGCTGGGGGAAGGGTGGGGGGCGAAGAGAGAGCGAGGAGGTGGGGCTCTGTGTCCCCTTCGGGCACCTGCTGTGGAGGGCACTGCACTGGGGACCCTCAGCCCCCCAGGGCGGGATGCAGCTTGAGCCCTTGCTGGTGGACGGACCCCCATGATCCCAGTCCACTGATCGGACCTCCAGGTGGGGTTCCTCCCCAGCCCAAGCATCTTGGCTTCCTGGTGGTTCCACCAGTCACATCTACCGGCCAGAAGGTTCTGGATGGCTCAGAGGCCCCTGTGTGGCCTGGTCCCTCCCTGGTTCTTGATTTCCTTCTGCACAAGCCCAGGACTAGGCCCTTGTGTTTAAGCCTGCACCCCTTACCCCCTCCCAACCCTGTGAGACCTGCCCCCGGGGGGCCGTGTGGGTGCACCTGCCCGAGGCACCCCTACCTCCCCCATCTGGCTGAGCCCCAGTCCCTGCTGGTGAGCCCACTGCTCCCTGAGCCCCACCGCGCTTGGGATGTGCTCTATGCACAAATGGTGGGGCTCCCGCCAGGCAAGGGGCCGTGCCGACTCTAGCTGGGATGAGCTGGGGGGTCCCTGACTACCCCAGTGGACACCCTGGGGTGGCCCTTTCCAGCCCAAAGCTTCCCCTCCATGGGCCCCAGCAAAGGCCTGAGCAGCTCCCGAAGCCCACTCCCTGGACAGGGTTGTGGGGTCCTCCAGTGGGCCAGGCCTGTGCCCAGCAGTCCAGGGGGTGTGCATGGAGAGAATGTTTGTGGGGGCAGCCCTGCAAAACCGCGTGGGAGGTCGGAGTCCCTACGGGAGGAAGGTCAGAGGGAACCTTATATCCTGGAGAAACTGCGCTCCACCACAGCGTACCAGGGCAGGGCCTTGGCACGTGCCGCCATCCCACCGTGGGCGCTCATGGTTGCCACCAAAGGACAGATGGAGGAAGAGCACCGGCTTAAAAAAAAAAAAAAAGCTTTATTAAGATACAACTCACATGACATAAAATTCACCTTCTAGAGTGTTTACTTCAGTGGTTTTTAGTTTATTCACAAGGTTGTGCAACCATCGTGTCTATGTGCTTCCAGAACGTTCCATCACTCCCAAAGGGGAACTGTCCCCTAGCCGCCCCTCCCAGCTCCTGGCCACCACTCCGCTGCCTTCTGTGCCTGGGGACTTCCCCAGCCCAGATGTGTCTGTAAACAGAGTCACACCAAAGTGGCCTGTGTATTTTCTTCTTTCCTTCACATGATGTTGTCAAGCTTCATCTGTGTTCAGCCACGCGCCCGAGCTCCGTTCCCGCCACAGCTGCACACGGTTGAGCCGTCCTGTGTCCCCCGTGAAGTCAGTCGCCTGTGCCTGTGCCCACATCACGCCCTCGGGTGACTGTGGCCAGTGCCTGCACACACCAGCGTCACGCGGCACCAACTGGTTGCAGCCGGAGGATGTTTGTTAGCTTCAGGTACACGTGGTTTCTCCTTGTTGCCTTTTCCCCTCCAGAACTTCTT
The DNA here is from genome assembly GCF_003265705.2 of Callorhinus ursinus. Lineage (NCBI taxonomy): Eukaryota > Metazoa > Chordata > Mammalia > Carnivora > Otariidae > Callorhinus > Callorhinus ursinus. The sequence goes on from NW_027397066.1 coordinate 529,888, forward strand.
AGTTATTTGTCCATGTTTGTTGCTCAGTATTAACCTTGGAATCAGTGTGCCTAGGTAGGGACGTTCTCCAGCCCGCGTCACGCTCAGATTCGCTCGGGAGGAAGTGACGCCACCGTGGGGCTCAGGCGTCCCACGTCAGGCAGGATTGTCCTGTATAGACAAGAGGTGGTTCCAGATCATGCCTGGACAATCCATCATTCTTTTTTTTTTTTTTAAGATTTTATTTATTTATTTATCTGAGAGAGCGAGAATGAGAGAGAGAGAGAGCACATGAGAGGGGGGAGGGTCAGAGGGAGAAGCAGACCCCCCGCCGAGCAGGGAGCCCGACGCGGGACTCGATCCCGGGACTCCAGGATCATGACCTGAGCCGAAGGCAGTCGCCCAACCGACTGAGCCACCCAGGCGCCGACAATCCATCATTCTGATGGCGGCTGTAAACACTGCTTCTACCGTCTCTTCTTGGAAGCCGCTTGAATTGGGAAGATACTGGTTAGGGTTGGCCACCTTCCTGAACTGTTTCTGGCAGTTTCTAGGCCTGCACGGGGTCAGCTCTCTGGAGCTCCTGGTGAGCCGGGTGAGGCTCTGTGGCTGGGGCAGGAGAGATGGTCAGCCCCCATCTGTGCCCCTCGGGGCTGCCAGGCTGGGCCCTGGACAAACCGCCGTGTGGGGGGCACTGGACCATCTGGAGGCCCGGCACAGCTGTGGCCACAGGAGGCTGCCCGGGGTCGGGAGAGGCTGGTGCGGGTGCTGGCGTCACCGGGAGGTACCTCACCCTGGGGCAAATGCCTGCCTGCCCCACGTCGCGTTTCCCTGTCTTTACCGAGTTGCAGTTTGTGCCCACGGAGCTGTGTGCTTTGCCGAGAGGGGCAGTGGCAGGCAGCTGGAGGTACGGGATGGCCGTTAGGAAATAGGGTCACTCCCCTGAGTCATGAGTCTCCCTCGGGAAGGTCAGGCTGCAATCCAGCACCGACTGTCTCCAACCACTCCCACTGGACACCTGCTGGGTTCACCCTGCTCAGCCAATGTCCTGATATATTTACCAGCGGCACCTGTGGGGATGGTGGCCTGGGGGGTGGTAGCTACAGAGTGGCTGAACACTATCTGGTGTTGTCCAGGCCCTCCCAGGCACGCCTGTCCTCACTCACCCGGACACCCCAAAGCCCCAGGCTGCCCACTGCCCAGGCCCCCACAAGTTGCCCCCACCCAGCAGGCCCCCAGCTCTGACACTGGGCAGGCTTCGATGGGGTGGGGGGTGGGGAGGTTCAGGCCTCAGTGACCAGCAGGTTTTGGGGGTCTCCAAAGTTCTGGGCCCCAAGGGGGGCAGGGCAGTGGGGAAGCGACCTGGTCCCTGACCTCCTACCTTGAGTTCTCCCAGGGACAGCCCAGACAGGGAAGGGCTGGGAGCGAGAGCAGGGAGTGGGAGCCGGGGCCAGGCCCTGGCCTGCTGACGAGCCCGGGGCTGGAGAGTGGCCAGGACCCAGCATGTGGTTCTCATTTTGGGTGTGATGGCTCCTCCCGCTGGATCCTTCGTCCTCCATCCCCGGGCCGGGGGTCACCAGGGTTACCATGCCCTGCCCGGGGCCAGCACACAGCCCTGAGCAGAAGGGTGCCTCACCACTTGAGCCCTGGGCAGCAGCCCAGCCTTGGCCACCTCACAGGGTGTCTCGGGCTGGGGGTCGGCCCAGCCCTGCCTCTGGAACTAGAAAAAGCCGAGCACAGGGTGGACCGGCACTGTCCCCCCTCCCCCGCTGAGGGCCCCAGCTGCAGACCCCCGGTGCGTCCACGCCACCCCGGCCCTGCTTCCCTGGTCTGACCCCTGGGCCCACGCAGGGTTGCTACAGCTCTGCCAGGACAGGCGGAGGCCGGCGGGCAAGGTCACCTGGCTTGTGTGCACCCCGGCCCTGGGTCATGTGGCCATCCCCACCCCCACTGGCTGCTGGCCCCACTCAGCCTTCCATTTGCTTTTGCCACCACGAGTGACTGTAGCCACGACCACACAGGACTGCCCCTGCCCCGCCCCGCTGTGGGAACCCCGTCTCAGGGGCAGAGACCCCCCCCCCCCATGAGGGCTGGAGGTGACAGCCGCTGCGGAAGGAAGTGGATGGGGAGGCAGAGCACGGACGCTGACCCACAGCAAACACCCCCAGCCCCAGGCAAGCCTCCACGCCCCTCTGCTGCAGGTCTGCCCGGCCCAGGGCAGTGGGCTCAGCCGGGACACGGGGACCCAGCAAGCCTCCTCGTGGAGAAGGTGCCCTGGTGCTAACAGGATCCCCGAGCAAGAGGGGTCTCCCCTGAGATGGGCCCCAGGAGCATCAACAAGGCCAGCAAGCATTCATGGTGCCCTCCGAAGAGAACTCTCCCCGACTCAGGGCTTGGCCTGGCTCGGGGGGAAACAAGGGGGAGGGGTTCCCTGAGGGGGAGCAGGCCTTGCCTGGGGGTCCCAGGCGGGGGTGAAAGAGCCAGGCCCCCCATGCCTGGAGCACAAACCCCCCAAGCCCGACCTGGGATGTGTGTTGAGGGGGTGGCACGGGAGTCTGGAGCCACTGCTGGGGCAGGTGAGGGTGGCTGCAGAGGCCACCCTGGCCTGAGTGGGGAACGTAAGGGGTCTGTGCAGGCCGGGGGCAAGCAGAGGGGGTCCCGTGGGGGTGGTCCAGGCTGAGCCGCTGAGGGGGCAGAGACGCCCTCCATCCTGTTGGTGGGATCGAGGGTTCTGTCCCTGCCCCCTACAAGTTTCCTGGCTTCCAGCCTCAGTGTCCCCATCGTGTGGGGGGCAGTCACTGCCCTCAGGGCCATTGCTATCTGCTCAGTGCACCAGCCCCTGTAGCTGCCCTCGGGGCCTGGGAACCGGGTAGGGGGAGGCCCATTAGCAGTAGCCCATGCGCAGGGCTGGGGGGCAGCCTTCCAATAAAAGTGGTAGATGTTTTAGCAAATGGAGGGGCCTGGAAATGGCTAAGGACAAAAATAGTCCGTGGCTTGGCCAGGCTTGGCCAGGAAGACCCAGGAGGGGAGCAGTAACCCTCAGCCCCCTGGACTCCCCAGATGGCCTTGGCGGGGACAGAGGTGGCCAGGCCCCTGGTTGAGGCCACTTCGTAGGCACGGGCTTTCTGAGGAGTGGAATTCTGGCTCTGGAAGATGCAGTCCCCGGCCCCCCACCCCGCCAGAGCTGGGGCCCGAGGCCGTGGGGGCCTTGTCAGGAGCCCGAGATAATGGAGGCCTTCCTGTACCTGGGCAGGTGGGTGGGAGGGGGCTGGACCAGCTCCAGTCTGGCTCACATTGAGCTGGGGCACTGGACGCATGGTCAGCCCTGGGCCAGAGGCAGGTGAGGAGGGGGATCTGGGAGGGAGAAGCCACCTCTTTGAGTAGAGCCATGAGGAACACATGGCCAGGGAGGCGGAACCTTCCCCTCTCACATGGCGGGGAGCTGTGTGTGGGGGGGGTTTGGGAGGACACATTGGAACAGCCAGGTGGCACAAAATGGGGGGGTGGGTACACGGGCTGGACCAGAGCCCAGAGCTGGCCTGGCTGCCATGGGGCTGCCCATGCCCGGGGAGACACAAAATGAGCTGAGAGCCCAGGGCAGGCTCCTGGGTGAAGGGGACAGTATGCTTGGGCAGACAGACATTCCTTGCCCTCCTGGGGCTGGTCATCCAGTGGCAGAGAAAGATAATAAATGTGTATGTAACAGTTAAACAAACAACAAATGAGGAAACTGTATTTATAACTCATATTATAGTTAAAACTTGAATTTCCTTAATAAATAAAAAGTGCTTGCAAATCAATAAGAAAAAGACCAGTCATAATTTCCCAAATAGAAAATAGTTTGAAAGAGGTAATTCGTAGGACATGGAGACATGGGCAGTGTGCAATCTCACCAGTACCAGGAGAAAAGCAAATAAAACCACATAGAGGCACCACTTCTCGCCTGCCCCACTGGCATGAATTATATGGCTTGATCTCGCAGTGCCTGGGTGGCTGTGGGAGAACACACTGGTTAATCCAGGAATATCTCCCCAGACTGCACAGGTACATGTCTTGGTTAGCGGCTCCACTCCTGGAATCCACCTGAGGATGAATGTGTTCAGCCATGACAACCACCCAAGGACAAGCCACAGGCTGGACCGCGGTTCGTAACACCAAAAATGGGAAGGCGTGAGGAGGGCCTGGGAGAATGAGCAGTGACTCATCCCCGCACCGGAATCCCACACAGACACCCCGGTGCTGCCCGTGGGGAGTGGAAGACCCTGATGCTTACTGCTCCCAAGTGTAAGAACGCAGGGAGACAAAGAACCCACTGGCCACTGAGGGCAGCCGCTGAAGGGTCTTGTAATGTCACCCCATCTTTTTGTGTCTCTTGTCATTCCGAGTCATTTGTGCCCATGGCACCCCTCTGGCTGCTCCTGGGCGGGTGGACTGGCAGCAGGTGGTCACGCTGTCCCGGTGAGTGCTCAGGGTTAGACCAGGGTGGTGGCCCCTGGCTGGGCCACGGCTGCCAGGTGAGGCAGAAAGGACTCGATGCCCATGACCCCGGCTTGTCTGAATGCCCCGTGCCAAGGGGAGAGGTCTGCAGGGTAGCATGGGGAGAGGTGCTGGTCACGGGGACCCAAGGTCCCCTCCAAGTGCTTGGCACCAGCCCCTCAGTGGACCAGATGCTTTTCTTTATGCAGAGAGCACTGGCCGCCAGGGCAGCGAGCCCGGAAGAGCCATACAGCTGGCCCTCGTCTCAGTTTTTCTCCCTGACACTTTTTGCTGAAAAATCAATTCTGCAAACCCAGCTGGTGCGGGCTGAGAGCAGCTGGGGGCGGTGCAGCGGATGTTTGGGCAGATGTGGACCGACACCCCCTTCCCTGAGCCTCTCTGGGCCTGAGCAGGGGGGGAAGCAGGGGCACGGGGGGGGCCAGCCTGGGTGGGGCTGAGGTCACAGGCAGGGAGGCTGCCTCCCTGCCCGGTCCCTGCTCAGGTCACCCCCAGGACAGTGTCCCCCCACGTCCTGCCCAGGGCCCAGCCGGCATTCACAGACCCTTTGCTGGGTGCCCACCCACCGTCCTGAGCCCCCAGAGCAGCAGCACTCAGATCTCCCCTTCCAGCCCCATCAGAGAGGGCAGGGGGCTGAGGGCAGCTGACCCCCTCCCTGCTGGCATCCCTGCTGGGACCCCTGCCCTGCCGACCCCGAGCCCTGTCCACCCTCAGCCAGCCAGGGCTCGAGGGGTAGAGGGGCAGAGGGGTAGCCCTGTCCCAGGGTCCGGAAATCAGCTGGTTCTCTGCTGCACGGCCTGTCCCCGGCAGTCCTCGTGGGGAAGCGGCTGACCTCCCCGCCCGGCCACAAGGAGCTGCACAGTTTCACCCATGAGGGGGTCCGTCCCCGTCCCGGATGACATCTCAAGTTTATTCACACGTGTGTGTGCGCGCACGCGCACACGGGCACCACGCCAGCTCCGGGCTCTGTCTTCCCTGCGGACCTCGCATCTGTCTCCGCTGCTCTGCGGCTCGCTCCAAGCTCGGCGCGAGGGCAAGAGTTCCGCCACTCCGCGGACGGGACGTCTACATCAGCGCCGGTTTCTGCTAACCGAAACAGACCCGGAGGATTTTTCACGTTTATGAAAGCGTTCGCCAGACTAACGTGGGTCTTTCGTAAAAGAAAAGGGCGGACTCCAACTTCCAGAAAGCCGGAATACGTGTGCCCAGACCCCTGTGATTCCCGATAGGGGATGAGATGGCGGAATTTGTTAGAAACACACAGGTGGCGGCATTTTGGCTGGACTGTAAGGAGCTTCTGTGCTGGTGGAGAGAAGGCGTATTTTATCTTGTTAAGCTTCCCCACCCACGGCACAGCCTTGTGGCCGCCCCGTTGGCTCGGAGTCCGCCGTGGAGGCCAGAGCGCCTGTGCCGAGGTCCTGGGCTGCTGGTGGCGCTGGGGGCCGGCGGTCACAGCCTGCACTCAGGGGAGCGGGACGAAGGGCAGAACGCCTCGGCGCACCTGCTACATCGGTTTGCTCTGCTTCTCTCGCGGCTCCGTGAGAGTGGCTGGCGCCAATCAGCCCACGTGGTCCAGCGGTTGTTTGATGTTGCGTTTTCCACACCAACGTCTGCTGGCGCGTGTTGGCAGCTTGCCTCCTTCCCTTCCAACCCCCCCTCATGCCGTGGCCTCCACTGCACAGCCGGGGAAACAGGCACAGGGCCATGAAGGGTGCGGACCTGCGCGCTCTGCCTCCCGCCCCCATGCTGGGGCCCTGCTCTGAGGGCTGCTGGGTAGGCCCAAGGCCAGAGCAGAGTGCAGCATCTCCCATGGCTCTGCCCCACAGCCCCCAGACCCTGGGAGCCACCTTTCCGGCTCCTTGGGCCACACCCACACCCCAGCATCAGCAAAGCTCGCAACTCTCTCCTCCCGATGCATCCCACCCCCTTCCGGCTGCGGTCTCAGCAGCCCGCGTGCCCACGGGGCCCAGGTGGGCCGGGGCTCCTCTGGCTGCCGGGGTGGGGGCCCTGAGCAGATGCCGGGTGGGCTCATGGAAGGATTCCACAGGACTTGGTGAGGGGAGTGGGGGCCTCGGGCTCCTGGTTTGGGCCCTGTAGGTTTCCAAGGGGGCTCCAGGAGGCAGCTGGCCTCACGGAGAGCCCCCGGGCCAGAGATGGGCTGGGCAGCATCCAGCAGGGAACCCATCTGCTGGGCAAGGCCAAGGGCAGCAGTCTCAAGCACAGTGAGGCTCCGGGCCCTGAGACCACAGGCCATGCCTCCAGTGACCTGCAAGCCCGGTTGGGGACCCCAGGGGCTGGCACCTGGGCTGGGAGCTGCACCCTCCTGTGACCAGGGCCCCAGGTCAGCAAGGGCAGGGCTGGAGGCAAGGGGACGGGGTGGGAGGTTCACTTTGGAGACCGGTGACTAGACCCCTTTCCTCTCTGCTGTTGGTGGGTTTGCCCTCTGTTCGTTTCCGTTGCTGCAGGGTATTTCGTTGTGAAAAACACACTGGCTCGTCTCCCTGAGCATTCACAAAACCATGTTTCTAGTCTCTGATCATTGTCAGGAAAGCTGCTGCCGACAAGCCTGCTCTGTCCTTCACTGTGGGTCTACATCTGTGCTGGGGGGGTCCCTGGGGGGGGGACTGTGGCTGTGTCTGAGTCTGCCTGCCCAGGAAAGGCGCATCAGACAGGCATCTGCACACAGTGGGTCCACGGACTGTCTCAAGCAGCCCCCAGTGGGCACCGGGAGCATGGCTGCAGAGGGAGCATCACTGCAGAGGGAGAAGCTGGGAGCATGGCTGCAGAGGGAGAAGCTGGGTCCACAAGTGATCAGAGATGGCAGACCTTCAGAACTGCCCTCAACTGAGCCCAAACGGCAGATCTTTGTACCACAATGTCAGCAGGTGGGCTCTCCAGGGGAGAGGCGGCTCTCTCCCGCGGAGGACAGCGCCCAGAGTGGACCCAGCTGTGAGCCATGAGCAGACAACACTCCTAGCAGCTGGGGAATGACCCCTGGGTCCCAGAGCAGATGTGGCACCGAGGTGCCCGGGCAGCCCGCCCCTTGCACCAACTGGATTCACTTTGCAGGGCAAGTTCACCCCACTTGGGAACACTCTTCAAGGCGATTCTAGATGGTGCTTTTCTTCCAGGAATTCAGAGTCTGAGTCAATTTCATAAACTGTGTTGGGAGAGCGTCCCCCTTCCTATGCTCTGAAGTGTGTGTGAAATGAGTTGTTTCTTCCTTAAGTATTTGTTGAGATTAATGGTGGAAGCCATCTATTTGTAATTTCTTTGAGGAAATGTTTCTAAGTTCAATTTCTTTAAGGTTATAGAGCTACTCAGACCCTGCATGTTTCCTGTCGGTTTTGGCAAGTGGTTTTTCATTTCTCCAAGACTTCCGGCATCAGTGACCTTGGGGGCGGCCTCCTGTCTTTGTTTGGTAGACTTTGATCGATTCTATTAACTTTTTCAAAGAACCAACTGTTGAATTTGTTGGTCCTTTCCCACTTGGTTAATTCCCGTCTTGTTTGTTACTTCTGCCCATTGACGACCTCAGAGTTTATCTCGTCATATTCTTCGTCCAGCCGCTTAGGACACGCTCGTGCTCAGGCTGCGCTTTCTTCTCGGTTGGCCGCTCCACCACATCCCTGCGGGATCCCTCAGGGAGAGACGGAACAAAGGCGAACAACTGAAGACAGAAAGGCTGAGAACGTCCCAGGACCGAGTGGAGACACAAAGCCCCCAGCTCAGGAAGGATGATGGGTTCTGGGAGGACAGCCATGGAGGGTGCACGTGCTGCCACAGAGGAGCAGAGGGTCCGGAGACCCAGCCAGGACACCCACTCGGGACGAGGGAGGCCGAGGTCGACGGAAGGGCCCAGCCCAGAATCCTGTCCCAGCCAAACACCTAGTCAAGTGTGGGCAAAACCATGGCATTTCCCCAAAAGCCCCCCTCAAACGAGTGCTTGTCCACCGTGCTTCCCCCCAAACAACTGTGCAGGAAACACCACTGAAGGGTGAGCTCCAGGAGGCACAGCGGTGGCTCTGGCCGGGGGTGGGGTGGGGGAACAGGGGCGGGGGGACGCCCAGCTCGGGGAGGCCCCGTCCCTGCCCCCCCGGGTCCCGTCTAGCCAGACACTGAGGAGCGAGCCCAGGCCTCGCAGGGGCACCCTGGACTGTGGGCCAGCGCAGGGTGGGGGTGCAGGGCCTGAGGGTGCTGACGAGCCTTCCAGGGGAACCTGTGAAAACCGCTGGCTGTGACGAGGATGACCCTGTTTACCCCGAGCTACTGTGAGGAAAGGAGCACTCTGTTTGGCGTGTTTCTGCGAGCTGTGGAACCAGAGGTCCCTGCAGCCTTCCGGATCTTCTGGAACTCTCATCTGCCGAGGCCGTAACATCTGCTCTTGTCCCAGGCCGGCCCGAGGGAGGCGCACTTGGGAGAGAGGGGGGCCGTGTCCCGGCAAACGCCGTCGCTTGCGCCTGCACCCACACTGCCCGCTGCGCCATGGCAGCAGCTTCCAAGCCTGGACCCCCCCCAAAGGACCACGGCCCCCCGGGACTCCCCAGGGCCGCCCCCTTCAGCCAGAGTCCCCACGAGGCAAAGCCACTCAAACAGACGCTGGGCCTGCTGGTTCTTTCTGGGATTTTTATTTCTTTAAAATAATTCATACAAATGGTTACAGTCACAAACATGATTTTAACCAAAATATTGCTAGCCTACCACATCAGCAGGACGGCACCCGCGCAGGCCGGGACGCTGCGCCCTCACATCCCCAGGACAGATGCCGACGGCCGCCGTGCACAGAGGGCTAGGTGCACTGTTCTCCTGCAGCCACTCTGTGGTGCCGTCTTCGTTTGGAACAAGGGGATTCATGCCAAAATTAGGAAAAACAGCCTTTGTTTTGTTTTTCTAAATTATTCTAAAAATAAGACAAGCAGGTAGAAAAAACAATGCACTGTGTGGCGTAGAAAGAAAAACGGGAAGGATTCGTTGTCCTGAGAAGTTTGCCAACTGCCTCGTTTCGGGGCGTGTTCCAACACACACGGGATGCAGTCTGAGACCGACCTGCCGAATGCTCCCTCAGGGTTCTCTGTTGACAGCTAAGCAAACAAATCCTCTGAAATGTTCTAAAGACTGTACACAGACAAGAACATTCATGATAGAATTAACTACTAACTTCTTCTGCTTAACGAGGACGCAAAGGACACAGGACAGCGGCTGGCCCCGGGAAAGGGCAACTACAGCTGGGCGGGGGAAGCCGGCGCCACCTGGCCCCCGCCGGCGCCTGGACAGTCTCTGGAGCGCTGTGGCCACCCGCAGGCCGCCTCTGCACACGCCCGTCCGGGGGCGCCGCCCTGCCCGCGCCGAGGCTGTCGAGCTCCGCCCGGGCTACAACTGGTCACTCGCGTGGTCTCTATCTGCCTCGGGCTTGACGGTTTGGCCGGGAGAAGGGGCGTGGGGCGGGTGGGACACGGGGGGCAGGCCGTGGGACAGGGACATGGCGCTGGGGACAATGCCTTCGACGGCAGTCGGGATGCCGCTGGGGGCCACGCCCACCACGCCCGGCGGGTACCTGCTGGGAGGAGGGACGGCGTGTGAGGCTGGCGGGGTCCCTCCCGGGGCCACAGCGCGGGCCCAGGATGGCTGGGGGCTACTCCCAAAGGCCCTGCCTGGCGGGACCCCACCCTGGCCCTGACGTCTCCCTCACCCCCCTTCACCCTCAGGTCTGATGTGTTGGGCTCTCACCCCAGACCTTCTGGTCCACTGGGGCCCACAGGAGCACGCGCATCCAGGCCTAGGAGCCCCCCGACCCCGGGACCCTGCCTGCAGTCATCACGGACGTGCTCTGTGCTCCCGAGCCCACCGCTAACCCGCTCACCTGTAGGCGGCCCCGTTGAGCTCAGGGTGCACGACGGCTGGGTCCATGCTAGCCCAGTGGGTGGCGGCGGTCAGATGGTCCTTGTTGACGCAGTTTTTCAGGCTGTCGGGGATGCGGCCTGGCAGATGCAGCGGGGAGAGGAAGAGCCGTGGTACGCGACTGTGTCCAGGCGCGTGGCGGCTCAGCGGCGGCGGGCACGGGCCGCAGGGTCCCCCACAGCTGGACCTCCCCCCCTTGTCTGGACACGGTCACCTCACAGCTCAGAGATCCCCCTGGGCCTGAGCAGTGCCCTCAGTCCCCCAGCGGCCCCGCGTCTGCCAGGCCTAGGGATTTTGGGGAGCAGCAGACAGGCTCAGCCTAGTGTACAAGCGTAGCCAGATTTTTTAAATGTGCGCTGAGGAAGGGCACACGTGCTGAATTACCACAGGGTGACCGTGGGCAGGTGTCCTAAGTGTGATGCACAAGAGGGACAGAGGGCTGCATGGGGAGCACCACTGTGGAAGCCAGGTGCTGACCTCTGCACTCAGGGGGTTGGCACAGTGTGGCCCCCGCTAGCACGGCCGCCCAGCGGTGCAGGCCTCGGAAGGACGCTCGGGTCCTGCCGGCCACCCTCACCTGTGATGGCTCTCCGGATTTCCCGGGCTGCCTCCTCCCGCATCTCGATGGACGCCTGCTCGCTGTACCAGGCCGCGTGGGGGGTGCAGATCAGGTTGGGTGCATCCTTTAGGGGGCCCTGGCTGAAACTGCAGAAGGCACAAAGCAAGTCAGGGGTAGGGTGGAGGGTGCCTGGCCCTGCCTGGAACCACACTGCAGCCGGTGTCAGACCAGGGGACCCTAGGGTGGTCAAACCTGCCACAGACTCCCGACAGCAGCAGGGAGGAGTCCCAGCTCAGGGTACACGCCCCAGCCCGCTCTGCAGGTGAGGGCACGAGGCCCTGCAGTGACAGGCTGCCAGACAACAGGGCTGACGCACCGTCAGGTGCCAGCTGCTGCTCCAGACGGGCTTCTCAGGCGTGGGGTCTCTACAGACAGGCCACACGGGGGTCAGTGGCCTCCTTCACCTGGGTGCCCCCAGGCACTCCGCATGAAGCACAGGTCTGAGCCCCTCCATCCCTGCCCACGGAGACCTGGCTGGGCCCTGGGGGCAAGCCCGCCTGCAGCAGGACCTCAGGCTGGACATGTAGCCCAAGGACGGAGCCTGGAGACTGCCAGTGGGCATCAGCCCCGGGCCCCATGCCTGACAGGGGTCAATGCGGGCCACGAGCTGGGGCAAGGGCCTGGTGTGGGAGAGTTGGCATCCAGGAATCACCCAGGGCGCTGCCAGGAGGCACCTGAAGGGCTCGGACTCGTGCACGTCCAGGGCAGCGCCCCGGATCCGCCCTTCCTTCAGAGCCTGGGCCAGGGCCTTCTCGTCCACCAGGCCGCCCCGCGCCGTGTTCACCAGGAAGGCGCCTTGTCGCATCTGGGAAGACACAAAAACAGCACCAAGAGTGAATCAACACAGGGGCCTCTTCACTTGCCCCCCACCCCCAGGGGACGGGCCCAGCAGGGACGGGGAGCAGACGGGCCGGGAGTGGGACGAGAGCTCAGGAGTCTGTGCGGACCCTCCTCCCACCTGAAGACCTCTGGCTGGAGCAAATGCACCAACACACAGCCGGTCTCCTCCCATTCCTGGCAGTGAGGTGCGGGCTGTGTCGTGGGGTCTCCTGGCCCAGCCCCCAGGATGCTTGGGGTGCCTGGAAAGGACCTGGCATGTCTAGGACACGGCCTGGCCCAGGAGTGATGGGCACAGGCCCCTGAGATGAGGTCTTCAGTGCAGTGGCCCTGCCAGAGAGCCCCGTGCCCGAAACTGGGCGACAGCTTCATTTCCTTTTGCTAAAAGCCCTCAGAGCTGCCCGGAAGGCACTCCTCTCCAGGCTTCATGATAAGGGGGGCTCCCCGTGCTCTGAGGTGACAGGTCCCTTGAGACCAACTAAGCCTGTCCCGCCGCGGGGCTCACGAAGCCCGCTCTCAGCTCAGCTCCTCGGTTGGCTCTCCCATTCACACCCAGTTTTTGGGGATGGCACCCCAGGGCCATGCCCGTGCCCACCCCGCTCCCCAGCCCACACCCACCCATGGTAGACAGAGAGGAGCCCCAGGTGCCTGGCCTCGTCCTGCATGGGAGGCGGAGAGCATCAAGCACACGCCAACCCGTAGACCTGTGCGCACACGCACGTCCCCACACCCGTGTGTGTGCACCCAGGGCAGCGCCCCATAGTGGCCGTGGGACACTCCTGGCCATAGTCAGCGCTCACCCTGGTGCAGGCAGACATGCGACAAAGCCCGAGTCCCCGGGCGCAGTGTGTGCTGTAGCCGTGGGGACGCCGGGGCCCTCCGCACAACTCGGGACACAGGCCCGTCTGCAGTTGGCTCCCCAGCACTTGAGCCCGTGGGGCGGGAAGAGGCCCCAGCCCTGGACCCCCCAGGCCATGACCCTGCGCCCACCTGCTTGACGGTGAAGTCGTTGATGAGGTGGTGGTTGTGCTCGTTGAGGCCGCAGTGCAGGGTGACGCAGTCACTGTGGAAGAGCAGGTCCTGCAGAGTGCTCACCCGCTGCAGGCCCAGGGCCCGCTCGGTGCCGTCCGACAAGTACGGGTCATAGAAGAGCACGTTGAAACCGAAGGCCTTGGCCCGGAGCGCCACCGCCTGCCCCACACGACCTGGCAGGGCGGGACACGGCGTCACCACAGCCATGGACCGAGGGGCCCCCACACGGCCCGCGTCCCCGTGTGCCTGGGGCTGACGCTGAGGGGAGCGAAGCCCCATCCACCCCAGGACCCCTGCCCGGCCATGCACAGACAGGGGATTCAGGGGGGAGGGCGGGAGGATGGAGGTGCGCCCCAGGGAGTGCACGGGGTGGGGGCTGCAGCATCTGAGGAGTGGCCCTGCATCTTGGAGAGAGGGTGCAGGGCCGAGGGGCTCACAGCCCCGTACCCCAGGAGGTAAGTGCTGACCTGGACACAGTGGGGCCACTGGGCAGCTGGGTGCTGGGCAGGGGTGGCCAAGGTCCCCACATTTCAGGGGGCCCCACCCCTCCTGGAGCCCCCGGGGCTTGCTCTGAGCAAGAGAACGCTAACAAAGAAAGCAAGCAGGGGATGGAAACATCCCACGCACCCTGAGGCCGCCATGGGGGCCGTGTGCACCTGCCTGCCGGAGGGCATCTGCCAGGGGAGCAGAGTCACCAGGGCCCCAGGCGATCACTGTGCCATGAGTGACCCCAGGTGAGGCTGGGGCAGAGCCATCCTGCCAATTCTACCCAAAATACGAATCCACAGCATCATGAGATCAAGTAACTGGTTGTCTCCCAACACTCCGTCACAGAGTGTCCGCGACCTGGTAGATGGTACCTGACACGTACCCAGACCAAGAACACCATGTAAACAGTCACAAAAGGGTGCCCAGATGGTGCACCCGACTGAGTGTCCGACTCTTGATTGTGGCTCAGGTCATGATCTCAGGGTGGTGAGATCGAGCCCCACATCGGGCTGCACGCTCAGAATCTGTCTGAGATTCTCTCTCTCCCTCTGCCCCTCCCCTGCTCGCGCACTCTCTAAACAAATAAAATCTTTAAAACAAACAAACAAGCGAACAAACAGTCCCTAGAGGAGCCAGGGTGAGGGGCTGCTCTGGTCGCCTCTGCCACATCACCTGGCTCTGGTTAAGACGCAGACTCAGCCCCACCAGGTCAGAGCCGCATTTAAGTCAGGCCTGTTGAATCTCTTGACAACACTGCTTCAGGAGGTCAGGTGGCCCCCAAATCCACCCAGCCAGGCAAACCCAGCTGCCCACTGCCCACCCAGGCCCTGAGGTGCAGGGTGCCCATGGGGGCCAGTGCCGGCGTCCGTGTGCCCATCTGCAGCAAGACCATACTGGACGAGAGGCCTGCGTCTCGTGGACGCCCTGACGTCTTACACTAAGGCAGGCGGGTCCGTCAGGTCTCTCCCACGCTGCACAGAGCGGTGCCTCTGCTGTGGAGCCAGTGGGGCAGGGGTGGGCACGGGGGCCTACCCAGAGCAAGTTTGGGAGGCAGCAGGACGAGGGGGCCGGCAGTGAGCGATGGCCCCGTCCATCCCGGGCCTCCCAGGTGGATGGAGCCGAGTTCACACGCAGAGATGGGCCACAAACAAGGCAGAGAAGACGGATGTCACCGACCCAGGACAGTGGCCCACACAGCGGGTGAACCAGCTCCCTCCACCCAGAGCAGGGCTAAGAGCCACCAGGCCCTCACCAGAAGGCCATGGGGTGGGGGCGGGAGGGCAGGGTGAGCATGTCTGAGTGTGGTGAGCATGTGTCAATGTGTGGGTGGCGTGCATGAGCGTGCATGGCTGTACGCAGAGGCATGGCACCCGCGGCAAGTGTCTCACGTCTGCCTGTGTGTGACCCACACCCAGTGTTCCTGAGGCAGAAGGAGTCAGCCCCAGGCGGGCCCTGGGTGGGGGGAACCGTCCGGCAGCACAGCCAAGCCCTGGCTCGAGGTCTGCTGAGCCCCTGCAGAGGGAGAGGACGGAGCTTAACTCACCCAGTCCTATGATGCCCAAGGTCTCCCCGCGGATCCTGGCGGCTCCGGAAGCTACTTCCCGGATCTGCTCGACGCTCTGGACCCGAGTGCCTTCCCGTAGCGCCTGGTGCAGCCACGTGGTCCTGCGGTACAGGTTGAGGATGTGGCACATGGTGGAGTCAGCGGTCTCCTCGACAGACGCCGCCGGCACGTTGCAGACAGCGATGCCTGGGAAACACAAGACACACGGAGGTGGTCACCAAAGCCAGTCCTGGCGCTTCCCCAAAGAAAGGCCAGACCCCGACACAAGTGCAGATGACACACCCCAGCCGTGTGGAGAAACCGCCTGTAGGTCCAGCGAGTAGACAGGACAGAGCAGAGACTGCCTGGGCAAATGCCAACACCTGGGTCTGCCCTGCCTGGACCGCGGGCCACCTGACCTTCCAGGAAGGGGTCACGGGCAGGTCAGCACCCGGAGCCGCTCACACCCACACAGTCCCACCCCTCCTGCCTTCCTTGGCTCCCAGGCCAACTGAGACCTGGCTTTGGGTAGAGAGGCCCCTGTCCTCCCAATTCCCACACAGCCTCAACAGCCCCTTAGCAGCCGTGGAGAGTGAGCTGGTTCAGGCTCTTCCTCTATGCTGAACTTCGGTGGCCAGTCCCGTGCATGCACGGGCCAGGTACCACTGGGCCTCATGGCCCAGAAGTGGACCCAGCCCCTCTGCATTTCTACACGCCTCTCCCGAGCCTGACCCCTTCCACCCTCATTCTGCCCTGCCCTGCTATCTCCTCGCTCTGCCTGCAGAGTGGTCACCTCCCCACTGAGGGGAGGCACCTGCTGGCCAGACAGGGCTCTGAGGCTCCTGAAGCTACTCCAAATGGCAGGACAATGCCCAACACAGCCACAGGGCTCTAGCAGAGGGTCCAGGGTGGCTCCCATACTCCTTTCCAGAAAAAACTCAGCCCACCAGGAAATGCGAGAGCAGGCGGGAAGCAGGAGCACCAGACTACACCATCCCCTAGATCTGGGGACAAAACTGCTGGCGGAGAGGGCAGACCAGGTTCTGGGACTTCTGAGTCCCTACCTGAGCCCCCACCTGAGTCCCCGCTTGTTCCCAAAGGACACGTCCCTGACTGTCCCTGGTGGAGGAACAGAGACCCAGCCTGTGACATCACAAAACAGGGCAGACTTGTGCACCGGGACAAAGGCCCCCAGGGACCCCCGGGGCAGAAAGCACACAGGCCATGGTCCCCCGCTGCTGCAGGCGCCTTACTGGGGATGCCACCTAGGGACAGGTGACAGTAGGACCAGAGGGCTCTGCCACGTGACCTGGTGGTGGGCAGGAAAGTCCGCACAGAAGCAGAGTAAACTGAGTCTGCAGAAGACACAAATGCCGGGCCATCCCAAGTCCAGTTCCTTCAGCTGCAACCTGGGCAAAAGCATGGGCCAAACCAGGCAGCGGGGGTGCAAACTGAAGCTGCGAGCTGGTCGGGCACACGGAGATCAGAGTGCACCTGCCCCCTGCAAGGCTTTCTGAGGGAGCCGCGTTGACCAGGGAACTGGCGTGGGGCCCCGCACCCCGAAAGCCGGCTCACAAGCCACCTCCAACCAAACAAGGAGCTGCAAGGGAATTCTCGGTGTAAAGCAAAACCAACCTACAAGGCCAAGGAAAGAAGATGAAGAGTTGCAAAGGGAAGAACTGCGAACACCCTACCTAAGTCCCCAGCAGACTTGATGTCGATGTTGTCAAAACCGCTGCCAATTCTGACAATGATGCGCAGAGCTTTGAACTTCTCCAGGTCCTCCCTGGTCAGCGTGATGGTGTGGTACATCAGCGCCCCCACCGCCTCGTTCAGCACCTGCCGGGAGGGAGGGTGGCCACCCAGTCAGAGGCCGGCCGGCGGGGGCCCTGAGTCTGGCTGCTACTGGCCGCCTGCCACCCCAAACCAGCCCAGACACCCCAACCCAGGGGCGGGGGGAGGGCTGCTAATGCTCTCCCCTCCAGCCTGGCTGCAGGCTGGGACGGTCCCCAGAGGCCCGCAGTTCCCTCGGGTCTCTGTCCCCATGTGCACCGCACTTCGGCCTCCCCTGGGCAGGAGCCCCTGCTGTGACATCGGGGGTGACTGCAGGGTGACCCTGTTGGCTCTGGGCTCCGACTTCCCAGCAGCCGAGGGGCCCCACCCCCCGAAAAAACGCACTCTGTGTGTGTATGCGGGGGCCTGGACTCACCTTCCCTGTGGGCACCAGACAGTAAAACAGGATGCTGAGGAGAACGCAGAGCATCCGAAACCCCCAGACCCCTCAAGGGCCACACTGACACACTGTTACGGGGGGAGAGCGACAAATAGTCCCGGCAGAAACGCACACGGGGTCCCGTGACGGCGACCTGCCACTGGGAAAGGGCCGGCCTCCGGGTCACTGGCCCCTGTGCACTGCCCACTGCGCCCTCCCCACGTGCTCCCCCGTGGCTCCCACATGCAGACGTGGTCTGCACGACAGCCCTGGACACCTGCCCTGACGGTGTTCACAGGTCTCTCTGTGGCCTGGGTTGCCTTGCGTGAAGCCCCATGAGCAGGTCACTTTCCTGTCTCCCCAGAGTTTGGATGATATGTGCTGACACGCTACTCTTGTTTGCAAAACTGCCCAATGGGGAGGACCCTCCCCAAAGTTGGGGCTCCACCCACGGCCCTGCCCCACAGGGCCCCGCCCCACAAGACCCCTCAGCTGGCGCTCTCCACGGGTGGGGACAAACCCTGAAGAGGAAGGCACAGGCGGAACCCACGCAGACCACGCTCACGCCCCACGCCGGGCCAGGAGTATGCAGGCGACGCCCCCCCCCACCTAGCCAGGGAGGTGCAGATCACGCACATGCCCCACGCAGGGCCAGGCGGGTGCACCCCATGCCCTACGTAGGGTCGGGCGCGTGAAGACCACGCCCCACGCCGGGCCAGGCACGTGCAGACCACGCCCCACGCCGGGCCAGGCCGGGGCAGAGCACACCCCATGCCCTAGGTAGGGCCAGGTGGGTGCAGACCACGCCCCACGCTAGGCCAGGCGCATGCAGGCCACGCCCCACGCCCCACGCCGGGCCAGGTAGGCGCAGAGCATGCCCCACGCAGGGCCAGGCGCGTGCAGGCCATGCCCCACACCCCATGCCGGGCCAGGCAGGCGCAGCGCATGCCCCACGCCCCACGCCCCACGCCGGGCCAGGCGGGTGCAGACCACACCCCACGCCCCACG
>NW_027397066.1:548008-566668 GCF_003265705.2 Callorhinus ursinus
GCCCCACGCCGGGCCAGGCGGGTGCAGACCACACCCCACGCCCCACGTAGGGCCAGGCGCGTGCAGACCACGCCCCACGGTGGGCCAGGTGGGTACAGACCACGCCCCACGCTGCTGCTGCATTGTTCCCAGCGTGCACAGCGCCTCCACCTTAGCGTCTCCTAAACAGCCGAGGCCCCCAAGTATGCCCCACGGCCAGGCTGGGGTTGGGGGGGAGAAACACCTGGCTCTGCAAGAGGGTGCGCCTGTCTCCTGGGGGGGCTTGTCTCAGGTCCAGGAGGGCGGCGGGCCCGTGCCCCAGGGCCGCAAGCGCTCATTAAAGGGCTGTCGTGATCCGCACAAGACACGCTCTGACAACGCCAGACACTGGCCGAGGGCCTGCAGTGTCCAATTTCCCGCCCAAGGGCAGGGGGCCCAGGATGTAATCCATGACCTGTCATAGTTCAGGGACGGGCTTTATTCTTCCCTAGCAGGATACAACAGTGGGCCTTACAATCAAGGGCACGTCACATTCAGTGAAATGCTCTGGCCACCACGTCTGCCCCCCTCCCCCACTGAGCCTCCTGTTTCGACTCTGGGTCTCATGGATGGCCAGGGAGGCTGCTGATGGGTGCAGGTTGCTGGCTCACAGGCACCATGGGTGACCTGACACACGGACTGTGCCGCCACCAGCCTGGACGTTGGGCTGATGTGGTAAGTGGCCTAGAGCAGGTGTCTCGTGTGGGGTGCAGGGCCTACAGTAGGGTGCTCACTGCCCTCTCATCCCGTTCTCTGCAAGAGCTGAGCCTCTAACAGATGGCAACCCAAAATACCGACAGCTGGCTCTGAGGCTGGCGTGACTTCCCTTCCCCTTCTGATGGCCAACATGGCCAGGAACACATGCCCTTCAGGGACCACACAAAATAGCCCAAAGGAGAGACAGCTGACTAGCAGGGCAGAGGGGGCCTGGGTCCCTGGTCCTGGAAGCAGTGGTGGGCCTGGACGTTAAGGGAATGTCAGGTGCTACTGGCCCCTGCTCTGGTTCCCACACTGAAGATCCCAGGAACCTCGGCTCCAGTTCCCGCACTGAAGATCCCAGGAACCTCGGCTCCAGTTCCCGCACTGAAGACCCCAGGAACCTCGGCTCCAGTTCCCACACTGAAGATCCCAGGAACCTCGGCTCCTGTTCCCGCGCTGAAGATCCCAGGAACCTCGGCTCCAGTTCCCGCGCTGAAGATCCCAGGAACCTCGGCTCCTGTTCCCGCGCTGAAGATCCCAGGAACCTCGGCTCCTGTTCCCGCGCTGAAGACCCCAGGAACCTCGGCTCCTGTTCCCGCACTGAAGACCCCAGGAACCTCGGCTCCTGTTCCCGCGCTGAAGATCCCAGGAACCTCGGCTCCAGTTCCCGCGCTGAAGATCCCAGGAATCTCAGTCCTGGACTCGCGGGAGGACATCAAGGCTGCACAGACAGGCATGGACTCCTGGTACCTTGACTGCACCTGGTGTGGGTGGGGTGAGGACCCACGTGTGACAGCTGGGTAGCAGTGAGTGCTCACAGGGCAGAGTGCATGGGGAGGGCGGCCAGGAGGTGGATGTGGTGAGGGCCTGGGATGGAGGGGAGAAAGCAGACCTTGGCTGACCATACTGCAGGAGCAGCCCTCTGGCTACCCTATGCCGAGCTGCATGGACTGGAGGAGGGTGGCCACAGCAGTGGGGGCGAGTGGACAGACTCGTCGGTGCCCACTGTGGGCAGACACAGCCATGCAGTGGGAACAGAGAGAAAGACACATCTAAGCCAGCGTTAGGAGGAGCAGCCCTGGACTCAGGGAAGCTCCAGAGCTGAGCCTGAGTCTCCGGACTCGGCAGCTGGACACATGCAGGCCTCCTCCCGAGACGCCCGTGCAGAGGAGGCTCAGCTGTGGACAGGCGCAGAGGAGGGTGCTCAAAGCCAAGGCCGGTGCTGTGTGCAGGTGGCAACCTTCTTTTCACCTTTAGCGCTGACCCACGGCAGTAAACAATCTCCAAATCATGACTTTAACCGCCCCGCGCTACATCCCAACCCGGACAACCGATAACTTGTCGGGACGCTCCCTACTGCTGGGGCGCTCAGGCAGCCTCCACAGCTGGCTGAGCCGTGGTAAAATCCCACGGCTCCCTTGAAATGAGTCCTTAGGGTGGAGACTAGCAGGCCCACTGGAGAACCCGCTGTGGGGCTCCAGAAAGTGCCACCTGCTGCACCCCGGCAGTGGGACCACCCACCAGCACCAACTGCTCAGCGCCGGGCAGTCCAGGGTTTAAAACGCGATGTGTGATGGACGCAGATTGGCATCCACTCTTTTCACCTTAACTTGCATTTCTGAGGGTGACTTGCCCACATACGTGTCTTGATAAATTATTTTTTCATGTCCTAGCCTTTTTCTGCTGAGCATATTTTTAATTACGTGGTACCCAGTGAAGCATTCTCAGAATAGGGACTGCAACCTGCTCTGTGGCTGTCTACCCCTGACCCTGCGCCAAGGAGGCCCTGCTCAGCTGCAGGTCAGAAGCCCACTGCACTGGCAGCTCTGTCCAGAGGGACACAGGCCGGGGCCACCACACTGCTCTGTCCAGCCCCTAGGCCCACTCTCCTTGCAGCTCCCTCACATTCCCTGTCATGACGGCAAAGTGGCCGGGATACCCCCAGGTATCACACAGACCTCCCAGGGACGAAGTTGGCAGGAATCCCCAGGGCCCAGTCTGTCTCAGTAAGTTGGAAACCAGCAGATGTCCATTCACATACCCCTCCACCAGCTGTGTGACCAGGCTTGTGACCCGTGTCCTTAACCCCGGAACGGGGTCCCATGGGGCCCACCTTGCAGAATGAACTCAGAGCGCAGGCCCCGGGTGCTCTCAGTGGCAGCTCACCGGGCAGCACGTACAGGGCGGCTGGGTCTGGCTGGCCAGGATGCCTGCTGGTGGGCCCTAGTCAGGACCCACCACACTGTCCCAGAGGTGGGGGCTGCGCTCGCATCCTGCACACACACAGATACATGATTCACAAGTGTTCTGTGACTTCTGTGGATTTTACTTACTCTCTGGGTCATTCTGTGCGGCTTCAGCTCAGAAAAGTGTTGGCACAGTGCCTCCAACACACTGCCTGTGGTTCCAGACGCTTCCCTGTGACAGACAGCCCGCGCAGGCCCAGAGAACACTGCATCCTTCAGGTCTGCGCAGCCATGCCGAAGCACCAACAAAGCCAGCCCGGCCATGCCCCCCGCGGAGCAGGGGTGGCGCCTCGCGCCTCCTGGTGCAGCCACAGTGTGGCAGGAGCCCCTGCTTCCCGGTGGCTGTTCTGTCTTCGCGCAAATGCCCCGTCACCCACCTTCTGCCGGGAGTCTGAGCATCCATTGCCAAATCCCTGGTTGTTGTAGGTGCCGCCAACATTCACCCACTTCTCACGTGTTCCTTCTTTCGCCACATGATTGTTTCTGATTGCTTCTTAATCAAACCACTTTTCCTATACATGGCCCCGTTTTCTGCACCACGTGCCTTAGGTAGGAAGCACATCCCCTCCAGAAGCTCCCCTAATTCATCTGCTGTGACGCATGCACACATGCGGCCATGCCAGGGCTCACTTCCCCATCCTCTCCCCTGCCCCAGGGCGTCTGTCCCACCCACTCACGGGCACCGACATGGCCCAACTCTCTGCCCAGAGTCCCCGTGGCCCTCCTGCCGCCCTCTGCCACCCAGTGCTTGCTTCCAAGCCTGTTTCTGCACTTGCCTGGATGCTCCCCTCACTTCTCATACAGCCTGAGCACCTCCCTCCTGGGACTGGGCCCCTGCGGTCTTCCCTGGCATGTCCCCCAAAGCGCTGTCTTACTGTCCCACCCCTACAGGTGTCCCGCTTTCCCAGACGTATGCCTGGGGGACCCCCTGCTCCAGGCCAGCTGACAGCACCCTCCCACCCCACGGGGCCCTTTCTCATGAGTGCCCCTTCCTTTGCAGCTGTTGGTCTTCAAAGAGCTTTCCAGGAGAGTAACAGAAAACGCCCCTGTTCCTGCGGTTCAGTCGGATATGCAGTGCTGGGCTGAAAACTGTTTTCCGCAGACGCTTTAAAGCACCCGGCCTGGGGCTGGTCTGATTCTTGTCTCTTTGTAGGTGACATTGGGAGAATCTGCTCCTTGAGCAGCAGAGCATCCTGTGGCTCCGACACTCGTCCTGGGTTCACGCTAGGAGAGCTAGAGTCTCCACTGAGCTCTGAAGGTTTCATCACATTGTGCTGAGAACGGCACAGTCTCTCCTCTGTAACACTCAGCATCTGCCGTACAGCTAGTTACGAGGAGGCAGAAATCCCTGACCCACAGGGATGCGTCGTTTCCCTCTAAGCCAAAGCGGGCAGACAGGTGGTCTGGGGCCCTGGGTCAGCACCACAGCCAGCAGGGGCCAGGGCTCCCATCCTGTTGCTCAGCCATTCCCCAACACTGTTCCCCTTATGCTCCAGGTGGCTGCGCATGCTCCAGCCATCACGTTTGGTTTCCAGGCAGCAGAGAAGGTGGCTCTCTGCACACAAACCTTGTTGGCTCTTCCTGGTTGGACCGTCACTTGTCCACACCAGCAGCAAGGCTTGGGAAAGGAAGTGCGTCTCCCCTGGGACATGGGCTATCCCTGAGGCCTGCGGCTGCACAGGCACACCAGGCGTGGGGCTCCTGGGTCTGTGCGGCTCTCCTTCAGCCTCCTCACTCCCATCTTTCTCCCAGGCTCCCCTTGACTGTGTCTTCCAAGCTTCCTATTAAAATTTAAATGTTCACTTGCGTGTTTAATTTCCAAGAGCGCCTTCCCGTGCTGCTGGCTGCACGAGGGGCTCCTTCGGGTCCCGCGAGGGCTCCAACTGGCCAGCCCTGACGCTCTCTCCTCTCCAGAGTGTCGCCCACAGGGCAGTTTTCTACGCATTCACCCGTTCTCCCAACATGCAGGCCGCGGCTTCCCGTGGAGGCCCGAGGGGCGCCATCTGTGCGCTGGCGCGGGTGAGTCGCCAGCACGCTGAGGCTGTCCCTGCCCTCACCGGCGGTCTGACTCGCTGCTCTGGGTTGTACGCGAACTTCAGATCATTTTGATAAGTTACCATCTTAAAGGAAAACATCCGTTTTGTCTTAGTTTTCAGATTTATTAACAAAACTTGTTTTAGTATCACTCACGATTTTTAGACATTTCTATCTGTAGGTCTCTTTCATTCTCTATGGTGTATTTTTTTAAATATCTTTTTAGTTTGAAACTGTTTAAAATGCACAGTAAGTTGCCAAGAGCCGCCCCCCAGCTCTGCAGTCTGCCCCCTCCCGTCCCTGCACGTGCACGCATGCGCAGGGGCGTGGCTCTAGCCCAAGTCGGTTGGAGCAGCCCCTCACCACCTACTTCCCCGCCTCCATCCTGTGACCTTGCCGCCGAGGAGAGCAGAAGCGCGCAGCGCCGTGCCCCCAGGTGCCGGCCACCTGCTGCACACGCTCCTTTCCATGGCCCAAGAGACTCTGGGCACCCTGCGCCGCCAAAGGCCGCCAGGTTATTCCTGCTCCCAGGGAGCAGGGGCACGGCTGCGGCCACACTCAAGGGCAGGACTCGGCGCACACTAGGCTTCGCCCCTCTGGGAAGAACACCAGCCATGTCGCGGTGGGCATGTCGCGGTGCATCCCTCCTCCAGAGGGACCGCCGTCCGCCAGCTCGCAACGCCTCGTGCTTACTCCTGCACCCCTCCCCGCCAACCTCACCGGTCCTGGGGTTTCAGTCAGTGGCCCCAGACTCTCGGCTGCAGCCCCTCACCGCCGCCCTCCTGACCCGTCCCGTCCCGTCGCATGGAGACCCTCTGGGTCTTCTAGACTTTCCCCAAAGCTGCTCCCATGGTCATCAGCTCCTCGCGAGGCTGTGAGCTCAGTCTTCTCTCTCTGCCCATTTCCTCGGATCCCGTGATGGACGCACAGCAGGAAATGAGTGCTGGGATGACCTGAGGCTCTGCCGACAGGACCTTCCCCTACAGAGGACCGTCCGTTGCTCCCGCAGGGAGCCCGCCGCACAGTGGCGTCCCCGTTCAAGGCCTGATGCGGTCATTAACAGGCTGGAAGGCGGGCAGTGTGAGGACGCGGCTGCGTCCGCCGTCCTGTCGCCAGGACCCAGACCCAGGGCCAGTGAGTTCCGCTTCCAGAACAGCAGACACCCAGGCCTATGGTGCTTGACCGCCAGCCCGGACGGCCTGGGCGACCAACGTGGGATCAGGACAGTGCAGCTCACTGGCCCCGCTGTGGTCGGCCACATCCATGGCCCCAGGCTCCACGTTCCAGGAACACTTGGTTACAACGCGGTGGCTCAAGCAGCCGTGAAGTAGCCCTAGGTCCGTGTCCAGCGGGGGGTGACAGTGGCCACAGGCCTGGGTGGCACGGGAATGGCAGACACACACACCTGAGACCCACCTGCCCTCCCCGCTCCCTCAAGCACCCCGCACAGTCACCTTCTCGTGGATCTCCTGCGTGGACTGCGCGTCACAGAAGGCCACCGTGGCCACGTCCTTCAGGATGGGCATCTCCACCGTGCAGTCCCGGCCATCGAGCAGTGCCACCAGGGGCCGGGGATGCATGGGCCCGTTCATGATCGGGGGTCGGACGCCTGCAGAGAGAGGAGCAGATGCTCAGCCCCAGCAGAGAGCTCGCGACACCCGCGGCCCTACATATCCCAAGTGTCCACACGTCTGGATTTTGTCAAACCTGAGTAAAAACATCTCTGCGAAGAGTGAGCCAGTGTCTGCCACAGCCCACCGACCCCCGCCAACCGGCACCACCCCCCACAGGATTCAGGGCCCCAGACACATGTGGACGTGTTGTGGCAGCCCCCGCCAGGGTCTTCACCATTCTGACCGTGGAACATGCAGACGGTAACGTCACCGGCTTCACAACACACCCACTGTTCCTTTTCTGCCTACGGCTGCAGCGTGGCTGCCCAGAAACCCTGACAGGACCATCCCCCCAGGCCCAGTATCATCTCATTTATAGGTTTAAGAGAAGAAACGGAGCAGAGGTGGGGAAGGGTTAAAACACTGAACACAGCCGGGACAAGAAGATTAAGATCTGTTAAAAGCTCCTTCCACACAGGAGGTGACCACCTCATCCGGGGCCGAGCCGCCCGTGGCCCCGTCCACGCCGCCCACACCCACGGCCCACAGAGACCCGCCCTGACCAGGGCGTGGGCAGCACTACGGCGCAGGATGAGAACCGGGGGCAGGGACAACTGGCTGCCCGTGGCCCAGAGCCCAGGAGGCAGCCACCCCCATGGGCGCACGGCTCACCCACTGCCACATGAGTGGCACAGACCCGGCAGCCCCAGCCGGCGGCTCAGCGCGGGGTCTGCGAGGCCAGAACCCCTTCTCGGTCGCTTCCCTCACTCCCTGGCATGTTTCCCACCTGGCGAGGCGGTGGGTGACCCTCGGCCGGGCAGACACACACCTGTCTCCAGAGAGCATGGAGCTGCGCCCGCTTGCGGACAGCACCACCCATCTCTCCAGCTTTACTTGGGGAATGGTGATGTCTCATGTAGAACTGTTACTTGCACGGAATGGGCTTATCGTCGCTACTTTCACATGAACTGGAAAATGCCTACTTTCAGCATCCCTCGGCTTTAGTTTCTAAAAAACACGGACCGATGTAACGCATGTGAGGGGAGCCCTCAGTCCTCGGCAGCTTCCAAGGCTGAGGCAGGCTGCAGAGTGTGGGCTGGAGCTGCCGCGGGGCGCGAGGGCACGTTCTGCGAGAGCACGCGTGACCCGGTGAGCAGCGCACGAGAAGATGCAGCGCCAGGACATCCCCCCGCCCCCCGGTGCCCCAGGGAGGCACTGGCCTCCTGACCACGGGGCTGGCGCCGGAACAGGCCTCGGGTTTCCATGGTAACACCCCAGCCCAGCACTGAGTTCACAGGAGGACGACCAGAACAGACCCAGCATCGACCTGTGGCCTGGCCCACCTGGGGCTTCAGGCCTCCGATGGGACCCCCGAGGAAGCCCCATGCTCTGCTGCCCAGGGGGCCTCACCGAGGCCGGCGCACCGTGGGGAGTGTCGCCACTCTGACCCGCCGCACACGCCATGGGAAGACCAGGGAGTCTGCCGGCCCCTTCCCGGCACTCGGGCCACCCTGCACTGAACGGACAGGACCACCATGCCTGTGCTCGGTCACGCGGGGACCGGCTTCGAGCCGCTGAGAACTCCAGGAGCCCCTACCAACCTGACATTTCTTAATATGGGCTCGGCTTCCACGACCATGAATTCGACTTTTCAAAGCGTTTTATCTTCAGAATCTCCAGGCAGAACCGCGTCCTGTCACTGGATCCTCATCCCACGTCTTTAATTGTCTCGAACCAAAGCTCTTAGGCTCCTGATCCTCGGCGACCACTGAAGCCTGCGCCGGGGTCAAAGTCTGACTAAAAATTAAACACAAGAGACACGTTAAAATACCATCCGGGGCCAACTAGAACTCAAAGATGCCAGAAGGTCCACAAAGGTGAAGCTTCTCAGTGCATCTCTGACCCAAGCCTGCAGCTGCCAGGCTGGGACCTGCCCGCAAGGAGGGGCCGCGCCCGGCGTAGGAGCAGACCGCGGGGCACTGGCCGGGATGCAGGTGCAGCGAGAGGCTTCCTCTGAAGGTCCGGCCCCAGTGTCTCCTCCAGGTTCTCGGGAACCCCACCCCAGGTGCCACCAGTGTCCATGCACGGCGGGTACGGGGCTCTGGTCTGTGGCCAGCTCGCTCTGCAAGCTCTAGCTCACACTGCCGACAGCCTTCCGGGCCTGTGAGTGCGCTGGGAGAGGTGACTTCGGATGAGGCCACCAGGAGGGGGACCGGGGCATGCAGACTGGGACACAGGCCCCCCCAGGGACAGGCACTCGACTCAGGCACAGCTCCCCTGACGAGACACGGAGGACAGCACACGGTGGGTCACACACCCGTCAGGGACAGGCTGAGGAGGTTTCAGGAGGACTCCAGACCCATCCGAGCACCTGACCCCTGCTCTCAGCATGAGGACACGGCACCCGGGCTGGCCCCCGAGGCGTAGCCAGGCATCACACCGACTGAGACCCACATTGCCATTGGCGTGCACCTCCGGAGGCCCCACACGGAGCAGGAGTGCCACGAGGGTGGGAGGCTGCACGGATGTGGGGACTGGATGTCCCCGCCCCCCACCCCCTGCAGCCCATGGAACCCGTGCAGACCCCTGTGGCAACCACCCCGTCCACACCAAGGGCAGGCGATCCACTGTCCTGACCTGCGAGCCTGGGCCGGGTCGGACAGCCACGCTCACCTTTGGCTTCTGCAGGCGTGATTTCTGACTGATCTCCTCTGTCCCCGCCTGAGTGTGGATGTGCTTTATAACCCAAACTTTGGGCTGCGCAGTCCTTTGCTGATTGGGCTCAACCATGAAGGAACCAGACTGGCCCATAGAGAAGCCACGGCCAGGCCAGCCACGTGCAGCCTGCAGCAACCCTAGGACGTGCAGTGGCACGAGGGCAGCTGTGTGTGCTGGGAGTCTCAGGCCCATGCTGGGGACAGTCTGCTTCTCCCCTTGATTCCCTCTGTGGGTTTCAAGCACCCACACTGACCCCTCAGGACCAGCTTCCAGCTGAGAACACCAGCTCTCTGCCAGGAAGAGGATGGCTCCCAGGCCTTTGTCCCCATGATGGGCTCCACACCAGGCCCCCTGGTCAGAGGGCACTGAAGTCACACCATGGGAGGAAGGGGTCCCAAAGACCAGAGGCCCAGCAGGTGGCCCAGGGTCCGCAGAGAGCTGTGGCTCCTCCTCAGTTCTGTGAAGCTGAGTGCCCTGAGGCCCTTCCCCCGGCCGGGCCAGACTGCCCACGCTAGGACCCTGCTCTCACCCCTGCCGTAGCTCGCTGTAGCCACCTTGGGCCAAACTGGCACCATCCTGTGCTGCTGGGGGCTGAGCTGCCCCTTCCGTGGGCGGTGGGACCCTCTCTCAGTGGAGGGCACCAGAGCCCCCTCTCCCTGTTGCTCCAGTCATAGGTGAGAGTCCTTCACGGGCAGGTGGGCGGTGGCTGCTGGCCCCAGGCAGGGGACCATGACACGCTCCGCCCAGGCCAGGCCCACCCGTCCCCCCCCAGGCCCACCTGTGTGCTGCTCTGAGGTCAAGCACAGCGGCAGGAAGGGGCTCGAGGCCCAGCAGGCCTGAACTCTCCTGACACACTGCTCAAGAAAATACAAAATGTGGGAAATTGCAAATGATGGACCCACCTCTGATTTAATTTTGTTCCATAAAGAACATACTCGATGAGTCATGAAATAAGAGATGTCGCTCACACCTCATAAAGCAGGAGGGGGCTGCTCTGTGACAGGGTGAGGCCCTAGAGAACCTGCAGGGATCCTCGGTGGCTGTCCGGCCTCTCCAGGAGCAGCAGGCAGTGGTGCGCAAGGCCCCAGACAGTCAGAGGCCCAGCTGTGCCGGCCTACGCTCTCCCTGCCTGGAGGCAAGCCTCACCCTCTACCTCGACCTTCCCAAAGTGAGCATGGAGCCAGCAACGGGCGTGAGGTGTCTGGGCCGGGGCAGCAAGCTGGCCGCCAAGGATGCCGGCCTCCCCACGGATGCAGGCCTCCCCAAGGACGCAGGCCACCCCACGGACGCAGGCCACCCTACGGATGCAGACCTCCGAAAGGATGCAGGCCACCCCAAGGACGCAGGCCTCCCCAAGGACACAGGCCACCCCACAGACGCAGGCCTCCCCAAGGACGCAGGCCACCCCAAGGACGCAGGCCACCCCAAGGACGCAGGCCTCCCCACGGACGCAGGCCTCCCCAAGGACGCAGGCCACCCCACGGACGCAGGCCACCCTATGGACGCAGACCTCCCAAAGGACGCAGGCCACCCCAAGGACGCAGGCCTCCCCAAGGACGCAGGCCATCCCAAGGATGCAGGCCTCCCCAAGGACACAGGCCTTCCCAAGGACGCAGGCCTCAGGTCAGGTGTCAACCAGCAGCAGCTGAATAAAGCCCTTGGGGCTGGCTGGCCCGGCATCCTCGGGGCTTCCTGCACCTGCCCAGTGGCAGCACTGGAGGGCGGGCCTTATGGGAACCCTGTGCGGCTGGGCACCCGCAGACGGCGAGGGAGGGAGGGTGGGCCCCAGCTGCAGGTGGACATGCACCCCCTGGCTGTGGCGAGGCAGAGGCGGGATGGAGCGCCAAAGAACCCCAAGACCTGCAACCCAAATCTAATTAATTCCTCCATGTCTCCCTGCCCCTCTACTTTCCACCGGTGGCCCACACTTACTCCAACCACAGCCGCAGAAGAGCAGCGGCACCACACCGGGCAAGAGCACAGCGGTCACCTCCACGGAGCCAAGGGTGGTCAGCCCGTCTGCCCTCCCGCCTGGAGGGCCCCACGGGATCACACTCGGCGTGTGCCGGGCACAGGGAGTTAGTAAGGGGTCACACCAACCAGCGGTCACAAGGCTTTCTTCAGTGTTCTTCCTAAATCCCAGAGAAGGAAGCACCAGGTGTGCCTGAAGGCAACCAGAGCCCCTAGCTGGGCCCTCCGTGCTCAGTGTGGCCCTCGGCAGACGGCACAGGCTGGTGGTGTGTGTGCAGGCGGCGGTCTTCTTTTTATCTGCACACTCACTCCACGCCAAGGGCCCGGGGCTGTGTGCAGCCCCAGTAAGAACCAGACCCCCCTCGGGCACACGGAGCATCTCACCCTGTGCTCTACCGTGCCCCTGGCTCACCCTTTTTTGTGAGAATGATTTCGAAAGGAAGCTTTGCTTTGCCAACAGCTGACCGAGGTTCAGAAGCCCGTGAGCAGCCTAAAGGGGCCAGGGTGCATCGCAGCTCCCTTACTAGGGACAGGGAGGCATGTCCCACCCAGGGAAGCGCCGGCAGGCGTGGGGCTCGAAGGCCAGAATGGGTCAGGCTGAGGGTCCCTGGGACCGGCAGGCAGATTCCTGGTGACTTCAGGCCCAAGCTGCACACAAGCAAAGGTGAGCCTGGCCCTTGCCCGTCCTGGCCCCAGGGCCCCACAGACAGCACAACGGCACCTACCGGGGCCGGGGAGGCTGAGCCAAGCCCAGCAGCAGTGAGTGCCACGGGACTCCACTGCCAGACTGTCCTTGGGAGGATGAGACTAAGTGACTGCAAGGAGCTTCTAGGCTGGTGCTGGGGGACGTCCCGCTGCGAAAACCCACCAAACTCGGCCTCGTTCCTGGAAAGGGCCCCACGGAAGCCCCGCCAGGTGATCTCACTGCCCAGAACGACCACGGAGAGCCCCACGGACACAGGCAAAGGACGACGAGAACACACGGGGCGGCCGCTACACAGACGTGGAAACCGAGGTGGTGAGGACAGGGCTGGGGGTCGGGGGCCACAGGGCCACCAGGCCACGTGTACCACTGCGCATCCTCTGGTCACTGCTGCCCAACTGTGTCTGATATTTTCACTGAAAGCATCTTTTCTCAAGCATTTGCACTGTGTGCCTAATTATCTGTAAAGCAGCTTTGCCATAAAAAAAAAAATCACAAAAACTAATGGCATTTGTTAAAAAGAACGTGACAAAACACAAAAAACGGACAGCAAAATTGAAAAGACGTTACTGCAAAACATACACTATTTGAACGCATTTAAACGGCGGAGGCAGGTTCGGGTGGTCCCGGCACACGGCAGGCTGCCTTCTGCCCACCCCCCCAGGCGCTGGGCCGCGAGCTGAGCCCCCACACTGCTGTCCCAGGTCCTGCCGGGAGCACGGCCGCGGCGGCTCAGACTGCACGCGGGGAGACCGTCAGGGCTATGCGTTACGTAATGTCCAAGGGGCACTCTGCCTCCTCAGAGAAACCAACCCGAACTGTCACCCAGCCAAGGAAACCGATATGCTGTCTCCAGTCATTTTCTGCTCTTTTAGAGCAAACGCCTCGCAGACACTTTGTGATATGGTACAGATGCTTCTGGCAAAATCACCCCAGACTGCCTCAAGCTCCCCAAACATGTGGGCCAGGCGCCTACGGGAGGCCGGGGCTTCTGCTCACCTTCCACCCTCAGGGGAGTGGCCCCACATTTACAAAGGGACAGCTGAAGGGCGGACCCCGGGGAGGTGCAGGACCCTCTCCTACACACCCCGTGAGCCCGTGTCCCTCCGCCCCGCCCCACGTCCCCCAGTGCCCGTCCCACAATGACCGGCACAAGGCTCCTGGGAGCCACCTGCTCCGAAACAGCAGGTACGAGAGCCCCTCGGCCAGGGACGGGGCCTGAGTGTTAGGGGTGGGGCTCAGAAGCTGGCCGGGGGTCTGGGAGGGTGGGACACGGGCTGGGTGCCACACACGGGCTGCAGGCTGCCCCTGCCCCTGTCCTTCCCACGACTCAACACTCCCAGGCTCCCTTGGTTTCCTCCCTGGCCACCTCCCGCTCTACTCTGATGTCCCACTCCAGACAGACACGTGGGCTGTTTACAGCCTCACCAGAAGAGGGGTTTGTGGGCACCCCTCCTGCACCTGGCAGGCGCCAGGCATGCAGCGGCTGTGGCCCTGGGGGGCTGGGGGCCCACAGCGGGAGGTGACCAAGTGCACACACCTGCATCCCCGCAACTCAGCGGGGGGGGGGGGGGGGGGGGGGGGGCCCCCCGGGGGGGGGGGGCGGGGGCCCCCCCCCCGACCCCCCGGAACCCGGGGGGGGGGGGGGGGGCGCGGCGGTCAGCACGGCTAGTGACGCAGGAGGCCCCCACCAGGAGCTGGGGGTGCGGGAGGCGGCAGGAGCCACTGGGCTGCAGGAGACGCCTCCGCCAGCCGCCACCCCCCCGCACACCAGCACAGGCCACTGTCCCAAACGTGTGCACAGAATTCCAGGTCGGACAGGTGGGTGCTGGTCAGGCAGCAGCAGGAGGGGGCCCACACGGGGAGCTGCCGGCAGGGGACACAGACACACACTAGGCTGCCTTCATCATCTTCCTGTGAGCCTAAAGCTGGCCAGAAAGTTCACTTTAAAGGCAATGGGGAAAGGGAAGGGACGCGGCCCCCAGGGCCCCACCCATGGGTGCCTGGGTGGAGCTCTCCTCCGCCCAGCCCCACCCAGCTGACCACAAGGCCGTCCCTCCTGCTCTACCGCACCCCCAGCCCTAGGAGGGATCAGGGTGCAGGTGGCACACTCCAGGACACCCTGGGGACACCCGGGGCGCTCAGCCCTCCCCAGACCAACCACAGCAGCTCCCTGGCACCTGCACCAGCAGGAACCCCGGGGGCCGGTGCCCAAGAACCCAGCCAAGCCTAACCTCGGGATCCCGTGTCCCTGGCCAGTCACGCCTCCCCCTGCAACTCTGACAAGCATCCCACACTCAACGCTGAGAATTCGCCCCAAAGTGCTCCCCGCTGCTTGGCCCCAGACTCCGAAGCCATGGCCCGGGTCTCCCAAACACCAGAGCAGCCCCCCGGTCCCACGTGCTCCCACCAGGACAGCACGCCCCTCCCCACCACCGTCAGAGGCTTCAGAAACAAGACCCAGAGACTGTCACAGCCCTAAGACCCTCAGCACAAATGCAAAGTCCTTAGCACGGCCCCTACCAGGCTTCCCCTCCACCTCCGTGAAGCCAGACCCTCAGCCACAGCAGGCTCCCCACAGGCTCGGCACACCCGGCCCCTTCTGGTGCTTCGGGCTTACCACTGGTCACACCCTCTCAAACACCACCTCCCAAGAAGGGGCTCCTCACCGCCCGCACCTGCCCACCACATCCTCCTCTGGCTCAGCCCCCAGCACGGCCAGCTGGGGGCAGGGAGGCATCACTCTGCTATGGTCTGGAGGCGCCAGGACTGGCTGCCCGGGGCAGGGTCTGCTGGGCGAGGGCTTCGGCCTGGCGGGAGCTGAGCCTGCACAGAGCAGGCCAGGCGCTCTGTTGGGCGATACAGAGCTGCCGGGCACAGGGGGCACGTCCCCTGTCAGCGGCTCGCACTGCGCTGTCCCCTTTACTCATCGTAAACCAGAAAGGCGCTCTTTCATCCACACGTGGATAAGACTCTGCTGCAAAGGCATGTTCCCGTCACCAAGACTCCCACATGCTCCTCTCTCGTGCTATCACATGTGTGCACACGTGTCCTGCTTTGTGGTGCTTCAGAATCCCACGCACAAAAACCTGGGGCTGAAGAACGTCACCTTCCTGCCCTTCTGCGTGTGACATTCAACAGCTGCTGGGGGGAGACCCCAGGTGGGGACATGTCCTCCAAGGTCAGGCCTCACTGCACCACATGGATGTTACGGACTCAGGACGACCAGAGTTAACCACAGCCGAAGACAGGCGGCCTGATGAGGGTGCCAGGCACCGAGCGGGCCTCCCAACAGGCCAGAGTCCACACCTGGGAGGGTCCAGAAAGCGGCCCCTGCCCCCACCCACAGTAGGATGTCTTCTCAACAGTCCCAAGTTCCAGTCCTACCAGGGGGTCACCATCCTCCCAGCCACGGTCTAGGGCCAGGCTACAGGGCTGGCAGGGACATAGGGACCCCCCACCCCCGAGGGTGACACAGGCAGAAACAACTCAGCACGAAGAGCAGCCCCTTGGCACTGGCACGTGACGGGAAGTCCATGAGATCTCTGGCTGGCTTGGTAGAACATGGGTGCACCCCTCGGGACATCCTGGGGCTTGTCTGGGCAGACAAGCGAGGGCCCCACGCCAGTGCGGCCCATAGGCTGCTGCACAGCTGAGCTTCTGCAGATGGTAGTGCGGTCCCGTTTGGGAACTGGAGGCAAGTGCGTCGTGGAAGGCCCCCCACCCCTGCAGATGGCGGTGCCAGGGCCATACACAGCTCCCCTTCCCCCAGATCCTCCTTCCCGCCACAAGGGCAGGGAAACCAAGAGTCTTCCAGAATGACAGCTGCCACAGGATAAAAAGCCTCATGATGTGCAAGCCTTTGACTGGGTCCTCCACACCCAGCAGCCACGGGCGCTCCAGCTACCTGGGCTGGGCAACGCCCCAAGGGCACTGGCACAGGACGCTCTGGGGGCAGGTGAGAGACTGGTGGCAGACAAAGGCCATGTCATGGGCCCAGCCCTCTGCTCATGGCCTGCTGGCCCAAAGGAAGCCCCTGCCAATCTCAGCTTCCACCGGGCGGGGGGGGGGCACCGAGGCCAGACCCACCTCTGAACCCCAAGGGCCCTTCACCCGCAGAACGGTGCTCATCTCTGCCCTGGGGTTCCCCCAGGGAACATGTGACAGCTCACCCCCAGCCAAACCTCACGTAGAGATGTACAGACAAGGGGTGGCTCCAGCCTCCCAGGACACAGGACTTTCAGAACAGTTAGCAGGACCTCAGCAGTTCTGTGCCCTGTCCCCCACCCACTGTGTCCTCAAGCTGAAGAGGCTAGAAGGGAAACCCCCAATGCAGCCAGGAGGATCCAGGGCTCAGACAGGTGACTCCAGCCATGAGCCCATCTCTGACAGAGGAGAGAGCAACCTGTCCAGGAGAACAGGCCAGAACTGCACAAACACCCCAGGGAGGCTGGACGGGACCCACCTGCACATGGCAGACACAGATGAAGCCCCAAGTGTGCATCCTTCACATGCCCTTGTAGAGAGGCCCAAACCGAACCACGTGCTCAAAGATGGTAATAAAACCCAAGTTAGAAGAAACCTGGAAAGCCAATGGAGCAGAGCACACGGCAGGCATCGCTGGGGGCCACAAAGAGGGGGGACAGACCAAAGCGCGGGTCCAGAGAGGACCCCCATGGCCAGCTTTAGCCAAGCCCTGAAAGACAGAGAGAAGGTGAACTCCAGAGGGCACGCATGGCCAGGCTGACATCCAGGGGCAGCAGGACAATGATGGTGAGCACACACAGCAGCTATGGAAAGCAATGGCCCCCACCCTGGCCCTGTCCCCCAGCCCTGTCCCCAGCCTGGCCCTGGCCCTGGCCCCAGTCCCCAACACTTGGCAGAGGCTCACTCATGATCCCAAATGGCCTCACACTGCCATCTCCACCTTTACAGGTACTGGTCAGGGGTTGGCCGGGACACCCCAGGGATGGGCTTGGGTCTGTGCTTTGGCCCTCTTTGATCGCTCCTCCAAGAACCTTGGGGATGCCATCCCATACAAGAGTGGATAGCCTGCAATGACCCCCGGGAGGGTGTGCATGGCTCCAGGTGCCTCAAATGCCCACAGTGGTGGAGGCCAGCCCTGCTGAGCACTCTGCTGTGTCTGTTTTTATACAAACGAAGTCGCTGCTCTTGAAGTGGGGGGTGATCCTGGAAAAGGGGAATAAAGGTGGGGAAAGGGGATATGGACATCTCCCCATTTGCAAACCGATTCTCCAGTCACCCCGAGAAGTGGGAGCTGGGTGAGGGTTTCACGTCTGTGGGTACTCGATTCAGAGTAACCGGAGGAAAGCCAATCCCGTTCCACTTCTGGATGGTACACGGTCCCCCTCTCTCCCCTCCAGAAGGTTAATCTGTCCTAAACAATCATGGGGAAAATGATCACTACAAAGGAGTCTGGCTCCTGGCCAGGTTCCGGGCTTCTCCAAGATGCTGCCAGCTGAAAGGCTGTCCTCCCGGGCATGCCCAGAGGTGGTGCCCTCATTTCTCAGCAGGCAGGCAGAGGGCTGGGCAGGGCACCCAGCCAGAGAAAGATCTAGCCTCCAACTCGTAGGCTCAGGTGTGGTTGCAGCTTCTCCCGGCGCGGGCCTCAGGGAGCCCCTGCCCCCAGGCTCCACGGTACAGGAGAGGGAAGGAGGAGGGGCAGCGGCCCGGGCCCACCCCAGGCTGGCCCCTCCCCGGCCGCACCCTTGGAGGGCCCCCGTGGAAGAGGCCCCAGCCGAGGCCACTGCAAGTGGACCAGGAACTGCAACATGGCCCCCGGCACCTGGGCTCGACTGGGGCACCAGGCACTGGCCGGCGAGCAGGCCAGCAGCCCCCCGGAGTGTGCCCCGCTGGCCTGCCGCCCACGGCCGCACGCTGCCCTGTGTGGTCTACAGCAGCCGCCAAGGGCCTGGTTTCCGACACCCTTCCGAACACGAGGGGGGCGCAGCTGCCTTGGGCGCAGCAGGACGGGGGCCAGGGCGCCTGGCTTATGGAGGGGGCGACAGACGAGCTCAGCGAGAGCGCAGCGTGCAGGTGGCCAAGCTGGGGATGCGTGTGTCCCAGGCTGCTGGCCGGGGCTGCCCTCCCCACCGGCGGGGCTGTGCTAACTGTAAACATGCTGCAAACATGGGAAATGCAGAGCGCGGCGCGAGGCCGCCCGAACGCGCAGAGGTGCGGGAGGCGCCCGGCGTGCACGCGGGGCTCGGAGCCCGCACGCAGCCCGCGTCCTCCCGGCCCACGCCGGACCCCAAGGCGGCTCCGCACGCCAGCGCCGAGGCCCGGGGTGCGGGGACGCCAGCAAGGGTCCCCGAGGCCCCGGCGAGGCGAGCCCACGCGACCGCCAGGAGGCCGGCCCGGGCCCCGCAGGGTGCACGCGAGGCGGGAGGCAGGGGGCCGGGCCCGGGAGGGGGCCGTGGGTCCGCCGGGTCCGGACGCCGGGGCGCGCCGCGGGTGTGGCGCGGCCTGGACTGGGGGTCAGGGGGCCGAGTGCGGCGCCCCTTTGTGTCACCTGCGCGGGCGGCGGCGGCGGCGGCGGCGGCGGCGGGCGAGCGGGCGTGACGGCGGCGCCGGCGCACGCGCACTCGCACGCTGCGGCTCGCGCACGCGCACGGCGCTCCGAGGCCCCGCCCCCAGC
>NW_027397066.1:567068-614625 GCF_003265705.2 Callorhinus ursinus
GCACCTGCCATGCACCTGCCCTGCAACCACCAGGCCCCACCTGCCCCGTGCGCCCGCACTCACCTGTCCTACACACGTACCTGCCTCACACCGGCACACCCACACAAGCACCCATCTACACAACATGCACACACATTCACCAGGCCCCATCTGCTCCACACCCACTAGGCCTTAACTGCCAGGTGGCACCTGCCCCACACCTCCCAGCGCTCCCAGGCGGGGATCATTTAAATGTTCAATGGGCCAGTGCAAGGAGACACTGCGGGTGCACAACAGTCGGCCTTGGGTCGCAGGAGGCTGCAGCCGGGATCCCAGAGTTTCTCTGGGCAAACCTGGCCTTATGCTTGGGTTCCCGGGACCCAGGAGGAGGTGCACGCCTGAATGGGAGGCCCCGGGGATAGCCTCCTGATCCTGCAGAGAGCACAGCGGCCAGAAGTCAGCATCAAGAAGCCTCCGCAGGGATTTCCCTGAGCCCCGTGGTCCCTCGGAGGTGACCAGATGTGGCTGAAGCAGGGTCCCCAGTACCCCCCGCCCCCGTAAGCAACCTACGCTTAGTTCCAGAGAGGCACCTGTGGGAGATTTCCCTAGGGTGGGAGCTAGCCAGGCCCCAAGGGTGAGATGATGGGGTGATGGAAAAGGGACTGAAGCCAGCCCTGGGAGACCCTAATCCTGGGAGCTGGAATGTTCTAAGGTGGCAGTGAAGATAGGCAACATAACTGTCCTCTTGGGTGAAAAAACAACAGTAACACACAACGGCCGTGTACCTAGCACTGAACTATCGGTACAGCCCACTGGGACACGGGGGACAAACCTGAAATCCTGTTATCCTGCTATTGTTTTTAAAATTCAAAAATTGATGAGAAAGCGTGGGTGGATTCAATCAAGGGTAACAGGAAACTGGGTATCTATTTGCAAAACAAATGCTTTTAAATCCTTACTTAGTACTCACCTATGAAAATACCTCCCAAATTGGATTAATTAGAACATAGGGGGGAAATGAGAAAACAGGGTATAAGTGCACATTTAGCAAATGTCTCCAAGAACTTTCCTAAACGCAGGCACAAAATGAGTCACAAGGAAAAGATCAAAACTCCAGACCTGGGTGCATGTCTCACCCACACACCCTGCACTTTCTCAGGCAGCAGTTACTCATTTAGCAGTGTCTAGGACCAGAGCCCCCAATGCACTCCTTTGGCTCCTCCTGTCCTGTACTAAGACCCATGGTGCCCTTGATGCCTACCCCCTCCACCTCACTCTCACCCAGACCAGGGTCACCAGGGGCCCTAGAATGTAAATCAGATGCTGTCATCCCTTTGTGGCTTCTCATGAATCAGAGAGGAAATCCAAGCTTCTTATCACAGAGAGCCCCAGGTCTGGGACACCCAACCCTCCTCTAACCTTCCTTCCATCCCCCAGCCAGAAGTCCCTCCCTGTCTACCTTGTTCCAGCCACATGGCCCTTCTTCCCACCAGCCACTGGACCTTTGCACGTGCTGTTTCTGCTGCCTTCCCCTGCTCCTCCCTCCTTACCCTCATGCCTGGTATGGAAATTACCTTTCTGTCTGGACTTTCTCTCTGCTATACTGCCAACTCCCTGGAGGCAGGGGTTTCTGCCCCCCTACCCCTATGTATTTGAGGTGGGAACCTGCTCAATGGAGATGTGAGAAGAATTGGTGTACTCTTCTGAACATGCCCATGCCATGCATGCCTCCCCAGTCCTCAGGACTGGCCAAAGGCACCAAGGCCACAGGCTTCTGCCTCCGGAAGCCCGCCACCCGGATGCCCTCCACTCCCTGTCACCACTCTGTCCCCACCTTTGCACATGACCCCGAAGACCCTGAATTACCTTCAGAGAACTGACCTGCACACAAGGGCCTGAGTTGGGCAGATGAGAAGGCCCAAGGGAAGCTCATTCCTGCCCCAGGTGTCTCCACCACAGCCCACAGGGTGGACCCTGACACTTAAGGCAGTATGCTCCCCACCTGCCTGGCCCAGGAAACTGTCCCCTCCAGGTGAAGCTGCCCCCTCCTGGGAGAACTCGCCACCCGGAATGACAGGATGGGAGGAGCCCCACCCCTTTGCTCCTCAGCAAGACCTGGTTTTGCACCCAAAGTACAGCCTGGTAACTCAGTTCTGCCTTCTGTTGAAGCAAACCCAAACTTTGCTAACTGCAGAAGACAGCCCTGAGCCCAAGAAGACCAGTATATGTTTCTCCTTTGGGAAAGAGGCCAGGCCCACCCCTCCAGGCCACTGGGGATGTTGCCTTGTAGTTGGGCTCCCTTCCTTAAGGAGTTCAGAATATTTCTAATGCCTGAACTTAATATTTTACTTTTCTCTCCACAAACAATATAAGGTCCTTTGTCTTTTAGTTATTCTGAGTACTCTGAAACATTGCGCAGATACCTGCATAATTTATACAACAACAGTCAGCATGGACATGAAGCAAAGCCTCCAAATCCCATCAGCTGGTGGGGGACACCCACTCGGGGTTCACTAGTGGTTCATGAGGGCATGTCGTGGGCCCCCCGGAGCCCTGCTTCTCCTGCAGTCATTGAGAGGAGGCCTTAGGACCCAGCTTCTGGTGACTCTGATGGTTCTTGAGACATGAAGACGTGCTCTTTGGCCACTCTGTGTCTTGGGGCTGCAAGAGAGGAGACCCTGAAGGCATCATGTGAGTGGGGTGGTGGACGGGGGAGGGGTGGAGCCCTGTGGGGGGAAGGGCAGCCCTGCAGAGATCTGGGAGAACATTCCAGCAAGGGAGAAGCACACTCAAAGTCCTGCTGTGGGTAGAGGGTCGGAGGCTTGGGTTCTATTCCTGACCGTGGAAGGGGCGATGTGGGTGTGGGGCACAGGCGGTCCTGATCACCACATCCTCCGCAGCTGGAGTCGGGCTGCAGGCTCGACGGGGACCGTGAGGGCAGATGGGTCAGCCGGGGAGACATCTGCAGCTCCAGCCTGGACTGGCTGAGTGCGATAGGGCTGTCCAACAAACTGAGTGGGACTTTGGACTCCCGCAGGTGGGGCTACCTAGAAGCAGGCAATCCCGGGTGAGAATTAAAGGTTTTTCTGGTCCAGGTCACCCACAATTTCATTCTGTAGCTGGAGCAGAATGCCGGGGAGTTCACAGGTGCATCTGAAAGTGAGAGAGAGGAAAGTGGCCTAGAGTTCTGTTACCTCCCCCAGCGCCCCTCTCTGCAGCATCCCTGCACAGGCTTTGCCACTGTCTTGTCATGGCTCCTATGTGGCCCCAGCCCCCAACCCACTGTCCCCAAGTGCTGCCTTCTGTTACTGTTACTAGATCTGCAATGATTCCCACCCAGAAGAGAGGCAGCCCAGCTTTGTGCAGGCTCTGCCTCTCTTCCCTCCACCTCCGCACCCGCCCCTTCTGGGCACGAGCGTTTGGGCCTGCTGGCCTGCTCCTGGGCCCAAATCTGTCCTGGGCCTGCACATGGCAGCTACCCAGTGCCTGTTGCCCTTCAAAGGACGTGACTGTCCCCGGAGCTGCTGAGGAGTTCCCTCGGTGGGAAGCTGGGGCCCAGGGCTCTGGTCTGGTAGCACCAGCCTCAGCCCCGGTGGGACAACGTGGCATTGGGGGAAACCACGTCCACCAAGAGCCGCTAACATGTGGATGATTCTTCATGGAGCTCCATGTTTGTGGCCTTGAATTCCACGTAAGTATTTGAGTCTCTTATGGCCCCGTGTGGAAGCAGAACCCCATTCAAGGCATTCACACTGGTTGTAACCGGGAAGATGGGGACATCTACTCTCACCGGCACTTCTCATTCTGGCACGGAGACTGGGGGGCAGCCACGTCTCACCCAGGGCCTGGAGTGCAACCCAAGGCTTTGTGTTCCTTGGCCCATAAAGCTGAAGCATTAGATCCTGTGTACCTGGAAATTCTGATGCGACAAAGCAGCACACAGGAAGAAACACTGGAATAACAGAGTCCCCACCGGAAACAGAAGTGGGTAAATCCTGCGTGGTCTGGGGGCTCCATCAGTGAAGCATCTGCCTTCTGCTCAGGTCATAATCCCAGGGTCCTGGGATCAGAGCCTGCTTCTGCCTCTGCCTCTGCCCCTCCCCTGCTTGTGCGTGCACTCTGCACTCTCTCTCTCACAAATAAATAAATAAAATCTTAAAAACAAAAAAAAGTGGACAAATCCCTGCAGCATTTGTCCCACAGAGACTGGAACTGTTCCACACACACATAAGTCCTGTAAGCCTTGGGTTTTCCGCCACGAGATGGGGAGGATATGAGCACCTGCACAGGGTTGGGGAGGGCTGCAGGTGCCAGAGGCAGACCTGGCTTGCTGCTTCACCACTCCAAGTCCGGGCTTCCTCCATCATCAAGCGAGAACACAAGGTCACCTGCCTGGCAGGCTGGCTAGGCTCGATGAGACAAGTCCCAGCAGCTGAAGGCAGTCTCCTTCCCCAGCGTGTTGGGCTGAGGAAGGCATGGAGGTCCTGCCCACAACAAGCCCCCTGCACCCAGCTCCTCCCCTGGTTTGCACAATAATGACCTTGGAGATTCAGGGAAAAAGTGTCCCAGTCACTTTGGAGCTGCTCCCAAGACAGGTCACATTGCTGAGTTTAGCAAAGACATGGAGATTATGAGCCATTCACTGAGCTTTAGGTAAGAGAGAGTGTTATGGGTTGAATTGCATCCCCCTCAAATTCACA
The DNA here is from genome assembly GCF_003265705.2 of Callorhinus ursinus. NCBI lineage: Eukaryota > Metazoa > Chordata > Mammalia > Carnivora > Otariidae > Callorhinus > Callorhinus ursinus. The sequence goes on from NW_027397066.1 coordinate 571,748, forward strand.
TGTTGGAGCCCCAGTATCTTAGAATGTGACCTTATTTAGAAATAGGGTCTTTGCACAGGACCAGGTTAAAATGAGGTCATTTGGGTGGGCCCTACTTCCATGACTGGGACAGAGACACAGAAAATGTCATGTGTATGTAGACATATCGACAAGCTAAAGGCACCAGAGATAGCCAGCAGAGCCCCAGATGTGAGGGGAGAGGCAGGGAACACTCTTCACGGTGCCCCAGACAGAAACACCTTGCCAACAGCTTGATCTTGGACTTCTGGCCTCAAGAACTGAAAGACAGTAAGTTTCTGCTCTAATATGCCCCCCGGTTTGTGGTATGTGGGTTATGGTAGCCACAGAAGACTGACACGGAGGGGAATGGCACACACTCTGGAAACAAGACCAGAACACAACCCCGGAAGGAAAGCAGATGCAGCCTCCCACGTGTGGTGTCCCCTGTGACGGGTAACTCCAGACCCCGTCCCTGCAGAACTTGCAAGTACAGGGTGGAAACAGCAACCTTTCACGCTGCAGCTGAGCTCCCAAGGAAGTGGGGACTATTGTGGGGACCATGGAGGGCGGAGGCCCTGGAGACTCCCAGCACCCTCGTGAGGGAGGGGAGAGGCCTGTGGGGCCCACACAAGGCAAGGGCTGGACAAGCAACACCTCCGGCGGAGCACGAACAGGAGACCTTGCCTGCAAGGCGATAGGAGGCTGTGTGCTCGGACACATCTCTGTGGAGAACCTGTAACCAGGGCCTTCAGCCTCACAGAGTGTAGGTCCTGAATTCTAGAGCTGCCACAGTCCAGGCCCCATTACCCCTGCTGCAGATAAACTAGCATACAAACCTGGGCCCAGGAGAAAGAAATGTATGATCGCTGTGGGGGAGAGGCTGTTGGTCCAGCCCCGTATGATTCCTGCCAGTAAGAGATGAGCTCACAATCAGAAAGTACAAAACTCACCAAGAAAGAGCCACCACGGGGGGCAGCACAGACAGCAGGACCCCCAGCAAAGAACACGGGACAAGAGCGCGTGAATTCCCACGGTTAACACGGTGAAAGCCCTGGAGTGGTGAGAGGGGAGGTGAATGGACAGGGACAGGAATCCAAGGGAGGGAAGAATGGGCAGATTTGGAGCATTTGGAGAGAGGAGTGGTAGTCACTAAGATGACTCAATACACAGGTTCAAACATGGCTTGGACACAGCCCATCAGCGCGCTTGCCAGAGGTGCCCGCAATGCCCAGGGCGCAGTGCAGAGGGCGCGCGAGGGGGCAGAATAGAAGGTGCAGAGCATCTGTAAGGATTCCCTTCGGAAAGATCACGAGAGATAATGACTGAGGGCTTCCCACACTTGCAAGATTCGAATCCTTACATCCAGGAATACTGTGAGTTTGAAGCCAGAAAAAAACCCAACTCTACTCTCCACATGTGAAAATGAAACCACAGAATACAAGACACATAAACTTTAAGAGGAAATAACCCTCAGATTGCCTCAAAAGTAGTTATGATGACAGCAGACATATCAATGATGATGATACAAATCTAACAATAATTGTATATCTGTTTTTTCAAAGTCTCAAGATGAAAGAACTATTACCTTAGGATTTTACACATAGCATTATCATCTATTGCAGTGCAAAAATTTACAGCAAAACTGTGCAGTTCAGAACAAAACACGTCCGGTACCTCATAGCTTCTGCGGTGCAGAACTCAGGCATGGCTTAGCCGGGTCCTCCGCCTGATAGGTTCTCACACGACTGCAGTCCCAGCGCTGGCCGGGGGCTGTGGCCTCATCTGAAGGCACGGCTGGGGACTCCCATTTCCAGGCTCGCCCAGTGGTTCTCAGTCCCCCTGGCTGTCAGGAGGAGGCACCTCACTTCCTGGCCTCGTGTGCCTCTCCTGGACGGCAGATGGCCAGGAAGGCAGCAGGCAGTCTGCTAGCAAGATGGAAGGCGCAATCATATGTAACCTGATCATGGACGTGAAACCCCTTTGCATGTCCTACTGGCCATGGGGCAGGTGTTGGTCCCATGCGGGCGGGGTGGGGGGCCCACACAAGGAGCGCAGGGCGGGCAGTGGGCCCAAGCACACAGTCAGACTACCATCCAGTGAGGGCTGAAACAAAGCCACCTTCAAACACACACGACTCAGAGTTTATGGCTCCAGGTCTGCACGGAAGTCTCTCCTAGAGCTTCAGGGGGAGGTGAGTGGGACAGAGGGAGAAGGTGTGTGGGAAGACGCAACTGAGACTATGGGCAGTGCCCCAACCGAGTGAGGAACAAACAGTGCAGCTGAGGTGGTGAAGGTTAAGACGCCAGGAAAGCCAAGCAGTGCCAGCCCCTCACGCTAGCCAGGAGGAGGCTGGCGTTTGGGGTCCATCCTGCTCTTAAGTCAAGTCCTGGGTTTTAAAAGGGAAGTCAGCCAGTAACCTGACACAGAGAGCCTCCGAGTCTGCAGTGGATCTTGCAGGAGTCAGGAAAGGGGATAAAAAGGCAAAGATGAAGTCTGGTCAAGGGAAAACATAACATGGGGAAAAACTCAAACAGGACCCCAATCACCATAAAGTTCAATGGATTAAACTAGCCAGTGTTTTTTTAAAAATCACTTACTGAATGGGATGGAGAACACGAAATGTAGCTGTGTCCTCATTTCAAGGATGCAGTTGAGGGAATAAAGAAAGAGATGTGTGAGGTAACTGGCCACCAGCAGAGACCTGTGATGGTGTTCTTGAGGCAGATGGAAGGTGCTGTAGGGTGAACAGCATGGGCCGGAGGGGAGAGGCCGCTGCAGATCGGGGAGACAGTTTGCCAGGGGAACTTGATAACGCTGAACTTGAATGTACCAAACATGCAGCTTGAAAATCTATAACACGGACATTGGCCAAAGTCCAAGAACAAATGATCAGCTCTGCAGCCGGAAGGAAGCCGAGATGTACATCTCTCATGACAGACAAGGCAGGCCTAGGATTAATAAGGTCACAAAAACTCAAAGAACACAATTACAAGCGAGATCCAGTAGACAAAAAACCCTGCACACCCAAATTGAAGAATTCCTCATTTCCAAGCACACGTGGGATGTTTACCAGCAAGGGACACACTGCAAAGCCACCAAACTAAATCTCAACAAAATATCCGAGAATCCGTATCACACTGATCATGTTCTCTGACCACATGCAATGACAATAGGACAAAGAAACAATCACCAAACATTTGGAAATGTAAAACTGTAACATAGTATTTGACTAATGGTTCAAGGAACGAATCAAAATGAGACCGGAAAACAGGTAGAACCCAACAACAAACAAACACCACGTGCAAAACTTTTTAGGATGCAGCCACACTGGACCTTGGGAAGGGAGTTTCTATCCTGAAAGTTCGTGCACAAGAGAGCAGGAAAGGTGGAAAAGCAGCTGTCTCACTGGAGATGCAAAGAAAAACAATTAAGACTAAAGAAGTGATTTGTGGGATCAAAAACTAGAAAGAAAAGCAAACATTAGGCAGGATGAACAAAACTCCAAACTGGCTCTTTGAAAAGACTGTGTGATAGGAAGCCTTTAAGACGGCCTCCAGTGGCCCCAGCTCCTGGTTCACTCGCAGTGAAGCCCCTTCCCGAGCCAGGGCGAGGCTGGCCGACCTTTCCCGTGAGGAGGATACAGCAGAAGTGACGGGACGTCCCCGCCGAGACCAGGCTACAAGAAGGTTGTGACTTCTGTGCCCCCAGTCCCCCGCTTCGGGGAAAGCAGCTGCCGTGGGAAGATCTGATGTCTCCAGTCAACGGCCACGTGAGTGAGCTCGGAAGGGGATCCTCCAGGCTGAGCCCTCCCACGGCTGCAGCCCCAGCCCACGCTTTGCAGCCTGCAAGACCCTGAGAAAGAGCCACCAAATTAGGTTACACCTGGTTCATAACACACAGAAACCGTGAGAGAATACACGTTTGCTGTTTTCAGCCACTAAATTCTGACGTCACGTGTTGTGTAGGGACAGGTAGTCAACATAAATTAGAAGGGTCATAATGTGGCAAGACAGAAGAAGAAATGAGGAAAGAACACATCCCTGGACAGTATTAGGAATGAACAAGGACACACACAGCCCCGGAGAGAACAGAGATCTGAAAGTCAAAAGAAAAGATTATACCCAATTTTTGTCAATAAATTCAAAGCTTAAATAAGATAAACAATATTCTATTAAAAAACTAAACTTAACAAAATCACTCAGGGAAAAAATACAATACCCAAACAGCTGGACAACCACAAAGAAAATGATTCAGTAGTTTATAGAAGTACCCCACCTAAAGAAACAGATGTAGATGGTTCAAAGAAAAATCCTATCAAGGGTTTAAGGAATAGGTCATCCAAATCTTATAAAAAGTGTTTTAGATGATTAAGAAGTAGGAAAGCTACCCAAGTAATCTTGAGAGATCAAATCCAGATAGTGTTAAAATGAATTTTAAAAATGTGTAATTGTATTTAGAAACAGAAATACAAGATTATAAAATAAAATATGAGCAAATCAAATCTATAAACATGCACAAAAATAATTATGCTAAATCGGGTTTATTCCAGGAATGTAAGAATGACTTAACCATTAGAAAATGTATGAACATTTAACACACTAGCAAATCAACGGAACCTTCCCACTGAATCATCACAACACATACAAGAAAAACTATTTGATAAAATCTAGTGCACACTATTCTTTCATTGAGATAAAATTGACATAACGTAAAATGTAACCATTTTAAAGTGTACAATTCAGTGGCTTCCAGTATATACTCACAGTGTTGTGCAACTATCACCACTAGATAATTCTAGACAATTTCATCACCCCAAAAAGAACCCCCATACCCATTTAGCTGCCACTCCCCATTTCCCCTCCCCTCAGACCCTGACGACCATTAATTTGTTTTCTGTCTCCATGAACTTGCCTATACTGGACATTTCATATAAATTGAATCACATAATTTGTGGCTTTTGTGTCTGATTTCTTTCACTTGATACAATGTTTTCAGGGTTCATCCACCTTATAGCACTCCTTTTTATGGCTGAATAAAATGCCATTATATAGATATACATTTTGTTAGTCCATTCATCAGTTGATCATCACGCAGACACTCTTCTGGTTGCCCGTTGATTGGAGAGTCCAATCTACTTATATTTAGTGTAATTATTGAGAAGGACTTATTTCTGCCATTTTGCTACTTGTTTTCTATTTGTCTTACATCTTTTCCCCCTGGATCCCCCCATTTCTGCCTCCTTTGCTTAGGTAGATATCTTCCCGTGTAACATTTTTATTTCCTTCCCATTTCTTTAACTATGTATATATTTGTTATTAGTGCCTGCCATGTGGCTTACAAGTAACATCTTAGTTTATGATAATCTAGTCGGAATAAACACAAACTTAGTTTCAAGAGTATACAAACACATAGCTTCATTTCCCCAAGTTACTTTTGTTACAAATCACATTTTTATACATTGCATGCCCATCAACAGGGTTAATAATTATTGTTTCATGTAGCTGTTTTTTAAAGCAACAGGAAATGAAAGAGGATTTAGAAACCAAAAGCACGATAATACTAGCTTTTATGTGTATTGTTGTTCTTTCTTTTAATTACTGTCTTTGAGTGACCGTCTAGTGTCCTTTCATTTCAACCTGAAGGATTCTCTTTAGCATTCTTGCATGGCAGGTCCCCTAGTGAGATTCTCTCAATTTTTGTTTATCCAAGGATGTCTTAATTTCTTTTTTTTTAAGATTTTATTTATTTATTTGACATACAGAGAGACAGAGCACAGGCAGGGAGAGAGGCAGGCAGAGGGAGAGGGAGAGGCTCCTCACTGAGCAGGGAGCCCGATGCGGGGCTCAATCCTAGGACCCTGGGATCATGACCTGAGCCAAAGGCCGATGCTTAATCAACTGAGCCACCCAGGCATCCCAGGATGTCTTAATTTCTACTTAAATTTGGAAGGATAGTTTTGCTGGACGTTGAATTATTGATTGGCAGTTCTTTGTTCAGCATTTTTCGTGCATCACCCCAACGCTTTCCGGTGCCCATGATCTCTGATGAGAAATCAGCTGTCATTCTTAGAGAAGCCCCCTTATAGATTCTCACGTTGTATTTGGTTTTCAGCAGTTTGATTACACGTCTTGGTGTGATTCCCTTTAAGGAGTTTTCATACTTGGAGTTTGTTAAGCTTCTTGGATGGGTACACTCATAATTGTCATCGAATTTGGAAAGTTTTTGGTCATTGCTTCTTCAAATATCCTTTCAACCCTGTTCCCTCCTCCCAATATGCCTCTGTTGGTATTGGTGGTATTCCATAAGTCTCTTGGGCTCTGTTCACTTTTCTTTCTTCTTTTTTTCTTCTCAGATTGTCTAATGCCTATTGACCTATATTCCAGCTCACCCAGTCTTTTTTTTTTTTTTTTAATTTTTTACTTATCAGAGAGAGAGAGAGAGCACAAGCAGGGGGAGCGGCAGGCAGAGGGAGAAGCAGGTTCCTTGCCAAGCAGGGAGCCTGATGCAGGACTCGATCCCAGGACCCTGGGATCATGACCTGAGCCGAAGGCAGACACTTAACCGACTGAGCCACCCAGGTGCCCCTGTTGTTTGTTTAGTGACTTTTCCGAACTAATTTTGCAAAGTCTGCACTGTTGGTCACATGGCCACTGATGCCTCTGTTGAGCTAGCGTAGTGGTCAGTTAGTGATTTGACAAAGACTTCTTTAAAAGTCTAGAACAGCAATACCCTCCCGAACCATAAAAGCTCCCAATCTTTGCAGATGGGCAATGTGTGTGGATTGGGGCACACTTTCAACACTCATCCAAGCAGTTTAATACCCTGCCTTTGCCCTCACTGCCATTTGCATGGAGCCTGAAGGTCACCCAGGGCTGAGAGATGAGGCTGCTCGGGCTGTTCTGAGGATACGCCCAGGGAATGCGTGTGCAGCTCTAGACCCACAGGAGCTCCCACCCCAGCCTTTCCTCCCAAGCTTTTCAGTATGTCTGTTGTTTGCCCCCCAGGCAGCAGTGGCTAATACATTTGCTTTAAAAGTTTTAACAGGAATCGCCCCCTCCCCACCATAGCTACTTCTCCATCCTGGAGAGTTCCTAGTTGGGTGAAACAGAGGCAAGCCTTTTTTGCAACAGTCCTTCAGGGAGTGCCCAGAAGATCGGAGCAAAGAAGGACAGTGCTTTGGACACAGGGTCCACTCTGCCCCCTCTGGCCCCAAGCACCCACACCTGGTTTTTGTGACTGCCAACCAAGCAAGGCACGAGGGGCAGGCCAAGGGCAAAGCACAAATGCCCAGAGCCCTCAGACCACAACTGAGCTGCTTTTTCTCAAGTCAAGCATTAACCTGTTGCTATAAATCTTTGATCATTTTCCAGAGTTTCAATAAAGTTGATTCTGATATATTTTTTTTTCGCCAGTTTACTCGCTGGTTTTTGAAGATCCTTATTCCACCATTTTCACTGACATCACTGCCTAAAAAACATTTTTGATGAGGGCGCCTGGGTGGCTCAGATGGTTAAGCATCTGCCTTCGGCTCAGGTCATGATCCCGGGGTTGTGGGATCGAGTCCCGCATCAGGCTCCCTGCTCCTTGGGAGCCTGCTTCTCCCTCTGCCTCTCTCTCTCTCTCTCTCTCTGTGTCTCTCATGAATAAATAAGTAAAATCTTTAAAAAAAACATTTTTGATGAAACCCTGTCAGAAAACTGTAAGTAGGAGGAAAATTCCTTAACTTGATAAAGAATATCAGTCAAAAGTGGGCAGTAAGCATCATAAATATCGGTGTGGTGATGGTCACACAGCACTGTACACTTACAATGGCTAAATGGTAATCTTATGTTGTATGCATTTTACTACACACATAACAATCTGAATCCAGTAGCCATTAAAAAAAAGGAAAGCATCATAAGCACATACTGTCAGGAACTGCAACGATGCTCCTGCCTTTGCCGCAACCTTGTGCTGGGTTTTTGTGCCAAAGCAGCCCAAGGTACCCTTATGACTGACCATAGGTCGTATGGAAACCTACACAGAAAATCAGGGGTCTGCAGACTAAATATTAGCACCAATAAAATATCTTTAAAAGTCAAAATATAGGGGTACCTGGGTGGCTCAGTCATTAAGCATCTGCCTTCGGCTCAGGTCATGGTCCCAGGGTCCTGGGATCGAGCCCCGCATCGGGCTCCCTGCTCCGCGGGAAGCCTGCTTCTCCCTCTCCCACTCTCCCTGCTTGTGCTCCCTCTCTTGCTGTCTCCCTCTCTGTCAAATAAATAAATCTTTAAAAAATAAAAAAATAAAAATATAAGACAATAGAAACATATAGGAAGAGCAATCTTTTTTATTTTATTTTAAAGATTTTATTTGACAGAGAGAGAGACAGCAAGAGAGGGAACCCAAGCAGGCGGAGTAGGAGAGGGAGAAGCAGGCTTCCCGCAGAGCAGGGAGCCCGATGAGGGGCTCCATCCCAGGACCCTGGGATCATGACCTGAGCCGAAGGCAGTCGCTTAACCGACTGAGCCACCCAGGCACCCCGAGTAATCTTTTTTTAATGTTTTATTTATTTATTCATGAGAGTCAGAGAGAGAGAGAGAGAGAGAGAGAGAGGCAGAGGGAGAAGCAGGCTTCCCACTGAGCAGGGGGTCTGATGCACGACTCGATCCCGGGACCCTGGGACCATGACCTGAGCCGAAGGCAGATGCTTAACCATCTGAGCCACCCAGGCGCCCGAGAAAAGTAATCTTTTGACAAGAGATACAGCAGGCAGGACCTCTGTAATGACCTATGTCTGGTTCTGCTCCTCTTTCCATCACATGGAGGAGTACAGTTCTACAGGCCTCTTGCACTGGGGTCAGCCCAAGAGATCAGTCCAGAACAGAGAATTGGGCAGAAGGCACTTGTCAGTCCTGAAGCGAAACACAGAACTGCTGGGGCAAAGCCCTCCAGTGCTCTCTTCCACTGAGTTAGTCATGGGGCCACTCTCTTGTGGCCACCAGACTCCAGGTACCCCCTCCTGTCTCCGTGCTCATGCCCTGTGGGGTCCCCTCTGAGCACAAGTGGGACCTTGCAATATGTTTTAACCAGTAGAACATGCAACCATAATGGGATGTCACTTCCACGATCATCATTTTGATGAGATTTTAATGCCCACCAAGCCAAACGACTCTCCCCCTTGCTGGCTTGGGGAGGATCTGTGTGGCAAGTTGCTGAGGATGGCTTCCAGCTGATAGCCAGCAAGAAACTGAGACCCTCAGTCCTGCCACCTGCAAAGAGCGGAACACTGCCATGGCCACTAAGCTTGGAAATGGATCCTTTCTGGGCTGGCCTCAGAGGACAACCCAGCCAGGTCGATTCCCGACCCACGGAAATGGTCGGAATCACGTGCCAAAATATGTGTTGTGTTAAGCCACTGAGTCTGTGGCCACGTGCTGTGGTGACAGATGGGGGTACTGGCCACGGTGCCCCACAGCGTGTACTGTGGGTCTGCAAGAGCAGGAGCAGGACTGTGCTTTGGTTTGGGGCCATTCCTGTTTGGGGCTTTGGTGACCACAGCAGAACCTGGCCTAACGATTACCATTTATCACTGGAAAATGACCTTCACCACATGAGCAACATATGGGGCCTGTGAGTGGGGGAAGCAGGAGGCCGTTCCCACAACTGGAGGGGAGCTGCCGGGACAGAGCAGAGGCTCGGGTCCTCGTCGGAGTATGAGGACCTGCCAGCCCAAGAGAACACAGCAGGACTACCTCACCTCATGCCTGAGAGGGTCCTATGGGTCCAGCTCAGCCAGAGGTGCCCCGGGGCCACGGGCAGGTCGGGGAGGACAGAGGGGGACATCTGGTGCCCCTCCTCAATCATTTGATGTCAGGTCTTGACCCACAAAAGGTCACTCAAGTCCAGGACAAATAGCCTGGCACCAGAAAGAAAACAGATGGAAGCTGGAGACAAGTCCCAAGGGCTGAAAACCCTAACGGTCACTTGCTCCCCCGCTCCCGCCTCCTCCCCACTCCCCCTGTGGCGGGTGTTCGGGGTGTAAGAGCTCCCCGGCATCTGTCTCTGGAAACAATCTAACCAACTCCCCAATGGGCTCTGCCTGCAGGGTGGAGGTCAAAGAGCAGCAAACCCCTGGGGGGCGGACGAACCAGGAACGGGGAAAGAGAACCATCACCACGGCAACAACTTACTGCCTCCACCGGAGGACAAATCAAAACAGCTCAGCAGAGATATTTTGGGCAATCTATGAAAGGAAATCGGGCTGTGGCCACCTCAGAGGACGGAAGGTTCCACTTCTCAGAGCCAGCAGAGTCCGGGTGCTCGGGTGCTCAGCCTCTCGTGGCACACCCCCCAAAAGTCCTCCCCCAACTGCACGCACCCAGGAATCCCTCAGACCCGCAAAAAGCAGCGTGCCCCCCAGGCCTGGATCCGAGGCCCCAGCCGGCTCAGGGTCTCCGCGGCCCAGGAGTCACGGAGAACAGAGCGGTACAACCAAGTCCGCAGATTGGAACCCAAGCCACAGAGCCGCGAAGTCCCGGCTGCCACGGAAGTTGACAGATTAGAAGGAGCACACCCCACAAGGGTGTGGGAAGGTGCTCCCTCACAGCCGTCCATAACAGAAACTTGTCTCAGAAAGGCGCAGAATGACTCTGCAGTAGGTTCAACCATGTCCCCGGGGAGGACTTGTTTAGGTCCTAACTCCCAGAATGCAACCTTGTTCGGGTTGTTAGGATGAGCCCGAACCCAACAGGGAGGAGGGACATTTGGGCACAGACACAGGGGGTCGGCCACGCGATTGGGGAGGCAGAGAGAGGAGTGACGGGCCAAGCCCAGGCCAGCCAGGCACCTTCTGCAACTCCAGCAGCTGGAAGGGGCCGGGGGGACCAGCCCCGGGAGACTTGGTGGGGCAGCACGCTGGACCCCTGGACCTCAGACTTCTGGCCTCCAGGACGGAGAAGTAAGTTTCTGTGGTCTGAAGCCAGCCCGGGGCTGGTACTTGGCTCTGGTGGCCACGGGAGGCGAACGTGGACCGGGACCTCTTACTGGCGGTCATAACCTCTTTCCTTCATGTGGAGGGACTTCTCGGGAGCAAGCATCTCCTGCAGTACAAACCCCCGAACGCCTGCCCTCCGCCCTTCGCAGTTCACTCGTTTCTGCTTCTTCTGTTAACGTAACGTGCCCACCGCTCCTCTGCTTCCCTCATCACCGGTCCCTCCCTGAGTGTGTGCCTTGAGTGTGTCCCACAGACGGTCACCAGCTTGGCCTGCGACAGATGTGGGACAGTGAATGCTTTCTTGCTTTTACAGTTGTTTGTACTTCTCTATATTTCTTGGGTTATCGTAATATTGCACATTTTTATAAAAACACTGCCGTTTTAGCAGATTTAAAGAACTTGAGTGGGACCCTGGGGGGCTGCCGCGTGGAGCAGGGACCGGCAGAGGGTGGTCGGGCATTCGCGGGTAGGTGTTATTTTGTCACATTTCTTTGAGTCAAGAACCTTGACAGAAAACCACCTTTACCCGGTGTATTGGTTTCCTAGGGTTTCCGTGACAAGCCAGGGGTCTTCAGACAGCAGAAATGGATTGTCTCACAGTTACGAGGACTGGAGCCTGAGACCAGCGGTCCGCAGGGCGGCGCTCCCTCTGGGGACCAGGTGCTCCCAGGTGCGTCGGCCTCCAGCCTCTGCGTCCGTCCCCATGCGGCCTCCTCTCCTCCTGTGGCTCATCTTCTTATAAGGACACGAGTCATGATGGACTAAGGGCCTGCCCTGTACCAGCGTGGCCTCATCTTAACTAATTACACCTGCCACGACCCTATCTCCAATTAAGGTCATTGAGATCCTGGGAGTCATAACGTCGACATGTCTTACTTTCTGTGGGACACAATCCAGTCCCCAAAGCTCACCAATCTCCCTCCAGAGCTCTCTGGCAGAGCTGGTGGGGAGGGCAGGAGGCCCCTAGCAGGTGGGCACTGACTGGGCCCTTCGGGTCACCCTGCCACAGCAAGGGTCACGAAAGGGGATATGCCTCTGCCGCTGAGGCTCCTTGTGTGCTGAAGAGAGGGTGCCCCCAAAGACCTTTGCTCACAGGCCCGCTCTACATTGTTATCATTTAAAATCATTATTATGAAAATCAAAATCATTACCATTAAAGTTTCAGATGGTTGTTTTAAAAAGCTTATTTTTAAAACCTTCCAATGATTGCTCGCTCCCCACTGCTTTGTGTGGATTCCGTTTTCTCCTTCCCATGTGCACGATTTCACGATCTTTTTGGAGCGTGAGTTTAAGCTCCTAGAATCTGTGCACGTGGGGAACTGTTTGTCTCCGGTCTTGAAGGGTCCTTTGGTGGGCACAGAGCCCCAGCAATGCTCTTCCCTCTGCGCAGGAACCCTGCTCCCCCATGCGCAGCGCTGCTGGGGAGAAGTCTGCCGTCAGCGCCATTACTGCTCACTCGTGGGCCACGGAACTTTGATGTCCAGGTTTTTAGGTTGAATATGTATCAACAATTCACTCATTAAAAAATATTTTTGGGTGCCTGGACGGCTGAGTCGGTTAAGCGTCTGACTCTTGAACCCAGTTCAGGTCATGACCTCAGGGTCGTGCGTTCAAGCCCTGCGTTGGGCCCCAGCGCCTACTTAAAACGTATGTATTTTTGGCACCTGCCGTATGGATGTGTCCAGGTGCTGCACATGTGGCCATGAACAGGACAGGCAAAGCCCTGCTCACGGACGTGACCTGCGTCGGCACAGGGGAGCCAAACCAGTTCCATGCAGTGACAGCACCATGGAGAAAGATGCAGGGGAGGTGCCAGGAGGAAACCTAGCGATACAGGAGGGATCCTCCAAGGGGAGCCCTGAATGGCATGAGCACAGGGCCGTGCACAAGTGGTTGGAGCCCGGGGGGGGGGGCTCCCGGCACCCCGTTGTCGGTGGGATCTGTCCCTGTTCCCTTTGCTCTAGTTCCATTCGTCCTGCATAGTCAGGGGGTCCTTTCTTCACCATGACAACGGTGGGGGGGAGGGCTGCAGCCAGCCCTGGTGGCCACCGTGGCGCCCATGGCCTCATATCCTGCCCGGATGACATCCTCGGAGCGCTCTGTCCTCCGCGTGTCCTCATGCCACCAGGAGGTCCTTAAAACGGTTACCTCCCATTTCCGCTCCCACCCCCAGCTCCGGGATTTGCTCAGATAATTTCCCACTTTTTTCCAGGTGATTATTAGGCATTTCCGGCAGCACACGTATACCCTCCTTAAGGGTCCTATGCAGAGCTCCCAGGAGGCTGCGGAGCACAGACCCCAGAGCCCGGTGCTGGAGGCCGGGGGCCTGACTCTGCACCTGCTCCTCCTCACCTGGGGATGGAGCCTGGGAGGGTACGGCACCTTCTGCACCGGTCACTGGAGATCAAGAGAACTGATGTGAAACGTGGACTATGCTCCGCGTCCCCCATGCCTTCTGCGAGGGGGGATGGTATTGACATGCGTTTCCCTTGGGTGATTGGGGGGCTGAAATCAGTTGATGGGAAGTGGAGATTATGACAACCTCTTCCCCCCAAATTACTGGCAGAGCATAGCAGACTGACGGGGAGGAGACAGGGGTGTGCCGGGTCCTGGGACTTTGCGATCCCGAGACCCCGCATGGGGCCGGCCGGCTGGACTAGGTGGGTGTGCACCATGTCATCCCCTGGGAGCTCATGGATGGAAAGCACAGATTACCTCCGGGGGTTGTCAGGCGGAAGAGAACCCAGAGGACACGGACACGTGTCAGCGCCTCCTTCGTGGCCGGTTGGCAGGGAAGGTAGTGAGCTCCCTGACAGCCCTTCCCAGAGCCCGTGGGCGGGTGAGAGGCGTAGGTTGTAACAGCGACCCGCTGGAGGTTTGGACTTCTCTCCCTGGGCTGGGAGGGTGAGGGGTCGAGGGAAACGGGCCTTGTGACCACGCCTCTTCCCGTGGGGCCAGGGAGGGGGGCAGTAGTGGAGAAAACGTGGTGACTTGAGCCTGCGAGGCCGACAGGCTGAACAGGACCAGCTGACGCGCTGGGAGAGTGCAGGGCCCGGAGGGCTGTCAGCACGGAAGCGTCCAAGGTCAGCAAGAGTCCTTGGGGCCAGACACAGAGAGCCTGGGATCCCACGGAGAACCCAGCCCACACCGTCACCCATCAGGCCCCAGGGCGCCCCCCCCAGGGTCTACCCAGGAGCATCAAGGAACCACCGACCAACCCCCACTGGGGCCGAGCTCAGACCCCTCCTGGCGTGCGGGTCTGCACCTCCTCAGACTGTGCCCACAGTCTGTCCCCCCCCGAACTTACTCCTCACCTCGCCACCCTCCCCTCTGGCCCTCCGCCCTTCCGTCGCCCTCCCCCCAGCCTCCCCGACAACCTCCCCCAGCGGGCTCCAGCCCCACAGATCTCCACCTGCGCCTCCTCGAGGGGGACAAGCTTCTCCAGCCAGCACACAGGAAGGTGGGCGGCCCCGTGCGCGCCCCCGCGCCCCTGCTGGACACTGGACACTGGCGGACGGCCCTGCCAACTTTCCCCAGCCACCTCCAAGAATGGCGTGGAAGAACGTCCTCACGCCAGCCAGGACGAGGCCAGAGGGAGTCGGGGCTTCCTTGCGGACCCACCTGGGGCCGCGATGGCTGAGGAGGTGGCCCGTGCCAGGCAGGGCGCACAGCATTTCACGCGCTCTTAGCGGGGTCCTCCCGCCGCTCCGGGAGCCGTGTCTCCCATCATCCCTGCTTTCCGGCCGCAGCGGGCACCTGCCTGAAGTTACGCAGCAGAAAGGGGTTGGGCGCTCCGGCTGAGGTCAGCGCCTCCGCCTGGCACGGCCGTGCGGACACGGGGAGACGACTGAGAAGTCAGGGGGTCCAGGCCAGCGGGGGCCAGGAGGGCACCCTCAGGAAACGGCAGCTCGGGAACCGGGGAAAAGTCAGCGCAGCCGAAGACGAGGGAGCTGTGTAGGTATTCGGCCGGGAGGCAGGAGCGCAGTCCTGGGTTGGCAACAGCTGATGGGGAGGCCCCTTCCCCTGGGGGCTGTGCAGTGCGGCAGGGACCCCGGATCAGCGGGGAATCAGGGAGCCTGCAGAGAACAAAATGCCAAGAGAGAACGACATTCCCGCCCGTGTAAAGGGGTCTGCGTTGCCCATATGCCCGGATTAGGGCTCTGTCTCCGTCGTTCTGCTCATCGCCTTCCGGAGGCTTCCGCCCCGGAGGTGCACCTGCGGGGCTCCGGCCGACGCGCGCGCACGCCACCTGTGCAGCAGGGGAGAGGGTGAGGGGGCTTCCCGAGCCCTTCTCCAAGCATGGAAAGGACCCGCTGCGGTGATTCCAACTCCGGGTAACAGAATCTCTGTTCGGGGCCGGCGCCCGCGGTCGCCCCGACGAGGGGTCCCTCCAGCCGGGAAGCGCAGGCTCTGCGCCGGGCGTCACGCTGCCAGGGCACCGGCCCAGGGCGACCACCGCGTCCCGCCATCTGACGCCGGACTCTCCCGGGCACACCGGCCCCGCGGTACGGACCCATCGCCCGGCCCGCTCGGCCCCCGCTGCCCCGCGTGCTGGGAACCTAACAGCACAGCCCCAGCGACTTCGGCCAGACTGCGCGCCGCGGCGGACAAACCGGAACCAACGCGCAGGGCTGCCGYCGAGCTAAGCAGGGGAGGGAGGGGGCGGGCAGGGCGCCCGCGGCACAAAGTCCACTCGGGGAACCTGAGAGCGGGAACCGCAGTAGCTTCGCATTGGCCAGGCTGTGGCCGTCTCTCATTGGCCGGGCTGTGGCCGTCTCTCATTGGCCGGGCTGTGGCCGTCTCTCATTGGCCGGGCTGTGACTGTCTCATTGGCCGGGCTGTGGCCGTCTCTCATTGGCTGGGCTGTTGCTGGGGGAGGAGGAAACCTTCCTTCTTCTGCTGGGATAGCTGAGTGCAGCTATGGCAGCATCCGGGAGCGAGGTGCCTCTTTTCCAGTTGGGTCTGCAGCTGACCGGGAGTGGCCGGAACTCCCCCTCCCTGCCTCCAGACTCTGTCCTAAACGAAGCTTCTTGTTAATTTTCGCAGGGGCAAGTCCCTGCCCGACCCCCAGTTGCTCCCCTGGGGCGTGGAGGCTCTGCGCCGGGAGGTGGGGGGGGTTCCCGGGCGCCGGGCCGGCTGCTATAGGGCGTCCGGGATGACGTCAGGATGACGTCAGGAGGGCCTGGGAGCGGGACTCCTGGTGACTGGGGGAGGGGTGCGGCGGTGACGTCAGGCGGAGGCGGCGTGATGCCCCGACTGTTCTGAAGGCAGTGGCCGGCGAGGCCGCGCCGAGTGGGGAGGTGGCCCCTTCGCCGCAGCTCCCTCGCGCCTCCCGTTCTCCGTCCCTGTGCCCGCAGACGGCGAGGCCCCCTCCCACCCCTCCTGGCCTGGGCCTCCCCCCAGCGCCCCGCGCTGCACCCCGAGGTGGGCGCCCGCCTCCGCGCCCCCTTGCCGCGTCCCGCATGCCTGCGCCTGGCGCCTCCCGGACCCGAGCCCGACGTGGGGCTGGCCGGCCTCCGCAGGCGGGATAGGGAGCCTCGCGCAGCCGGGGAGAGCCCCTCCCGGACTTGCAGGGCCACAGCCGGGCTCAGCCGGGAAGGGACGCCCCCAGACGCGCCGCTGACCGGGAGCCCCCCTGCGCAGGTCAGCCCGGAGCGGGAGAGCCCCCGCGCCCGAGGCGCGCAAGTCTCCGGCTGTGGCCCGGCGCGCTCTGACCCAGCGCGGCTCAGCTCGAGCAAGTGCCGCAGCAACAAGGCCGACGGGGAGCCCTGTGGCCCGGGCCCTCCCGCCAGCACGGGGCAGCCGAGTCCCTGGAAGCTCAGCCCACGGGCAGGCCCGGCGCGGGGCGAATGCATCCGCAGGACACCTGGCTGGCTGAGAGCCCTCTGACGCAGCTCAGCACGGGGCACCTGCGTCCCCCAGACGCCTCACGGACCAGGAGTTCAGCCCAGCTCAGCAGAGATTTCCCTGGACACCTGGCCAACCGGGAGCCCTTTGACACGGCTTAGTGCAGGGCGCAGGAGTGCCCCGGACATGTGTCTTCCAGAGGAGGGGTGCGGGCAGAGGTGAAGGCAGGGGTTCCTCCCC
Organism: Callorhinus ursinus; assembly: GCF_003265705.2. Lineage (NCBI taxonomy): Eukaryota > Metazoa > Chordata > Mammalia > Carnivora > Otariidae > Callorhinus > Callorhinus ursinus. The sequence goes on from NW_027397066.1 coordinate 588,810, forward strand.
ATGCTGGGTCCCTGTGCGGACATGCTGGTGGCACATGGCCTGCAGTCCCCTGGCTTGGGACCAACTTCAACCTGGTGGCATGCCATTTGGGAACCTTTATCTTTCAGGGAGTTGTCTTCAGAGGGGGCAAAGAGCGCCGGGCCTTCAACTGAGAGATCGACCGGGAATGAGCTCGTGGGTAAATCTTGGACCGAGTCCGGCAGAAAGTTGGAATTTATGAAAGCACTTTTTAACACGAGCGGGGAAAGGAATACACCTCTTTAAGAAAGTGTCTAAGCTAGAGGTTTTGCTCTCCCATGTGTGAAGATCAAAGATTGAGAAATCTGCTTTGTCACTTGGTGTCACAAGGAGGACACAATTTAAAGACCTTTCCAGACCTCCAGGCCTCCACAGACACGGCACGAGATGAGGAGGGGGCTGGGAGCAAGCTGTGGAGAGCCCCAGGCCCTGGCTGAGCTGCGCAGCGGAGCAGAGGTGCTCCCTCCTGGGGCCGGGAGGGGGTCTTAGCGGCCAGGCCAGGCAGCGGGCTCAGAGGCGGGCCCCGGTCCGTGAGCTGGAGAGCTGCTTCGGCTGGAAGCATCTGCCTTCCAGGCAACCTTTGCAGAGGGGCACTGTCCCTGCATACACCCATCCAGGAGGGATTGAGTGGGAGCTGGGGCAGGGCGGGGGCCGCCTGAGGGAGTGGGGGTGGCAAGAGTTTCAGGATTTATATGTTTTGAATAAATGATCACTTCAAAATAAGTTAAACATTCCCAGGGTGAATGTGAGGCATGGCCTAGTAGCAGGCACCGCCACACCTCGTGCGACCCTCTCCAGATGTTGGACAGGGGCCTCTGCGGCCCTGAGAAAGTGTGCGGGTAGCTGACCTGAGCCCACCCTTCTGTCCCATCAACATTTCCCACGTTGACTTCACACAAGGCCAGCCACTGAGGTCGGCACCATTCTGATAGAAAAGCAAAGCAAAGCAGGTATTTCTGTGTAAACCATTTCTGGCCCAACACCTCCCAGCTGGACTGTGGCAAAGCTTGGGTTTGGACCCAGACGTTAACGGCTGCAAACTGGCCACGACAGCAGGTGCTTCTCAACTGCAGGATCTCGCCTGATGCAGGCATTGGAAGAGCAAATGGGATGGGAAGACCACATGGAAAGAGACCAAAGACCTAGGACCAGGCCCAGAGGTGGTGCGGGATCGAGGCAGCGGGCAGAGACTGGAGTGAGGTGCCAGAGTGTGGGCTCTGCTCTGACCAGAGAAGCACTGCAGGATTTGGGGGACACCGTGGGGGTCACACTGGCTGCTTTAGGTGCAGAGCTGCGTGGACAGAGTCAGGCAAAGCAGGTGACAGGTGGGAGCAGGTGCATCTTGGAGACTGTGGGGTGTCTGTGGACATGGAAGACGGGCGGTGGCTTCCAAAAGCCAGAGCTAAGAACCTGTGATGAATTGGACAGAAGGGAGGGGGTAGGTAATGGTCCAGGCTCGGCTTCTCCTGGGAGATGGTCCCTGTTAGCTCCAGGGATGTGGGGTGGGAGCTCAGGTGAGGTGCAGATCCCCGTGAGCTGGGGCCTGCCTGGGACCCCAGCCAAGGTGGAGGAGAGCCTAGCTCTGTGGCCCCTGGACAGAGCTCGGGGTGTGTGCTCATGGTACCTGGGCATAAACTGATGGGAGCCATGAGGAAGCCAGTTGTCTGGGGTAAGGTGAACTCCAGGGGTACATGGGAAGAGAGAGGCTTGCGTCTCTAGGATGGATGGTGTCTGAGCTGATTTGGGAGCTGCTGGTTTCAGGAGCCAGTGGGGAGGCCGGTGGAGTCCAGGTCACTCGGACCTGAGAGGAAAGTGGGTCCTTGCTGTGATCCCAAGGCTGGGGACCTCCTCTGCTCAGCTGCTCAGACCCCACTCACCGTAGCCCAGGTCGTGGACACAGCAGGCTCCTGGAGGGCTGGCACCTCACTTTGGGGGTGTGATCCAGAGCAGTTCACCCCTGGAGTACCCAGTTCCTTCGTCTGTAAAATGCAGACAACTCAGGATGGGGGGCCGGAAGGCAGGAGAGGGCAGGGCTGGGGAGGAGATTGGCAGGGGCAGGGCACAGAGGGAGACCCCAGGCGGGAGGGACGGAGGGAGGGTCCTGGCCCTTCCTTCCTTCAGGCAGAGCATCAGCTCTGGGAGGGGAGCACCCTGGGTGCCGCCTCTATCCCACACCTGCCTGCTCCGCCCTCTTGGTCACAGGCCACAGTCCAGCCCCAGACTACCCCTGCTTCCTCCACATTGCTGGGCACCCACAGGTCAGGGCCCCAGGGGCCCACGGGGATGTTTGGGGCTCCAGGAGCAGGGATGGGGCTGCTAGCCTCAGGAACTGTTCTGGGATGTGCTGACAGGTGTGCCACTCATTACGTAATTTGATACATTTATAGATCCACAGGAAGCTGCAGATAATTCAGAAAGGCACCCTTGACCCATTTCGCCCCGGCATAGCATCTTCCATCCCTGCAGACAGTGCTGGTGCTGGAAACCAACATGGCGTGACGGGCAGATCTGGTTCTGTAGGTTTATCACGTACAGTCAGGAAACCACAGCACAGTCCAGGTGTGGGACTGCTCCATGGGCACGCCGTGCCCCTTCCTGCTCCACACCTGTCCCGGTGTCTCATCCCCGGCAATCACCAGTGTGTTCTCCAACTTGGGAGCTTGCCATTTGGAGAGTGTTACATGGGGGTATCCCTATAGCTGGGACCCTTTGAGGTTGGCTGGTGGTTTTTATATCCACTCAATGCCCCTGAGATCCGTCCAAATTGTACATGCCACGACTTTTTGGCTTCTCTATCACTGAGTAGGGCTCTGTAGTGTGGATGGACCACAGTTTGTGCATCCGGTCACCTTTCGAGTTTCCCGTCTTGGCTATTCCAAACAAACCCACAGTGAACATTTGTGCACAGCGCTCTGGGATAAAGGTCCATGAGCGTGATTGCTGGGTGTAGGGTTTCTGTTTAGCTCAAACTGTCTTCCCAGAGTGACTGTGCATTTACGTTCCCACCAGCAATGTAGGAGAGAGCCACATCTTCCCAACGTTTGAGGTTTTCACTTATTTTACCCACCTCTTTAGCAGGTGGGCAGTGATACCTCATTCAGGATTTTGTGTGTGTTTCCCTAATGGCTGGTGATGTTGAATATTTCCTGTGTGTTTAGTTGCCATCTGTACATTCTCTTTGGTGAAATGTCTGTGTCTTTTGCCCATTTTCTATTTGGCTAGTTTGGGGGTTTTTTTCCTGCTGACTTTTGAGCGTTCTGTATACATTCTAGATACAAGTTCTTTGTCAGATAAGTGGTTTGCAAATAATGTTCTCCTAGTCTGTAGCTTGTCTTTCCATCCTCCTAGCAGGATCTTTACTAGAGCAAAGTTTTACATTTGGTAAAGTCCAGTTTATCAAGTGTTTTCTTTTATGGATCATGCTTCTGGTGCCATGTTTAGAACCCACCGATCCTAAAGATTGTCTCCTGTGCTTCCTTCTGAAAGCGTTATGGTTTCACACTTTACTTTGATCAGTTTGAGCTCACATTTGTGTAAGGAGTGAAGTTTAGGTCGAGGTATTTTTATTCGTTTTGCTTTTGTTTCTTTGCTGATGGACATCCAATGGTTCTGGCACCATTTGTTGAAAAGCCTATCCTTCTCATAAAGTGGATTCTTCACTTTTGTCAAAAATCAGTGAGTCAGGGGCGCCTGGGTGGCTCAGTTGGTTGAACATCTGACTCTTGATTTCAGCTCAGGTCACGATCTCAAGGCTGTGAGATCAAACCCCACGCTGGGCTCCAAGCGGGGCCTGGAGTCTGCTTAAGATTCTCTCTCCCTCTCTCCCCCCACCCCTGCTCACTCCCACACTCTCTCCCTGAAAAAAAACTCAGTGAGTCATGCTGATGTAGGTCTACTCCTGGGTCCTCTCCTCTGCTAAACCCATGTCTTTCCCTCCACCGACACCATAGTCTTGAGATGGAGCAGACTGATTCCCTCATTTTATTCCTTTTTAAAAGTGTTTTAGCTCTCCTAGTTCCTTGCATTTCTGCATAAACTTTAGAATAGTCTTGCCTATATCTACAAAATAAAGACTGATGGAATTTCTTTAGGAAACTTGTGAAGCCAGGATATCAGTCTGGGGAGACTGGACATCATTAACTCTGTTGCATCTTCCAATCCATGCCCCTGTGTCTGGCATTCATTTGGGTGTTTGATTTTTTTTCATCACTGCTGTGTAAATTTCAGCAAACAAGTCTTGGACATGTTTTTTAGATTTGTACTCAGGTGATTAAAAATTGTGATTATGTATTTTTTTAATTTTGGTTTCCATGTGTTTATTGCTAATACAAAGAAATAAAGTTGATGTTTGTATGTTCATCTTGTATCCCAAACTCATGTATTAGTTCTAAAGCTGTTTTTGGTTTGGGATTTTTTTGTTTGTTTGTGTACTTTTTAGATTCACTGGAATTTTCTGCATAGACAGTCATGCTATCTACAAATAGAGACAGTTTAATTTTCCCTTTCCAAACCGTATGCCTCCCCGACCCCTTGCCTTGCATCACTGCACTTGGAGCTCTATGTTGAGTAAGAGTGGTGAGGGAAGACTTCCTTGCCTTGTTCCTGATCTTAGGAGAAAAGCATCAGTCTTCCACTATTCTGTATTCTGTAGCTGGAGGCTTTTTATGAGGTTCTTCATCAAGTTAGGGAATTCCCTCTTCTGAGTTTTTACCGTAAATGGGCATTGAATTTTGAATCAAAAGAAATGCTCTTTCTGCATCAACTGATGTGTGCTTGGGTGACTGTTGATAGAATGGATTAATATTGATTGATTTTCAAGCATCAAAACTGTCTCAGATCTCTGGAATAAACCCCGTGTGGTCATGATGTACGATTGTTTTTATACAGTGATGAGTTCTATTTGATAATGTCCTGATGTGGATTTTGGCACCTCTGTTAATGAGGGATATTAGTCTGCAGTTTTCTATACTGTCTTTCTCAAGTTGAGTATAAGGGTGATACTGGCTTCATCAAATAAATCAGGAAGTGCTCCCTTGTTTTCTATTTCCTGGAAAATATTATGTAAAATTGATGTTAATTCTTCTTTAAATGTTTGGAAGAATTCTCCAGTGAAACAACCTAGGCCTGGAGATATGTTTTTTGGAGCATAAAAGTTATATATTGAATTTCTTTGGTAGTTATAGGGGTATTCAAAATATTTATTCCAAATGGAGGACCTGTGTTAGTTTGTGCTCTTTGGAGAACTTGGTCCATTTCACCTAAGGTGTCAAATTTGTGTAGGAGAGTATTTCCTCCTCATTCTTTTCTGTCTGCAGAGTCTGAGCTGATGCCCGTGGTTCCTCCCTGATATTGATCATATGTGTCTTCTCTTTTTCTTTATCAATTTTGCTAGAGGTTTGTCAATTTTATGGCCTGCTGTTTAATTGATTTTCTCTGTTTCTTTTTTCAATTTTATTGATTTCTGCGTATTTTTATTGCTTCCTTCTGCTTGTCTTCGGTTTATTTTGCTCTTCTTTTTCCTAGTTTCTTAAGGTGCAAGTTTGGATGATTGGTTTAAGACTTCCTCTTTTTTAATGTAAGCATTTAATGTTGTAAATGGCACCGCTTTAACTGTGTCCCACAAGTCTTAATATCTTGTATTTTATTATAATTTAATTCATTAAATTTAATTTCTCCAGAGACTTTCTTTTTGACCCATGGATTATCAGAAGTGTGTTGTTCAGTTTCCAACTTGGAGATTTTCTTGTAATCTTTCTATTATTTCTTAGTATGATTCTATTGTGGTTGGAGAAACATACTCTGTATGATTTCAGTTATTTTAAATTTGTTGAGATTTGTCTTGTGACCAAAGATATGGCCCATATTGTCATTTGCTCTGTGGGCATGTGAAAGCAACTTGAACTTTGCTGTTGTTGGGTGGAGTGTTCTATAAATGTCTACATCGGTAACCTAAACTTGTGCTTTCCAGTAATCTATTTTCTGTCTCTATGGATTTGCCTATTCCTGACATTTCATATAAATGGAACCATATAATATGTGACCTTTTGAGTCTGGTCTCTTCCACTCAGCATGTTTTCAAGGTTCATCCATGCTGCATGTCAGTCCTTAGTTCCTTCTCATGGCTGAAAAATTTCAGGGATGGACCACATTTTGCTTACCCATCAGTTGATGACATTTGGATTGTTTCCACTTTTCGGCTATTGTCTGTAGTGCTGTTCTGAACAGGTCGGTACATTTTTTGGTATGAACATCTCTTTTTCAATTCTCTTGGGTTTATACTTAAGTGTGGAACCGCTGGATCATGTGGTAATTCCATGTTTGAAATTTTGAGGGTCGTCCAGACTCTTTTCCACAATAGCTGCACCATTTTTCATTCCTACCAGCAAAGTAGGAGAATCCCACTTTCCACTCCCTCACTAACACTTGTTTTCTGGTTTTGAGTTATTTTCTTATTTGCTGTTTGGGGATTATGGCTGTCCTAGTGGGTGTGAAGTGGTATCTTATTTTGGTTTTGATTTGCATCCCCCCCCCCCGGTTGACTAAGGTACGGGGAGGTAAAACTTACCCTTGACCCTCTTAGGGTTTCTGGCTAGGACTGGCATAAGTATGTATGTGGGAGTCTTCACAGGAAAACAAAGACCCAAAGGAATGATGAGGTCTAGGTGTTTATAAAGCAGGTGAACAAGGAGAGATAACCAGGAACCGTAACTAAAACGCACAGGTAGGGTGAAGGCAGAGGAAAGCTATTTTACCAAGGTCTGCCTGCACAGAATCCCCTCGGCCCGACTCCTTGTCTCTGGTGACCAGAATGTTTCTTTCCTTCAGTACAGGGGACTCTCTTCCATGTGGGAGTTCCAGCTTTTGGTTTCAGGGAGAAAAGTTGGTGTTGGGAGGTCAGAGCCTTTCTTGCACCTGCTCTCTTTCAAGCAAACAACCGATATGCCAACACGACGTATTTTGGAGCGGTGCATCCCGAGCTGCTTCACTAGTGATCTTGAGCATCTTTCCATGTACTTAGCAGCCATTTGTATGTCTTCTTTGGAGAAATGTCTGTGCACATGCTTTGTCCACTTCTAAATGGGGCTGTCCTTTTGTCACTGAGTTGTAGGAGTTCTTTCTATATCCATATCAGATAAATGGTTTGCAAATATTCTTTCCCGTTCTGTAGGTCGTCTTTTCATTTTCTTGATAATGCCCTTTGATGCACAAAAGTTTTTAATTTTGATGAAATATGATTCTTCTTCTGTTACTAGTGATTTTGGTGTCACATCTAGGAATCTGTTACCAAACTGAGGCTTAGATCCCTGGAGTGCTGTTTTGCCCTGGCCTCTCTGTCCTCACCTGTCACTTGTCTGATGCTGCACCTTGGTCTCTATGTGCTCTGCCCATGTGGCGGTGTCCACACTGATATCCAGGACCTGTGCATCCTTTCCCTCAGTTCTGCTTACCTTGGCCATAGCACTTCTCCAACTCCTGACCCTTAGCCACCTCTCGAACTTGAGTATGCACGCTCACTGTGCTGTCCAACCCAGGTAAGCAGGTCAGAGTCAGCCCTCAGGGGCCCCCAGGAGCAGGCTCCAGACTGGTTAGTGGGAACTCTGAGGCTGCAAGCATATGGAGCAGGTTCTAGAAAGGGAGAGGGTGCATGGATGGGCATGTCCCCTTGGCCCTAAAGACTCCTGTCCATGGGGACAAGCGTAACCTGGGATGGACACCCGGGGAGGTCCTGCCTCTGGCATACCTCCCTTTGGCACTGCAGATGGACACTCCATACATGTTAACCACAAATGTATGAGCGTTCACACCTCCACAGGGGAGAGGATCCTGGGAAGTGATCTTGTCAACCTGACTCTTTCTTTGTTTCAATGTATTTTCTACAAAAGAATTTAAAATTACTATTAGTGCTCTAAAAGTGTTGCCTAATCAAAATTCTGCCTATGAGCTTAAGTGAATAAAATAAACCTGTCAAGGTGCATCAGCAATTTAGCATGAAAATAAAATCAGAATTCAAAGAGCGGGGGGTGCCGGGGTGGCTCAGTCAGTTAAGCATCTGACTCTTGATTTTGGCTCAGGTCATGGTCTCAGGGTCGTGGGGTCGAACCCGGCTTCAGGTTCTGCACCAGGCATGGAGTCTGCTCAAGATTTTCTCTCTCCCATCTCCTCCTCCTCTAAAAGAAAAAGAAAAAAGAATTCAGAGAGCAACCATGTAAAATGTGGAAAATCTAGAATTACCCTTAGAAAGCAAAGGGGCTCTTGGCTGGCGATGATGACAAGTCTACTTTTATTGTAGTAGAAGTTAGTAAATCCTAATGAGCTGGATGAATCAGCAGAATATTCTTAATGTGTTGGGCAGGGACCAGATATGCCATCACCGAACTCAGCAGATGAGATCACGGTTTTGACCACGTCTCCCTGTCTCTCTGGGCACTGACCCCGACCTTCCGAGAGGACGTCTACCCCCACACAAGGTGTATACATGGTTGCCAGGCCATCACCCTGTCTCTGCCTTTGGGAGTTCGCTGTGTGCTTGTTTGGAACTTCATGAGAAAGCTCGGAATGTCAGGATAAGGTAAATTCCAGAGTAGCATGCCCGTCCTGGGAGAGGAGAGGGTACTGCTGCTTTCCCTTCTGCAGAGTGCGGGGTGTGGAGAACGCCATGCATGGTCGGGGGCAGGAAGACCCTGGCAGAGCCTCCAGGGGGCCGGTCAGGACAGCATGTGGCTGGCGTGGTGATCAGCACGGAGGGAACCTGCCCCCCAAGTGGGGTCTGAACCCCTCCCTGCTCCCCCTCAGGGCTTGCTGAGCAGGTGGGCAGAGCGGAGGCCTGGGGGACACCCTCCCAGACAGGGACCTTTGCTGCGTGCCGGCAGCAGCTTCTGATGTTGGGGACAGCATAAAGGGCAGAGAGGGACATCCTGACATGGAGAGCAGGGAGTGCTGCCCAGACAGCGGGCAGTGGGGCTGCCAGGCAGAGAAAGAGATCCCACAGGTGGTCAGCTGTAGAGCCCAGGGACCTGCAAAGTCTCGCCAGAGCTCAGATCCCAGGAAGATAGAGACTCCCTTTTCTTCTCTCATTTAGTTAAAACTGAAGTGTACCTGACACATGATGTGACGTGGTGAGTTTCAGGTGTATAGCGTGGTGGTTGGACGACTCTCTGTTACACTATGCGCACAAGGGTGACCGCTTCCTGCCACTGTGTTCTGTGTGTTGTACCCTTCATCCCTTTGACCGACCCCATAGCTGGAGGCCCGGACCTCCCACTCCCCTTCACCCATTGTGCCTGCCTCTTCTCCTCCCCCAATTTTTAAGTTGTAATATGTATTACAAATCACATGAAACTTACCATCTTAACCATTTTTAAAAAGATTTTGACACAGCAAAAAGCAGGGGGAGCAGCAGAGGGAGAGGGAGAAGCAGGCTCCCCGCCGAGCAGGGAGCCCGATGCGGGGCTGGATCCCAGGACCCTGGGACCATGACCTGAGCCAAAGGCAGACGCTCAACAACTGAGCCACCCAGGTGTCCCAATTATTATTCTTTTTAAGTAGGCTTCCATGGGGCTTGAACTCACGACCCTAAGGTCAAGAGTCACATGCTCTACTGACTGACCCAGCCAGGCGGCCCTATCTTGCCTAGTTGTTCTGGCTAGAATTTCCAGTCCTACGTTTAATAGAAGTGGTAAACGTGGGCATCCTTACCTTATTCTTGATTGTAGGAGAAAAGCTTTAAGTCTTTGACCGTTGAGTTTGATGGGCACCAGGGCTTTTATCATATATGGCTTTTATTATGTTGCGGTACTTCTACTCTTTTTAAAGTTTTTTTTTTCATGGAAGAGTGTTGAATTCTTTCAAATACTTTTTTCTGTATCAATTGAAATGACCGTGTGGGTTTTTTTTCCCCCTTCATGCTGTTAATGTGGTGTATTACATTAATTTTTCCTACGTTGAACCATCCTTGCACGCCAGAGATAAATCCCACTTGGTCGTGGTGTGTAATCCTTGTAACGTGCTGCTGAATTGTTTGCTAGTATTTCCTTGAGGATTTTTGCATCAATGTTCCTAAGTGATACTACTCTGTAGTTTCTTTTCTTGTAACCTTTGCCTGGCTTTGCTCAGGTAATGCTGACCTCATAGAATGAGTTAGTTAAGTGTTCCCTCATTTTCAATTTTTTGAAATTGAAACTTTGAAAATAATTAGCATTAGTTCTTCAGATGTTTGGTAGAACATTTTTGTCGTTTCCTACAGTTCTAGGTGAAACCATCAATTCTGGGGCTTTTCTTTGTCAAGATTTTTTTTTATCATTCATTCGATTTACTAGTTACAAGTCTATTAAAGATTTTCTATTTTTTCATGATTTAGTCTTGGTGGGTTTTGTGTTTCTAAGAATCTGTACATTTCATCTAGGTTATCCAATTTTTTTGGTATACATTTATTCATAGTACTGTCTTATAATCCTTTTTATTTCTGTCACATTTGTTTGAACATTTCCACTTTGATTTCTGATTTTAGTGACTTGTCTTTTTTTCTCAGCCCATCCACTACACTTTTGTCAATTACGTTGATCTTTTCAAAGAACCACCTTTTGGTTTCATTGATTTTCTCTGTTGTTTTTCTATTCTCCACTGTTTTTCTCTGCTCTCATCTTTATTATTTTCTTCCTACTGCAAGCTTTGGGTTTAGTCTGTTCTTCTTTCTCTAATTCCTTAAGTTGTAAAGTTAGGTCATTGACTTGAAATCACTCTTGTTTTTAAATGTGTTTATAACTATAAATTTCTTCTAAGCACCACTGTCAATGAATTCATTAGTTTTTGGTAAGTTGTGTTTTCTTTTTCATTCATCTCTAATTATTTTCTAATTTTCTTCACAATTTATTCTTTGATTCATTGGTTGTTTAAGAGTGTGCTGTTTGGACAACAGATTGAGCCTCTGATGTCCAAAGTAGGTCCAAAGTTGTTGACCATAGTTATAGTCTCTACAAACTTACAGCTTCTAAACATAAAATGAATGTTGAAAATATAAACAGAAGAATTCTTTGATAAGCATTCCTTTTATTCCAGAAATACCTGTGAGAAGTAGAATAGCTTCAAGACTTAAAACAGTTGATTTTTGAGAAGAGAGAACATGGAAGAAATCACAATCCCCTGCAAGCTGCTCAGATGGTGGTGGTCATGCTTGGTCCTCCTCAGTAAATGTAAACACTTTAAGTCAGTACAGTAAAATGAAAGATTAAGTATTAAAGCTACATGAATATGTGAAGTGTTTTCAGCTTGCTTTATACAACTTCTGAAATCTGAGTTTGTATTAAAATTAAATATGTATATATATAACAATAAAAAATAAAAGGGCTTTTTTTGATTTCCACAATTTTGTGAATTTTCTACTTTTTCTTCCATTATTGATTTCTAGCCTCATCCCATTGTGATCAGAGAAGATACTTTGTATGATATCTGTCTTTTTTTTAAACTAGGCTCCACTCCCAGTGTGGAGCCCGATATGGGGCTTGAACTCACGACCCTGACACCAAGACAAGCCAAGATCAAGAGTTGGACACCCAACTGACTGAGCCACCCAGGCGCCCCAATATCTATCTTTTGAAATCCACTGAGACTTAAACTGGTAGCCTCACATATGGTCCATCCTGGAAGATACCCGGTGTGTGCTTGTGAAGAATGTGTGCGTGGTTGTTGGTGGACGGTGTTCTATATGTCTGTTGGATCTGGTTGGTTTATTGTGTTAAGTCCTCTGTTTCCTTATTTATCTTTTTTTTTTTTTGGTTCTTCTACCTATTATTGTGGGTGGGATAATCAAATTTCCAACTGTTATTGTAAAACTGGCTATTTCTCCCTTCAATTTTGTTGTTTTTGCCTCATATTTTGATGGTCAGTTGTTAGGTATGTAAATGTTTGTATTTCTTATTGCATTGAATTTACTGTATTGAACTTGTTATTACTATATAATGTCCTTATTAATTTAAAGTCTATTTTGTCTGATATTAGTATGGCCACCCCTGCTCTCCTCTGGTCACTATTTTCATGGAGTATGTTTTTCCATCCCTTCACTTTCAATCTATTTGTGTCTTTGGATCTCAAGTGAGTCTCTTATAGACAACCTATGGTTGGATTATGTATTTTTCCCATTCTGCCAATCTCTGTTTTTTATTGGAGAGTTTGGTTCATTTACATTTACGATTTTGCTGAAAAGGAAGGATTTAGTTCTGTCATTGTACTATTTTCTATGTGTGTTAAAATTTTTTGTCCCTCATTTCCTGCATTGCTGTCTTTTTTTGTGCTTAGTTGATTTTTTGTAGTGAAATATTTAAATTCCTTTCTCTTTTCCTCTTCTGCAGATTCCATAGCTGTTTTATTTGTGGTTACCGTAGGGATCATATTTAAAATACCAAAGTTATAATAGTCTAATTTGAATTTATATAATTTATATCAGATTAACTCGAAAAACAATAAAACCTCTGCTCCTTTATAGCTCTATTCCCTCCCCTTTCAATTGTCAATGTCACAAAATTACACATTTGTATGTTGTGTGCACAGAAACATAAATTAAACATACTTTTAAATGCATCATTCTCTTAAATTATGCAGAAAAGAAGATTTGGAATTATAAAACAAAGTTACAGTACTAGCTTTTAAACTAATAATTTTTAAAAAATGAATTAGTCTCTTAAATCATGTAGGAAACAAAAAGTGCAGTTACAAACCAATGTTATGATACTTTATAACTATTCATGTATTTACTTTTATTGAGATATTTATTTCTCCATACAGCTTCAAGTTACTGTCTAGTGTCCTTCCATTTCACCCTGCAGGACTCCCTTTAGCATTTCCTCCAGGGCAGGTCTAGGTGGTCATGAAAACCTTTAGCTTTTGTTTATCTGGGAATGTTTTGTTGGATATAGGATTCTTGGTTGACAGGTTTTTTTTTTCCTCTTAGCACTTTGAATATGTTGACCCACTATCTTCTGACCTCCAAAATTTCTAATGAAAAAATCTGTTGATAATCTTATTCAAGAGCCATTGTATGTGATGAGTTGCTTGTCTCTTGCTGTTTTTGAGATTCTCTTTGTCTTTGTCTGCAATGCCCACAATGGGTATGCTGATCTGCTTGAAGTGTCCCACAGGTCCCTTAGGTTCTAGTGGTCTTTTTCATAAAGTTTCTGTTGATATATTCTTTCCTCTGAATGGGCCATACTTTCCAATTTCTTTGTACGCCTTGTGATTTTCTGTTGAACGTTGAAGCCTGAACATTTGGATTTAATAATGTGGTTTCTCTGGAAAACAGATTCTCCCCTACCCTAAGGTGTGCTCTTTTTTGTTATTGTTTTTATTTTGCTTTGATTGTTGTGCTGAGGACCAGACAGAGGTGTAACTTAAGGTCTTCTCAGGTCTTTTTTGAGCCCTTTCCTGGACGTGCATGGTCACTTTCTAATTTCCCCCCCCCCATATGCAGTTGTTTTTAATATCTGGCTCTGAAAAAATGAAAAAGAAAAAGTGAAGTAGTGGGAAGGGAGCTGGCCCTTTAATTCCCCTGGAGGGACCACAACGATGACTGCCTGCCTATTTGTCTGCACCTGTGTTATTAGAAGCAGTAGTCAGAGCCCAGATCCCTACCATTTGGAGGACAGGGTCTTTTTGCCCACCCTGGCTTTTGCACAGTGTTCCAGAAACAGGTGGACAATTGCCTGCTGTGTGGCTGGGGGTGCAAGATGGGGACGGGCCGCTGCTACTGTGCTAAGAGCTGAAATCGACCAAAAGTAGCCACAGTTTACCTTCCAAGTTTGGAATCTGAAAGCCTTCAACAGACTCCTGAGTTCAAAACGGCTATTGCATCAGACGGTTTCTGCCCCTGCAAATGTGGTCCAGGTGGGGAGGCAGTTTCTTACTTACAGGTGCTTCCTACTCTGCCATCTTTCCAGAATCCTCTCCTAAAAAAGCACTCCTAAAGATCCTGTATATAAACTGATCACCCACTAAAATGTGGGATATGTTACCCCTTTCAGTGTGGTATTTTTTTTAAAGCAGTATTTCTGGGGTGCCTGGGTGGCTCAGTCAGTTGAGCGTCTGACTCTTGATTCTGGCTCAGGTCATGATCTCAGGGTCGTGGGATTGGCCCCGTGTTGGGCTCCCTGCTCAGCGGGGAGTCTGCTTGGGAGTCTCTCTCTCTCCCTCTCCCTCTGGCCCTCCCCCCACTCACACATGCTCTCTCTCTAAATAAATAAATACACAAAATCCTTTTTTTTTAAGCAGTATTTCTTATAGAAATATCACACAGGAGTTACAAGAATGTCAGATATAATGACATACACAATCTGAACAAGACAGGCTGATTAAGAATTCACATAGTGTAAAAATGTACCTGTTAAAAGTTAACCGTGTGGACAGGTGCATGCAGCAAGAAGAGTAGCTGATGGGAAGCTGGGGGTCGAGAGATCATATGCAGTAATACTGCTTTTCCCCCAGTACAGAAAATTACTTCCCCTAACAGATACTCTACAAAGGTAAATCATGACCTGCAACACATACAGTCTAAAGTAGTCTCATTGTGATCTTTCTGTGGTACTTCCACAAAAATAGCAAATAGTGGCCCCATGAAGTACTAGGAAGCATCAATTGTCTATCCTAGGTTGGACTTGGAAATGTTTAACTTGACATTAATATCTATAAATAGCCAATGTCTCCTTTTGCTATGTTTTATTCACAATTGACATGCACTTAGAGTGGACAATTTGGTTATGTTAACATTAATAATAAAACATACAGTTATTTTACCAGCAAAATGGATTTATTTGGGAATAGGAGATAATTGCAATCTGGGACAAGCAAGTGGCAACAAAACCATAGGCAAGTCCGAGAAACAAAGGAGAGGAACATTATTTCTTGGAGACGGAGGATGTTGGGAAGTGCTGTTTGAAGGAAGGTCCACTGGAGAAAAGTAGGGGTTCAGGGTGATGAGGGTTCTCACTGGCTGAGCTGCAGGGGTGGTGGGTTTCTTGTAGGAGGGCCTGTAGCTGGTGAGTCTTTCCTGGTGAAGGTTCTTCTGTGAGGCCTGTAACTGATGGTTTTTCCTGTGATTGATGTGGAGTGGCAGGCAGGAGAGTTGTCTCTGGCCTCCTGACTCCAGTTTTAGTTGTTTGCCTTTATTAATGTTCACAGACTTTTGACCTAAAAGTGATTACTGAAATACTCTTAAAAATACAAGAACTTTAGGGGCACCTGGTGGCACAGGCAGTTAAGCATCTGACTCTTGGTTTTGGCTCAGGTCTTGATCTCAGGGGTCCTGGGATGGAGCCCCAAGTCAGTCTCTGCGCTCAGCAGGGATTTTGCTTCTCCCTCTCCCCCTGCCCCTCTCACTGGTGCTCTCTCTCAATAAAAAAATACAATAACTTTAATTACATGTTTTAGTCACACAGTTAACATACAACATAATCTATATCTTTAAGACAAAAGGTAGATGGAGTGCATCTGAACTTTAATGCTTTGAGTTTCAGTATTCTGTAGCTTCTTGCACTGTCCTAAGACATGAAACTGATTTAACTGCTTGTTTCTCTACCAAAGCAGACACTAGTTTAAACTCTTAGATCGGAGAAAATCCAAAACAGAAGAAATGTCACTCACTTTTTCTCTGGACCTTTCAGGAACCAGATCAAAATTATAAATTATTCAAATTTCCTATTGAGTAGTTTTTCTGTGTGTAACTGTCTAGAAAACAAACCAAAGAGTTCCCTATTACTGCAGGAGCATTAACTTGGTACACTTCTATTA
This sequence comes from Callorhinus ursinus, assembly GCF_003265705.2. Taxonomy (NCBI): domain Eukaryota; kingdom Metazoa; phylum Chordata; class Mammalia; order Carnivora; family Otariidae; genus Callorhinus; species Callorhinus ursinus. The sequence continues at coordinate 604,599 of NW_027397066.1, forward strand.
GGAATTGGGAACCTTGAATAGCGTTTCAGAGTTTTCTTATACACCCCGGTTTGCCCTGCTTTTTGCCAGCTATTATGGCCAAGGCATTTTGGGGGCCATGCTTGGCAACTGAGGCTTAAAGATCCTTTTATAGAGAGTCGCTAGTTGAGTAGAAATCCTTGTATAAAAAGCTGGCTGTGATTTGAAGCTATACTACAAAGCTATAGTAACTAAAACAGGTATTACTGACATAAAAATAGACACATAGACCAATGGAACAGAATAGAGAGACCAGAAATAAACTTCACCTATATGGTCAACTAATATTTGACCATCCAGTAGGGAAAGGGTAGTCTCAACCTTCAACATGTGGTGCTGGGAAAACAAGATAACCACATGCAGAAGAATGAAATTGGACCTCCTTCTCACACCACTCATGGAAATCAACTCAAAATGCATCAGTCTTAAACTTAAGACCTGAAAACCTAAAATTCCTAAAAGGAAACAGGGAAGAAATTGCTCAATATTGATCTTGGCAATGAATTTTTTATGATACCAAAATCACAAACAACAAAAGAAAAAGTCAAGTGCGACTACATTGAACTTAAAAGCTTCTGCACAGCAAAATAAGCCACCAACAAAATGAAAAGACAATCTACAAAATGGAAGAAAATTTTTGTAAACCATATATTCAGGGTTAATATCCAAAAATCTATCAAGAACTCATAAACTCAATAACAACAGCAACGACAACAACAAAACCCCCAAACAATCCAGCTTAAAAATGGGCAGAGAAACTAGACCAAAACTGAATTTTTCCAAAAAAGACATCCAAATAGCCAACAGGTACATGAGCAGGTTCTCAGTATCACTAATCACCAGGGAAATGCAAATCAAAAGCATGATGAGATATTGCCTTACACTTGTAAGAATGGCTAGTATCAAAAAGATAGGAGCTAACAAGTGTTGGTGAGGATGTAGGAAAAGGGTGCCCTTGTGCACTGTTGGTGGGAACGTAAACTGGTTCAGCCACCATCGAGAACAATAAAATAAATTTAACAGTTTAACATATTGTTAAAATATGGAGTTAAAAATAGAACTATATGATTCAGCAATCCCACTTGTGGGTATACATCCAAAGGAAATGAAAACAGAATACCAAAGAGACATATGTACTCCCGTGTTTAGGGCACCATTATTAAAAAAAAAAAAAGATTTGAAATAACCTGTGTCCCTCAGTGGATGAATGGATAAAGAAGATGTGGTGTACATACATACAAGGGACTACTGCTCAGCAAGGAGAAAAGAGGAATTCTGCCATTTGCAACAGTGGATGGACCTTGAGGACATTATGCTGAGTAGTGTAAGTCAGACAAAGACAAATACTTCATGATTCATATCTCTTAGATGTGGAACCTAAAATAGCTGAAATCATAAGCAGCGAGTTAATGATGGTTACCAGGGGTTGCAGGATGGGGGAATGGGAGAGATATGGTTTACATACTGGAACGAGTAAGTCAGTCAGTCCCAGAGACCTGATACACAGTACAGTGATTACAGACAACAAAAATGTATTATGAGCATTAAACTTGCTCAGTGATCAGATCTGAATTGTTCTCAACACTGGAAGAAATGGCAGTTATGTGACCCATGGCAGTATTCCCAAATCTACAATAGCAATTATATCGTAATGTATCAAATCAATACATTGTATACCTTAAACTTACACACCAATGTTGTTTGTAGAATATATCTCAATTTTTTAAAAAACTTGGTAGGTTCTGTTACTCTAGTGAAGACTTAATGTCTCTTGGAAAGATCAAATGGCATTTCCTTTTGGGAAAGAGCATAAAGGTAACAAGGATTTATTTTATTGACAACTTAGAATGCAATGTATTAACCTTCAAAATAGAACTATTTTTCCTAGCTATTTTCCCAGCAAAACTGGGTTTATTCTGGAATAGCAGAGGACTGCAGTGCAGGGCCAACAACCCAGGGCAAAACCGTAGACAGGTCAGGTGAATAAGGCAGAGGAGGCCCATTTATAGAGGAAGGGGGGCTGGGAGGGCTGTTGTAAACAGAAAGTCCACTGGGGTAAACTGGGAGTTTAAGTGTAGTGTCTTCTCGTTGGTGGTGGTTGTGTTGTTTTGTTTTGTTTTGTTTTGTTTCAGTTCAATGGATTTTATTTAGAGGCGAAAGCTTGAGGCAGGGTGACCAAGCTGTTAGCTATTCCAATTACAAAAGAAACATTAGAGACAAGGTGCCAGAAGCCCAAGGTTACCCTTGAAGCATTTCAAGGGATTCAATAGTGATTTCAAGTACACAACAAAGGAGAAGACTCAAAGAAAATTAACAAGACCAACTGTTTTTAAAGAGAAGTGATAAATTTCAGTGAATCAGGTCCCAGGTAAAGTCTTAAAAAAAAATTTACAGTAAACATCTTAAACTCCGGAATGCAGGTCAGTACAGTGAGGAGTACATTACAGTTACAAAACTGCTCAGACAGTAGGTATTCCAGAGTAAGAATTGAAAATTCTCCTCCTTGGGCTGTGACTGTCTCTCATTGGCCGAGCTGTGGCAGTCTCTCATTGGCTGGGCTGTGGCAGTCTCTCATTGGCCGGGCTGTGACTGTCTCTCATTGGCTGGGCTGTGGCAGTCTCTCACGAGCTGAGCTGTGATGATGTCTCATTGGCTGGGCTGTGGCAGTCTCTCATTGGCCGGGCTGTGACTGTCTTTCATTGGCTGGGCTGTGACTATCTCTCATTGGCTGGGCGGTGGCAGTCTCTCATTGGCCGGGCTGTGGCAGTCTCTCATTGGCTGGGCTGTTGCTGGCGGAAGAAGAAACCTTCCTTCTCCTGCTGGGATAGTTGAGTGTAGCTATGGCAGCATCCGGGAGCAAGGTGCCTCTTTTCCAGTTGGGTCTGCAGTTGACCGGGAGTAGTCAGAGCTCCGACTACCTGCCTCCAGGCTCCATTCTAAACCACCTTTGGTGTCAATTTCCACAGTATTTTATGTTTAAACTCCTGAAAATTTAAAACAAGATAACCTAGGTTAAATAATGTAGTTTTCCAAAGCTGCACATGCACATTTCAAGCTCAGTTTTTCTCCTTGAAATACAAAAACAACTTCCTAAAACTAGATGGGAACACTACTACTTTGATGAACTATGATTAGATCTGGGATCAATCACAGTTGGTAACATCCCTTTTTTTAAAAAATTAACATAATGTATTATTTGTTTCAGGGGTACAGATCTGTGATTCATCAGTCTTACACAGTTCAGAGCACTCACCATAGCACATACCCTCCCCAATGTCCATCACCCAGCCACCCCATCCCTCCCACCCCTCTCCACTCCAGCAACCCTCAGTTTGTTTCCTGAGATTAAGAGTCTCTTATGGTTTGTCTCCCTCTCTGGTTTCGTCTTGTTTCAATTTTCCCTCCCTTCCCCTATGATCCTCTGTCTTGTTTCTCAAATTCCTCATATCAGTGAGATCATATGATAATTGTCTTTCTCTGACTTATTTCACTTAGCATAATACCCTCTAGTTCCATCCACATCATTGCAAATGGCAAGATTTCATACTTTTGGATGGCTGCATAATATTCCATTGTATACTGGGCGGAGCAAGATGGCGGAGGAGTAGGAGACCTGGATTTCGTCTGGTCTCAGGAATTCAGCTGAATAGGGATCAAACCATTCTGAACACCTACGAACTCAACAGTAGATCGAAGAGGAGAGTAGCAACAACTCTCTGAACAGAGAAGTGACCACTTTCTGGAAGGTAGGACGTGCGGAGAAGTGAATCTGAGGCAATATTCGGGAGGATAGATGGCGGGGGGGGAGGGGGCCTCCGTCGGCCGCTTCTGGCAAGTGCTAGAGCCGCGGGGCACAAAATTGGAACTTTTAGAAGTCGGCTCCGCGGAGGGATGTCGCTCCAGTGGCTAAGCGGGAGGTGGAACCCTCACGGGACAGTGTGGTCTCAGGACCCTCGGGGTCACAGAAAGACCGGGGGTGCCTGAGTGCGGCAGAGCTCCCGGGTATCGGAGCGGGGAAGCCAGCTGCAGAGACGGAGCCGAGGCGCAGACTCTCAGCTCGGGGTGGCCATAAACTGTGATCCGCGGCCCAGTCGGGCCACTGCTCCTCCAGTAGGGACCCAACAAGCGGCAGAGCCGGGGAGACTCCCCTTCCTCCCCGGGAGGAGCGGCGTGGGAGCGCACCGCAGGGATCTGCTGGGTTTGGAGACTTCACACGGGGTCGGGTGCCAGAGATAGAAACGCTCGGTCACAGGCCGGGTGAGCACGGAGTGCGGCCGGAGACCAGGGAGACGGGAGTGACTGCTTTTCTCTGGGGGTGCACTGAGGAGCAGAGCCCCGAGTTCTTGCCTCCTCGGGCGGAGATTGGGAGGCCGCCATTTTCACTGTCGTCCTCCAAAGCCGTAGGGAAAGCTTGCAGGGAACAAAAGCTCCTGAGAGCAAACCAGAGCAGCTTGCTTAGCCCGGACCCACAAGGGCGGGGCAATTCCGCCTCCGGCAAAGACATTTGGGAACCAGGGCAACAGGCCCCTCCCCCAGAAAATCAACACGAACAGCCAGCAAGCCAAGACCAAGTTTACCGGTCAAGGAGAACGAGAGAACTCCAGCGCTAAGGGAATACTGCACAAAGAATTCATGGCTTTTTTTTTTTTTTACCATGATTCATTAGTTTTTCAAAGTTAATTTTTTAACTGTTTTTTTAATTTCTCTTTTTCCCTTTTTCAACCAACATCTTATCAATCCCTTTTTAAAAAAAAACATTTTTTACTTTTCATTTTTAGAGTCATATTTTATCCCTTCATAGTAGTTACCCTTAGTTTTGGCATATATATATAAGTTGTTCTCTCTTTAAAATTTTGAGATACAGTTTCTTCTCACAGATCAAAATATACCCTAAATCACTAGTGTATGGCTTTGTTCTAGTCTCCTGCCTGATCACATTCTCTCCCTTTTTTTTTAATCTTCTTCTTTCTTTTTTCAAACAACTTCTTATTGTATCAATTCCTTTTATAAAATCTTTTATAATTTTCATCTTTACAGTCATCTTCCATCCCTTCATTGTATCAACCCTTATTTTGTACATATATGTCTTTCTTCCTTTAAAATTTTAGGAGGCACTTTTTTCTAACAGACCAAAATACGCCCAAAATCTAGTGTGCGGCACTGATCTATGCACTAGCCTGATCATATCTGATCATATTCGGGTTTTTTTGTATTGTTCTTTTTTTTTAATCTTTTTCTTTTTGTTTTTCTTTCTTTCTTTCTTTTCTCTTTCTTTTTTCTTTCTTTCCCTTTCTTTTCCCCTGGTTTCAGGTCTTTTCTGATTTGTATACTGTATATTTGCTGGGGACGTTGTAAACCTGTTAGCATTTTGTCCTCTCATTCATCTATTCTCCTCTGGACAAAATGACAAGATGAAAAAAATCACCTCAGCAAAAAGAACAAGAGATAGTACCATCGGCCAGGGACCTACTCAATACAGACATTAGTACAATGTCGGACCTAGAGTTCAGAATCATGACTTTAAAGATACTAGCTGGGGTTGAAAAAAGCGTGGAAGTTATTAGAGAAACCCTTTCTGGAGAAATAAAAGAACTAAAATCTAACCAAGTCGAAATCAAAAAGGCTATTGATGAGGTGCAATCAAAAATGGGGGCACTAACTGCTAGGATAAATGAGGCAGAAGAGAGAATCAGCGATATAGAAGACCAAATGATGGAAAATAAAGAGGCTGAGAAAAAGAGAGAGAAACAACTACAGGATCACGAGGGCAGAATTCGAGAGATAAGCGATACGATAAGACGAAACAACATTAGAATAATTGGGATCCCAGAAGAAGAAAGAGAGAGAGGGGCGGAAGGTATATTGGAGCAAATAATAGCAGAGAACTTCCCTAATGTGAGGAAGAAAACAGGCATCAAAATCCAGGAGCCACAGAGAACCTCTCTCAAAATCAATAAAAATAGGTCAACACCCTGACATCTAATAGTAAAACTTATGAGTCTCAGAGACAAAGAGAAAATCCTGAAAGCAGCTCGGGAGAAGAGATATGTAACCTACAATGGTAGAAATATTAGATTGGCAACAGACCTAGCCACAGAGACCTGGCAGGCCACAAAGGACTGGCATGATATCTTCAGAGCACTAAACGAGAAAAATATGCAGCCAAGAGTACTATATCCAGCTAGGCTCTCATTGAAAATTGAAGGAGAAATAAAAAGCTTCCAGGACAAACAAAAACTAAAGGAATTTGCAAACACGAAACCAGCCCTCCAAGAAATATTGAAAGGGGTCCTCTAAGCAAAGAGAGAGACTAAAAACAGCACAGATCAGAAAGGAACAGAGACAATATACAGTAACAGTCATGTTACAGGCAATACAATGGCACTAAATTCATACCTTTCAATAGCTACCCTGAATGTAAATGGGCTAAATGCCCCAATCAAAAGACACAGGCTATCAGATTGGATTAAAAAACAAGACCCATCAATATGCTGTGTGCAAGAGACTCATTTTAGACCCAAAGACACCCCCAGATTGAAAGTGAGGGGGTGGAAAACCATTTACCATGCTAATGGACACCAAAAGAAAGCTGGGGTGGCAATCCTTATATCAGACAAATTAGATTTTAAACCAAAGACTGTAATAAGAGATGAGGAAGGACACTATATCCTACTTAAAGGGTCTATCCAACAAGAAGATCTAACAATTGTAAATATCTATGCCCTGAACATGGGAGCAGCCAATTATATAAGGCAATTAATAACAAAAGCGAAGAAACACATTGACAGCAATACAATAATAGTGGGGGACTTTAACACCCCCCTGACTGAAATGGACAGATCATCTAAGCAAAAGATCAACAAGGAAATAAAGACTTTAAATGACACACTGGACCAAATGGACTTCACAGACATATTCAGAACATTCCATCCCAAAGCAACGGAATACACATTCTTCTCTAGTGCCCATGGAACATTCTCCAGAATTGGTCACATCCTAGGTCACAAATCAGGTCTCAACTGGTACCAAAATATTGGGATTATTCCCTGCATATTTTCAGACCACAATGCTTTGAAACTGGAACTCAGTCACAAGAGGAAAGTCGGAAAGAACTCAAATACATGGAGGCTAAAGAGCATCCTACTAAAGAATGAATGGGTCAACCAGGAAATTAAAGAAGAATTAAAAAAATTCATGGAAACCAATGAAAATGAAAACACAACTGTTCAAAATCTTTGGGATACAGCAAAGGCAGTCCTGAGGGGAAAGTATATAGCAATACAAGACTTTCTCAAGAAACAAGAAAGGTCTCAAATACACAACCTAACCCTACACCTAAAGGAGCTGGAAAAGGAACAGCAAATAAAGCCTAAACCCAGCAGGAGAAGAGACATAATAAAGATCAGAGCAGAAATCAATGAAATAGAAACCAAAAGAACAGTAGAACAGATCAACGAAACTAGGAGTTGGTTCTTTGAAAGAATTAACAAGATTGATAAACCCCTGGCCAGACTTATCAAAAAGAAAAGAGAAATGACCCAAATCAACAAAATCATGAATGAAAGAGGAGAGATCACAACCAACACCAAAGAAATACAAACAATTATAAGAACATATTATGAGCAACTCTATGCCAGCAAATTAGATAACCTGGAAGAAATGGGTGCATTCCTAGAGATGTATCAACTACCAAAATTGAACTAGGAAGAAATAGAAAACCTGAACAGACCTATAACAACTAAGGAAATTGAAGCAGTCATCAAAAATCTCCCAACAAACAAAAGCCCAGGGCCAGATGGCTTCCCAGGGGAATTCTATCAGACATTTAAAGAAGAATTAATACCTATTCTCCTGAAACTGTTCCAAAAAAATAGAAATGGAAGGAAAACTTCCAAACTCATTTTATGAGGCCACCATTACCCTGATCCCAAAACCAGACAAAGACCCCATCAAAAAGGAGAACTACAGACCAATATCCTTGATGAACATGGATGCAAAAATTCTCACCAAAATACTAGCCAATAGGGTCCAACAGTACATTAAAAGGATTATTCACCATGACCAAGTGGGATTTATCCCTGGGCTGCAAGGCTGGTTCAACATCCGCAAATCAATCAACGTGATACAATACATTAACAAAAGAAAGAACAAGAATCATACGATCCTCTCAATAGATGCAGAAAAAGCATTTGACAAAGTACAGCATCCTTTCTTGATCAAAACTCTTCAGAGTGTAGGGATAGAGGGTACATACCTCAATATCATAAAAGCCATCTATGAAAAACCTACAGCCAATATCATTCTTAATGGGGAAAAGCTGAGAGCTTTTCCCCTAAGGTCAGGAACACGGCAGGGATGTCCACTCTCACCACTGCTATTCAACATAGTATTAGAAGTCCTAGCCACAGCAATCAGACAACAAAAAGAAATCAAAGGCATCCAAATCGGCAAAGAGGAAGTCGAACTCTCACTCTTTGCAGATGATATGATACTGTATGTGGAAAACCCAAAAGACTCCACCCCAAAACTGCTAGAACTCATACAGGAATTCAGTAAAGTAGCAGGATATAAAATCAATGCACAGAAATCAGTGGCATTCCTATACACCAACAACAAGACAGAAGAGAGAGAAATTAAGGAGTCGATCCCATTTACAATTGCACCCAAAACCATAAGATACCTAGGAATAAATTTAACCAAAGAGGCAAAGGATCTGTACTCAGAAAACTATAAAATACTCATGATAGAAATTGAAGAAGACACAAAGAAATGGAAAAACGTCCCATTCTCATGGATTGCAAGAACAAACATTGTGAAGATGTCAAAGCTACCTAGAGCAATCTACACATTCAATGCAATCCCCATCAAAATACCATCCACTTTTTTCAAAGAAATGGAACAAATAATCCTAAAATTTGTATGGAACCAGAAGAGACCCCGAATAGCCAGAGGAATATTGAAAAAGAAAAGCAAAGCTGGCGGCATCACAATTCCAGACTTCCAGCTCTATTACAAAGCTGTCATCATCAAGACAGTATGGTACCGGCACAAAAACAGACACATAGATCAATGGAACAGGATCGAGAGCCCAGAAATGGACCCTCAACTCTATGGTCAACTCATCTTTGACCAAGCAGGAAAGAATGTGCAATGGAAAAAAGACAGTCTCTTCAACAAATGGTGTTGGGAAAATTGGACAGCCACATGCAGAAGAATGAAACTGGACCATTTCCTTACACCACACACAAAAATAGACTCCAAATGGTTGAAAGACCTAAACGTGAGGCAGGAGTCCATCAAAATCCTAAAGGAGAACACAGGTAGCAACCTCTTCGACCTCAGCCGCAGCAACTTCTTCCTAGAAACATCACCAAAAGCAAGGGAAGCAAGGGCAAAAATGAACTATTGGAATTCCATCAAGATAAAAAGCTTTTGCACAGCAAAAGAAACAGTCCACAAAACCAAAAGACAACCGACAGAATGGGAGAAAATATTTGCAAATGACGTATCAGATAAAGGCCTAGTATCCAAAATCTATAAAGAACTTATCAAACTCAACACCCAAAGAACAAATAATCCAATCAAGAAATGGACAGAAGACATGAACAGACATTTTTCCAAAGAAGACATCCAAATGGCCAACAGACACATGAAAAAGTGCTCAACATCGCTCGGCATCAGGGAAATCCAAATCAAAACCTCGATGAGATACCACCTCACACCAGTCAGAATGGCTAAAATAACAGGTCAGGGAACGACAGCTGTTGGCGGGGATGTGGAGAAAGGGGACCCCTCCTACACTGTTGGTGGGAATGCAAGCTGGTGCAACCACTCTGGAAAACAGTATGGAGGTTCCTCAAACAGTTGAAAATAGAGCTACCCTACGATCCAGCAATTGCACTACTGGGTATTTACCACAAAGATACAAATGTAGGGATCCGAAGGGGTACATGCACCCCAATGTTTATAGCAGCGATGTCCACAATAGCCAAACTGTGGAAAGAGCCAA
>NW_027397066.1:614725-641945 GCF_003265705.2 Callorhinus ursinus
TGTGCTGTGGTGAGTGCTGTGAATTGTGCAAGACTGTTGAATCACAGATCTGTACTTCTGAAACAAATAATGCAAGATATGTTAAGGAAAAAGAAAAAGAAGATCGCAGGAGGGGAAGAATGAAGGGGAGTAAGTCGGAGGGGGAGATGAACCATTAGAGACGATGGACTCTGAAAAACAAACTGAGGGTTCTAGAGGGGAGGAGGGTGGGGGGATGGGTTAGCCTGGTGATGGGTATTAAGGAGGGCACGTTCTGCGTGGAGCACTGGGTGTTATGCACAAACAATGAATCATGGAACACTACATCAAGAACTAATGATGTAATGTATGGTGATTAACATAACTAAAAAAATTTTTAAAAAGATTCCATTGTATATATATACACCATATTTTCTTTATCCACTCATCTGTTGATGGACATCTAGGCTCTTTCCATAGTTGGGCTATTGTGGACATCGCTCCTATAAACATTGGGATGGACATGTCCCTTTGGATCACAACATTTGTATCTTTGGGGTAAATACCTAGTACTGCAATTGCTGGATCGTAGGGTAGCTCTATTTTTAACTTTTCAAGGAACCTCCATACTGTTTTCCAGAGTGGCTGCACCAGCCTGCATTCCCACCAGCAGTGTAGGAGGGTTCCCCTTTCTCCACAACCTCTCCAACATCTGTCATTTCCTGACTTATTAATTTTAGCCATTCTGTCCAGTGTGAAGTGATATCTCATTGTGGTTTTGATTTGTATTTCCCTGATTCTGAGTGATGTTGAGCATTTTTTCATGTGTCAGCCATTTGTGCCTCCTCTTTGGAGAAATGTTTGTACATGTCTTCTCCCCATTTCTTAACTGGATTATTTGTTCTTTGGGTGTTGACTTTGATAAGTTCTTTTTTTTTTAAGATTTTTATTTATTTGAGAGAGAGAGACATAGCGAGAGAGGGAACACAAGCAGGGAGAGTGGGAGAGGGAGAAGCAGGCTTCCCGCAGAGCAGGGAGCCCGATGCGGGGCTCGATCCCAGGACCCTGGGATGACCTGAGCTGAAGACAAGATGCCCAATGACTGAGCCACCCAGGCACCCTAATAAATTCTTTATAGATTTTGGATACTAGCCCTTTATCTGATATTTGCAAATATCTTCTCCCATAGAATGGTGCATTTTTCCAGTCTTACATCAATTTCTCTTTTAAAAAAGATTTATCTAGGGCGCCTGGGTGGCTCAGTTGGTTGAGCGGCTGCCTTCGGCTCAGGTCATGATCCTGGCTGGAGTCCCGGGATCGAGTCCCACATCGGGCTCCCTGCTCGGCAGGGAGTCTGCATCTCCCTCTGACCCTCCCGCCTCTCATGTGTTCGCTCTCTCTCTCTCTCATTCTTTCTCTCAAATAAATAAATAAAATCTTTAAAAAAAACATTTATCTATTTGAGAAAGAGAGGATGTGCGCACTTTTTCGCAAGTTGGGGAAGGGGCAGAGGGAGAGAATCCCAAGCAGACTCCCCACTGGGTGCAGAGCCCGGTGTCCCATGTGGGACTCAATCTCACAATCCTGAGATCGTGACCTGAGCTGAAGCCAATAGTCCCACACTTAACGGACTGAGCCAGCCAGGCACCCCTAGTCTTACACCAATTTCATTCCCAATGTCTCCTGAGAGGCATGTACCATACACAGGAATCTATCTTCCTCCTCATTTTCACAGTTTAGAAATGGGCGTGGACATGTCGCATCTATTCCCCGATGGGGAGAAGGCTTGATTAGTATTGAGCTGTAAGCATCTTCTGATTATCCTGATGAATTCACTCGTGCCGATGCAACTGGGTACAAGGAGCTTGGCTTGGTCCAGACAGGAAGGTGCTTCTCATCCCAGTATGGCTCCCTCATCACCTGCATGGCGTGGGGGCTGGGCAGAGGGTCGAGGTGGCTTCTGCTCCCCCAATAGCGGCCCCCCTTGTGTCATCTTAGGTGTTTTTCCAACACTAAGCTTAAGTTTTAACCAATTGTTTCAGGAATGAATGTGAAACACGAGAAATGGTTTAATTTGAAAGTCTTCCCCTAATTAATGAAACCTAATTTCATTTCTGTTTAAAAGGGGGAATAAGAGGGATTATTTTGGAAAGACAGAACGTGGAACTGCAGCACCGTGTTGGACACCAGGGCCACGTGCCACCGGCGGGGCGAGCACACTTCGGGAGCTTCTCTCCTGAAAATCCGTTACAAAAACTCCGCCTTTCCTGTCCCGACGGGCGACCCGAGCTCGTACGCTGGGTCGCCGGCAGCGGCTACTCGCCGTAAGGCGGCCCGGCGGAAAGCACCTGGCGGACGCGCAGGTGGCGGGCACACGACTGGGCCACTACCACGAGCGAGGGCCGCTGTCTCGGGGGACCGCCTCCCGGGAGCCCAGCCACCCCCACAGCGGCGCCCCTCGCCAGTCCCCAGCCTCCCCACCCCCGGGGGCGCCCCGGAGCCCCGCGCGCCCGCGCCCACGCCCGCTTTCCCGGCCGCGAGTTCAAGCAGGAAACCGCCCAGCCGGGCTTCCCGCTGATTGGCTGAACGAGAGAAAGGCCAGAGATGATTGGTCGGGCCGGACGCCTCTCCGCGCGCACGCCGCGGCCGCGCCTTCCCCGCCGCCACTGTCTGGTGGGCGCACGCGATTGGAGCAGACGCGTCGGCTCGCCCCGCCCCGCCCCGCCCCCGCCGGAGGGCGCGACGTCACTACCCGGCGTGCCGCGCGCGGCGCTTCCCCCACCCGCTAATGTTTTGGCCGATTCAAGATGGCGGTGCAGGAGTCAGCTGCTCAGCTCTCCATGACCCTGAAGGTGCAGGAGTACCCGACCCTCAAGGTGGGGTCTGAGGGCCGGGCGAGCGGCCGCGCTTGGCTGGTGCCCGCGGACCGCGGGGGGTCGGAGGGGAGCGAGGAGGGTCAGGGTGGGGGCCGGGGCGCGGCCTGGGGCACCGGGCGGGGTCTGGGGGGGGTCTGCGGGGCCGGGCTTCGGAGCTCTGGGGCGCTCCGCGGAGCCAGGCTCCCGGGTTCCCCGGGGTCTGGGGGTCGGCAGGGCCGCGCTCCCCAAGATCCGAGGGTCTGCAGGGCCTTGTTCTCCAAGGTCCGGGGGTCTGAAGGGCCGGCCTCCCTGGGGTCTGGGGGGCCTGTGAGGCCGGCCCCCCGGGCTTCCCGGCGGCGGCGGCGTCTGGCGGGCCGGGCTTTCTGGGATCTGGGGTCCTTCAGGCCGGGCGGGTGTGGCGTGGGGCCGTCCATTGCCTGCCCGGCCTTCGAGGACTTCGTGGCAGGGCGTGGAGCGCGTCTGTCTGGCGCCCCGCTTCGCCCTCCGGAGCCCGACTGTAGCCCCTTCGTGCTAGAATAAAAAGGAAGGAAGGAAGGAAAAAAACCGTGAGCTGCCCCAGTGACATTTTGCGGTAGGCAGGCTGGTGACTTTGGGGGCTGGGATGGAGACCGGGGTTTCCAGGGTGTGGGGTCGCGGCCGCCCAGCAAGAGTGCCCGACGGTTGGTGTCCGGCTGTCCTCCCGGAAGCCTAACGTCAGAAGGTGTTGACGTGTTGCCTTCCAGTCTCTAATTAGGGAACCTGTAAAGAGAGACCTAACGACCTAATGGGCACCCATCTTGGGCGTCACCAAACCTGAAATACAGCCCTTGCCACTCGGCTGCCAGTTGCGTGACCTTGGATGGCCACTTAGCCAAGTCGTCTTCCGTGAGCGTGAAGTCCGTGTCTCTAGTGGGAGGGGCCGCACTTGCTCTTTACCTAGTTCGCGGAGAATTTGATGGTGACGAGAACAAAGCACCTGGAGACAAGTTCCTTAGGAGATCAAGGTCATAACGTTCCCAGGAGAACCGTGGCCGGGCATTTGTGATTCTGAACGCCTTCCCTGAGAGGCCAGGTAGCTTTTCTCTCCTCCTGGAAGACCCCTGCATCCCCATCCACCTCAGTGGTGACAGGGGGTGGTGGGTGCAGCGTGGTGGGTTCGAATAACTGCGCCACTGTGTTCATCACTGACGGGAAGACCTCAGGCGGGGTACTTACCTGCTCTGAGATTGCTGACTTTGTCACACGTGGGTAATGATAGCTCCAGGGCCACCCCGGGTGAATCGGGGGACTCCATGCTGCCTGGAGTAGTCGTCAGTACTCGAGTCAGACTGCCCTGTGCAGTCCTCGCCCGAAAGCAGAAGCGAGGCTTTGTTGCTTTTCATTGACTAGCGGTGGAGCAGTGCTGTTTCCCCGCACCTTGTTTGATCAGGGAGGACAGGCGAGCGCTGCCACCCGTGCCGGATGCCTGTTGTCCAGGCCCTTTTAGGGTTAGGTGGTGGGTGTTTTTGTATTCAACTCCTTGAAGACCCTGTGGCTCAGAAAAACCATGACATCACCCCACCTGAGGCCCCCAGCGAAACATCATTTGGGTTGATGTTTATCCCTCCTTCCCCCACCAAACAAATAAATAAGTAAATGAGGCTTTCGTGGGGGAGCCATTAATTGCTGGGCTGTTGTCTTACTCAGCCTACCCCCAGGCCTGCCGTTGGAACTGACAGAACTGTGGCAGTTTATCATGTTTGGGACTGGCTGGTGAGCATGGGCAACAGCAGACAGGAAGGGATTCCCCCTCCAGGTTCTCTTCTGTGGTTGTATAATCCTGACTGTGATTGATTTCCAGACTTATTAAATAGCCTTTGATTAAAAATAGTCCTGCAGATACTTATACAGGTAAAGAGGTATTATAGTGTCATTTCACCTGAGCTTCCCTGTTAAAAGGAGTTTTACTTCTGCTTTAGAATGATTTAAATGAATTTTTGAAATCAGAGAAGTTACTTCCATCATTTTCCCTCACAGATTGTCTGGATCACCTGTAATCCATCAACGTGTGTCATTGTTGAGAGTTGACATTTTTTTCTAGATGTTTTCAGGAGTGATTCCTACTGGATAATGTGGAAGTTTCACTGGGAAACTAGGGACCCTTGACTGAGGAGCATAAGTTAATACAGAATTCCCCAGAGGGCGCCTGGGTGGCTCAGTTGGCTGAGCGACTGCCTTCGGCTCAGGTCATGATCCCAGGCTCCTGGGATCGAGTCCCGCATCGGGCTCCCTGCTCAGCAGGGAGTCTGCTTCTCCCTCTGACCCTCCCCCCTCTCATGCTCTCTCTCTCTATCTCATTCTCTCTCTCAAATAAATAAAATCTTTAAAAAAAAAAATACAGAATTCCCCAGAACACTTAGGAGCTGTGCTGGTCATGGTCTTGAGCACGGTCCAGATGCAGATGCCCCAGGGCGGCAGGAGCACTGTGCAGACAGCAGGGAGAGGGGAGTGAGGGTCAAGGGGCTGGAGTTCTGAAAGGTGTATGCAGGGTACCAGGAGCCGAGTGCTCCTTGCTTTCTTGACAGGCAGTTCCTCCTCAGACTTAATAGAGATTCCTTGCTATTCAGAGGATTGGCAAATCCAGCCACGTTCCTCACAGCCCCAGGGCTGGTCGACACTGGTCTTGCCTCCTGGTGCAGCGGGAAGAGAATGGCGTGGCCGTGACCTATGCAGTCTGCATGCGTTGAGCTGGACACCCTCTCCTCACTGAGCCCTCAGTCCTGGGGGGAGCTGGGCCAGCACAGGCCTCTCAATGGCCTGTGGACCTTCGGGGTGGGTGGTTCTTTGTAGTGGGGGTTGTGCATTATAGGATGTTTAGCGGTACCCCTGGCTTCTGTCCATCCCCAAAATGTCTCCAGACATTGCCAGATGTCCCCTGGGGGGCAAAATCGCCCTGGTAGGGAGAACCACTGGACTGGATTTTGCTTTGTGGAACTTGTTTTTATGTTCTTACAACAGCAGGGAGAGTGGGGTTCGTGGGACACACTTTTGTGTTCTGGGCCTGGCTGTGAGTCTTTTCCTGTGAGCTCCTTGAACTGGAGGCCCATTTTCATTATGCTTTTAAAAGGGTTCTCTTGGGGGGCGCCTGGGTGGCTCAGTCAGTGAAGCGTCTGCCTTCTGCTCAGGTCATGAACTCGGGGTCCTGGGACTGAGTTCAGCATCGGGCTCCCCGCTCAGCAGGGAGTCTGCTTCTCCCTCCCCTGCTCCCCCTGCTCGTGCTCACTCGCTCTCAAATAAAATCTTCAAAAAAAAAAAAAAGGTTCTCTTATAAAAGTAACTTGTGTTTACTTTCCAAATTATTCTGCTAATCATCCTGTTAATATTTTGGTGTGTTGACTTCTGTTTTTTCCCCTCAGAGAACTGAAGTAAAATAGTATTTTAGAGGCCTTCTTTACCGCTACCCAAATCAAGTGGGGGTCTTCACAGCCCAGGAGAAAGGCTGTGGCACTGGTCCCTGGGCTACCTGGCTCTGGACCCCCTGGCCCCTCACCTTGAGTCTCACCTGTGCGTCTCGGTGTCCCTGCCTGACCCGGCTCAGCCCGGTCCCAGCTGCTCTCTCTCCTTCACACGTGACAGGCTGGGGGGAGGGGTGGGCGTGGGGCACTGCTCCCTGCTGGGTCTGTGGGCGTCTTCTGTCTCTGAGTTCTCTAGAGGGCTGTTGAAATGCTCTGCTTTTAGTTTGGTGACAGTCCTGACCAAACCCTGCTCTGCAGTTTCTGAGCCTGGGTTTGTGCCTGTTGTAGAGTCTGGGTGCCAGTTATGTGCCTAAAGTTAGGACTTTTCCAGCTTGGTCTTGGCTGGATTTAGGGGCTCGTGTGTTCTCAAGTTTGAGAAACAGTGGTAAGCGTGAGCGTTTGGTCTTAAGAGACAAAATCCTAGGTAAGCTGCGTCCGGAGGGTGGCAGTAGGCTGGGTCCTCACTTTTTTTTACTTTAGATTTTTTGGTTTAGAGAGTGAGCCGTTTCCTGTCTCAGAGGTGGTTGTGTCGCTGGAAGGACGCTGACTCTCTCTGGCTTGGGGCAGGCATCTGTGTGACACCCTTCCTCCTCTCAGGCTCCAACCTTGTCAGACCTCCAGAGCACCGTCTGCTCGTACCCGAGAGAGCCCCAGGCTGCCTCTGCCTTCCGGAGTCCCGCCAAAGCCAGAGCACGGCTGCAGTGCTGTCTTCTTACCCTATGCATACTCCTGAGCTCCTCCCGTCTCTCGCGCCTCTGCTCGGACACTTGGCCACAGACGAGACACTGGGGTGGTGTGGGCCTTCGGGGACAGGTGCAGGTCCACGTCGGGGTGAGTGCCCTGCTCACTGCAGGCTGTTTGTGTTACTTTAAACAAGCTTCATGCCAGGAGAGGAAGGGCTTCCCAGTGCCCCATTCTCCGTAGCGGTGGGGTGTGCTAGAGCCAATTCGAACCCCGGCCAAGCAGCTTCAGCAATAGGCAGGGGCAGCTGTGCAACAGATGCTCAGCTTTAGGTCTGAAGGTGGGGCTTGCTGTTGCTTCTCCCTCACAGAACCACCGTGAGGCACCCCGGAGCCGAGGTGCCAGACCCTGAAGGCCTTGTGCTCCTTGCTGCTCTCGAAGAACCTCTGCACGCTCACTGGGCACTGCTGGTGACACTGGGGTGTCACAGAGAAAAAGACAAGTGAGGTCCCCGTCCTGGTGCCACTAGGCTTGGCAGGAGGGAGGCCGTTAAACAAGTGGATGCAAACATTTCCAATCCTTGAACGAGTAGAGTCAGGCACGGGTGGGGCAGTGGCCCACGGGGGGTGCAGTGGTCTTCAGTGGGCAGCCAGGGCACTTGCACGTTGGGGGAAAGCTCTGTGGGCTGTGTTGAAGTCTTGGCAGACCCTAGCACCGTCAGCACATGGTCCCATTGGAGCAATAGGGCTCAGGGTGTTCCCAGAGCCACACAGAGGCCATGACAGTGGGGCCCCGAGGGCCTGGACCTCGCCATGGACTGTGTATGCAGGCCAGCAGGAGTGGAGAGCAAGCTGGGAGGAGGCCGGCTGCTGTGTGCAGCATGTGCCCCCCTCAGTGGGGCCGCTCGGTGTGGACCGAAACACGGCAGAGCAGTCTGCCAGGGGCGCCTGTTGGTCTTTTTAGGAGTACGTTGTTTTAGAATATTTATCCCTGGGGACGGTAGTTTGAAAGCTTTCTGAAAAAAAGATTTATTCACTGTTTCAGTAATAACTAAGTGATAGAAACTAGGCATTATTAAATAGTTTAACAACCCAACTAACTCTTCGGCTGAATGCGGCTAATGGAGAAAAACACCCACCTGTGCTGACGGTCTCACTGGCCGTCACCTCCTGACTGTGAACCCTGAGTGCTGCACGGCCCCCACTCCCTGTACGCGGCTCCTGCCACGTGGCCCCAGCCTGGCCTCGTCACCCACTTTTCGCTCGTGGCAGGTACCGCCCTGCTCGGGTCTGCTTGTACCTTGTGGGGGAGCTGCCCCACCGGGGCCAGCTGTGCCCCGAGCCTGCCCCTCTGGCCTGTGGCCCCAGCACTTGCATCTCTCCCCTCCTGTCTCAGTTTCCCCTTCTCACTGGGTCCCATCAGCACGCACATGGCTCTCATCGCCCCACGTGTCCTCCTCCAGCTGCGGCCTCCTTTTCCTGCCCCTCCTCCCGTGTATCTCTCCGGGTTCAGGTCAGAAGTTTTGCCCCTAACATTCCATGAACATGTTTTTGTCACAGCTGACTTGACGCCGCTACGTGGCCAGTTGCCGGGCAGTCGCCTCCTTCACTTGCCCCCCCCCCGCCCCCCGCCCCGGCGCCGTTCTCTTGCTTCCTCGGGGCTCGTCTTCTGCAGATGCCTTTGCCGTTACTGTGCATCCTCCAGCCTGGGGGTCGTTGAGTCATCTGGCAGCAGGCAGCCCTCGAGAGAGGTCTCTGTGCTCTGTCTCCAACTCCTGCCTCCAGCCAGGCCCCACCCTAAACTCCCACGTGGATCGTCGGCCACCTGCTCGGTCTCCTCACTCATCTGAGTGGGGCTCGGAAGGTACCACGTGCAAAACCCAGCAGTGCCTGATCTCGGCCTCCCTGCCCTGGACTCATGCTCCTTGGCATGCAGCCAGCCCATCCCAGGTGAAGACAGTGTCCTCCTGCCCCTTGTGCAGGGTTTGGTAAAAAAAAAAACAAACCAACCCTGGGGGTGTTCCTGATGCCTGTGTTTGCTGTGATCTTTCTGGGATCCGTGATCCCCTTGTTGGTCTGCATTGACCGCAGGGCTCCAGTCTGCTTGCGGGCAGCTGGCACGGGAGGGGAAGGTGCCGGCTCCCTCATGGGGCCTCCCAGAAGTGCTGTTCAGCATTTATGCTTGAGCTCAGAGGCCAGAACTTGCGGTTGGCTGTCTCTAGCTTCAAAGGGACCCGAAGACAAAAACAGCCTGGTGGTGGGCTTATTGCTGCCCTAGCCCTGAATGAAGTTGGGGTTTGTGGCTCCTGTTCTGTGTCCCTTTCTCTGGTTTATTTTCTTTACAGCTTTGATCACAGTCTGACAGAACTGCCTCCAGTCTGCCTGCTTTTCTGTCAGAGGCCCTCATTACAATATGCGCTTCTCAGGGCAAGAGGGTGTGTTTTGCTCCATCACTCCCTGGCTTTGGCCAGGCCTCCAGGGATCCTGACGGTGTCCTGCAGTGAGCACCCACTGACGGCCCCTCCTCCCTGTTTGGCCCCCAGGCTCGCCACCCTGGCCGGGTTCCTCCCCCGCTCACAGCCGCCCCTCCACCTCTGTGTGACCACCCACCGTGCTGGTGACCTCATGTGGTCTCCTATGCTCTGAGGGTACCAGTGACTCCCAGAGGGCTAGTCCCCAGTCCCAGAGCCCAGGATCCAGTGGCTGTACTTGGATCTCTGTAGGTAGCTCAGCGTATGTAGACCTGAACTTCTTAACTTACCTGTCTCCTCCCCAGACCTACTCCCCATCTTCCTTGGCTCAGGTTAAAGCCTTGAGCACTCTGTCCTCGCAGCTTGTGTCCATATGTCCTTCTGCTCTGGCTCCAACATGGATTCAGGATTTGACTGCATCTTACCTTCTTTCCTCCTGCCACCATGGCCGAAACCATCTCTGGGTTGAAGTAGCCTCCTACCTAGTCGCGGCTCTACCCATGCCCAGCAGAGCCGCCACACTGCTGTACCAGACAACGCCATTCTCCTGTTCTGGTAGCTTCCTGTGCGACTTGGGGTACAGAGCGAGGTTGTTAGAGTAGCTCTGCAGGCCCTGTGCCTTCACCTCTGCCTTCTCCTCCCCACCCTCCTCCTCCAGCTCTGCTCCCCTTGGGCACTCAGCCGTCGGTCTCCCTGCTGCTAGAAGATGAGCTGGCACGGGGGCCTCCGGGCCTTGGTGCTTGTTTACTTTGCCTGGAACCCTCTTCCTTCAGGTACCCATCTTATTCCCTCACCTTCTTGGAGCTCTGCTCAGGTGTCACCTTCTTAGCGAAATCACCTTTAAACTGGGAGCCCCACCATCTCCCTCTTCTCGGTTTTCCTCCCCAGCTGTTACTGTCATACTCCATTTTGCTTCTTTGTTTCTAACCCCTGGGCTTGTAAGTTTTGTGGAGGGCAGAGAAGAAGTATTTCTTCAGTTAACGAATGAACTATTAAATATTATTTTGGCAATTCTATCCAAAGAAGTAAAAATTGAAACAGAAGTAAACGTAACTTCAAATGGATGAGACGTAATATGTTATGTACCCAGAGAACACAAACAAGCTAATTGGAAAATTACTACAGTTAACGAGAAAGTCTGTGTCAGCAATAACCAGTTAAAGCACCTCATGGGAAAATCCCCATTCGCAGTAACCTAACAGCAACAGAAATAAAATGTCAGGGTGTGCTTTACTGGCTCTGGTGACGGATACTGAAGGAGACACAACGTGGTTTCTTAGTAGAGGCCTAGGGAAGACCAGTCACAGCAGAGAGTGTTGCGTCTGTTTGAACAGACTGATGATTGAAGGTACCATCTCACCTTTTTGTGCTGGATCCCATATTTCTTACTTGTAATCAGGGAAGCACCCAGCAGGGTGGGACCTGATGCCAGAGGCAGGTGTGAACCTTGTTGCACGACTTCTGCTTCCAGTCACACCTCGTAGCTAAATAGCAAGGGAGCCTGCTTGGCTAGTGTTACGAACACACGTCTGTATGGTGCCATTTGTGGTTGGTCAGTGAGCCCGTCCCGGGGGATGGAGGGCACTTGAGCAGGTGTCGGTGGCTGGTACTCCGCTGCATTGCAGCTCATATTGATTTGCTCATACCTACCTTCCTAAAACGGACCAGTGGCACAAGAAGATTTCTGCAGGTACCCGGCGGCTGGCTGGTGAGACGGTCCTGCACTCTGAGAGGAGAGAGCATGGAGGTGCTGGCAGCGCTCTTCCCGCCTTGAGCTCTGTCAGCCGCACTGTGAACGGTCTTTCCCCTCAGAGCCCCCTCGAAGCTGACCAGAAGTGTCATTTTCTTTAAGAAGCCTATCTGAAACTGGATGCGCCTCCCCCAGGGTGTGTGCTGTGCTTGGGAGACGAGCCCGGGGAAGTAGGAAGCCATTGGGATTTGGGAGACTGAGCCATGCCATACAAGAACATGAGGCAGAGCTCCATCTAACACTTCAGAAGATGTTCCTAGCTTTGTGATGAATAGTGAGAAACCTCTTCTGAGGCTTCTTCATTGTGAAAGATAAAAAGTCCCATGACATTGGGGAAGTACTTCCTTCCAGTGCTGGTAGAAATGGCTGAAAACATGATGACAAACTAAGATGCATTTCTTTGTCAGCAAATACTGTCAGAAAACCCACAGCAAACGTTGGAGAAGGTTTGAAGAAACTAAAGCAAATGACACAGTGTAGGAGGATTGCCATAGAGCTGGGTGAAGGTACAGATGTTTTCTACAAATCTTAACTTATGGTGTTTGCCAGATTCTGTTTCAATTATGAAAACAGGAAGGATTACTTTTTATGAGTCACTGAAGGGGAAAGATGTACTGAAGGAAATATAATTTAACATCAGCTAACAAAACAGAGAAATCCTGTGATCTTAAAAGCTAACAATGCAACAAATTACCAAGGAAAAATTGAGTGGATTTGATTAATACATATTTAAATCTTTGGTATACTCAGATAAAATAGAACCAGAATTTAAAAGCAAATAACGATTTTAAAAAGCCACCAAATATGAACCATAAAGAGCTGATTCACATTGATGAGAAAGGTCCAAGACCTCTTTTCCTTATTGAGTTTTAGACAAGGAGCGCAAAGGGAAAATGTGTTGGATTGAACCATGTAAAATTGCTATTTTGTGGGTTAAAAGACAGTGGTTGAATAGGCTTATAACATGTAAAGAGATTAAAAAAAAACAAAACAAAAACTTTCCATAAAGAAAAGCCCAGGATGAAGTGGCTTCACTAGTGAACTCTGTTAAATGTTTAAAGAAGAATTAACACTGATCCTTAACAAGCTCTTCAGAATAATAGAAGAGAAAGGAACATTTCCCAACTCACTCTGTGCTGTCAGTATTACCCTAATACCAAAACCAGACACATATCCAAGAAAACTACAGACCAGTATTCCCTATGAATGAATATAGGTGTTAAGATCCTCCACAACACGCTAGCAAACTGTATCGGACAACATATGAAAAGGATTATGTACCAGGAGTAAACGGGATTTACCGCAGGACTGCAAGGTTGGTTCAACATGCAAAAAGCAGTGTAACATACCACAACAGTATAAAGGACATAAGCCACATGATCATCTCAATAGACACAGAAAAAAAGCACTTGACAGAATCCAACACGTATTCACGGTAAAAACACTTAACAAACTAGGAAAAGGAGAGAACTTCCTCAACCTGATAAAGAGCATCTGTGCAAAAACCACAGCTAACATCATGCTTAGTGGTAAAAGACTGAAAACTTTTTCCCCTAGGACAAAGAAGCAAGGATGTCCATTCTGGCCACTTCTGATTCAGCATTGTGCTGGAGATTATAATCAGGGCAGTTAGGCAAGAAAAAGAAATAATAGGCATTCAGATTAGAAAGGAAGAAACAAAACTCTATTTGCAGATGAAACGATCTTGTAGATGAAAAGTCCTAAGGAATATACACACACGCACACACACACACAACACACACACAAAACTTACCAGAACTCATAAACTAGTTCAGCCATGTTGCAGGATACAAGGTGAGTATGTAAAAATAAGTTGTACTTCTGTATTCCAGATAATGGACAATCAAAAAGGAATGAGGAAAACAATGTTAGTTATAACAGCATGAAAAATAATAAAGTAAGACTTCACTCTTAAGATAGCAGTAAATTGATCTATAGATTCAATCCAATCCATATCAGAACTCTAGCTGGCACTTTTGCAGAAATCGAGAAGCCAATCCTAAAATTCATACGGAAATGCAGAGGGTCCAGAACAGCCAAGACAGTCGTCTGAGACCGCTCAGGCTGCACTAACAAAATACCACAGACTGGAGTGACTGAAACAACGGGTATTTATTTCTTAACCGTTCTGGAGGCTGGGAGGTCCAAGAGCAAGGGGCCATCAGATTTGGTTCCTGGTGACCCTCGTTTTGGTTTGCAGATGGCTGCCTTCCCACCATGTGCTAACATTGATCCCATTATGGAGTCCCCACACTTGTTACCTCATCTGAACCTAATTGTGTTTCAAGTGCCCAATTCCAGATAACCATCACACTGGGGACTAAGGCTTCAACATACGGGAATTTTGTTGGGGGGGGGGGAACCCAAACATTCAGCCAATAACAATCTTGAAAAAGAACAAAGTTGTAGGACTCACATTTCCTAGTTTCAAAACTTACTACAAACTACACTTCTTGATTACTGGTTAAAAGGCTAAAGATAGATCAGTGGGCTAGAACTGAGTCCAGGTGTAAGCCCATACATAGTAATTCTCAGTACGGTGCTAGGACAGTTACATAAGGAAGGGAGAGGCTTTTCAACAGACAACTGGATAGCAACATGCAAAAGAAGTTGAGTCCTTTGCTCACACCGTATATGAGCATTAAGTCAAAATGGATCAAAGGTTAAATACAAGAGCTAAGAGTCTTAGATATAACCCCTAAAGTACAGGAAACCAAAACAGAATGTTGGTTGGACTTCAGAAGTGAAAACCTTGTGCTTCCGAGGACAGAATGGAGGGAAATGTTTTGCATGTCACCTCTGGTGATCTAGTAGTGTCCAGAATCTCCTAAGAGTTCTTAGAATTCAGTAATGTAAAGACAACCCAATTTTAAAATGAGTAAATGGTTTGAATAGACTTTTCCAGAGAAGATATACCAACAGCTAATAAGCATTGAGAAGATATTCAACATTATTAGGCGTTTATGAAATTCAAATTGAAAACCACAATGAGCTGCCACTTCATGCCCCCTAGAACGACTAATCAGAAAGATGGACGGTAGTAAGTGTTGGATGAGGGTGTGGTGGAGAGACTGAAGCCCTCCTACAGTGCTGGGGTGCATAAAATGGTAAAGACGCTGCAAGGCAGGCTGGCAGTTCTTTAAAAAGTTCAACACAGAGCGGCCAGCAATTCCACTCCTAGGTAGAGCCCCCGAAGAAGTGAGAAGGTGTCCCCACAAAAGTCTGTGCAGGAGTCCTTGCGGCCTTATTACTCATAATAGCCAAAAACGTATGAATGTGTAAGCAAATGTGGTATGCCTGTGGGACGGAACACTATTCTTCAGCCATAAAAAGGAATGAAATACATGTTACATAATGACTGAACCGTGAAAACATTATGCGAAGTTAAAAAAGCCACACAAAAGGCCGTCGAATGTATGATTCCATGTGTACGAAATGTCTACGATGGGCAGATCCGTATAGGCAGGGAGTAGATTATTAGTGGTTGGTGCCTGCCCGTGAGGAGGACTTCCATAGGTACGGGATTTCTCTTTGGGTTGATGAAATGTTCTGGAAGTATTTTGTGGTGAAAGTTGTACAACCTTGTGTTTATATTAAAAACTAAATTGTACACTTAGGGTGAGTTTTATGGTATCTGAGTTATATTTCAATTAAAAATTGGTAACATAATGATGGCCTATAAGTTATTTTTGTATCATTCAACTTAATAGAGAGCACTCATGCAGGGGTGCCTGGGTGGCTCAGTTGGCTAAGCGTCTGACTGTTGATGTCAGCCCAGGTCTTGATCTCGGTTGTGAGTTCAAGCCCCGCATGGAGCCTACATAAGAAGAAGAAAAAAAAACATTCCTGTGCGGTGCTGGCCGACCTTGGGAGGGTACCCATGACCTACGACTCTGCACACATGTGCAATTAGCTTTTAGGATCAGTGCACAGTATTGGAGTAGCCAGGTCAAAGGTTAGACACAGTTTGGTAACTGCTGTCAAATTTCCCTCCCCCCACACGCTCCCTGCCAGCCATGTGTGGGGTCCCATTGACCTCAGACCTCACCATAGGTTTTCTGTAGCTACACTCTCCAGTACAGCAGCTCTGAGCCCCGTGTGGCTGTTGGGTACTTGAAATTTTGCTGGTCCAAGTATGTGCTCTAAGTGTAAAAATGTGTACTGGCTTTTAAAGATTTAGCATGAAGAGAAAAAATAATGTAAAATGCCTAATAAATGAAATATTTGGGGTGCATTGGATTAAGTAAAATAAACTAAAACCAGTTTCATCCCATTCTTTTTAATGTGGTTGCTAGAAAACTTAAAATTATGTGCATATGCAGCTCACAGTTCTCTTGGACAGCGCTGCTCTGTGGCTTTGTCCCTTCTGTTTTTTTGTCCACTTACGCTCTAGTTATCTTTCTGTAGCCATCCAGATTTACGGTGAGTACCAGTATTGTGGACTTACACTCTCCATCTTTGTTCTCTGTCTCTGGTGCTTTTGTGTGTCTTTTTTTCGTTTCCTTCTTGGTAGATTGATAAGGTGTTCTTTGTTCCGTTTAATTTCCTCTTGTGGTTTGGCAAGCTCACAAACACACCCAGGTTGTGACAGATCCGAAAGGTCTCCAGACATTGTTTCCAAGGGTCCCCGGGGGAGTACTCTCCCTGGTGGAGAACCACTCCTCCCACTGGTCTGCTGGTGTTGGAATGTCCCATAAAGGGAACCCACAGCTGCACTGTGTGTCTTGCTTTCTCCCCTGCCCACGTCTGAGCTTGATTGTGCGGCACCCCACGTCAGTGGGCAGTTTACCGTCCCCATGGATGTATGTTTGAGATGGTTCCAGTCTTGGGCTTGGGAATAAAACTGCTATGAGCATTTGTACACAGTCTCTTTGTGGATACTCTGGGTTTGTTTCTCTCAGGATTGGAATTGCTGAATGATGTGATAGGTGTATATTTACCGTCGTAAGAAACAGCCAGACTCTGTTGTTGAGGATCGCCCACACCACTGCCAGTGATAGCATCCAGGTGTCCCCAGCCTGGCCGGCAGGTGGTGCAAAGTCTTCCTAGCGTGCAGGAGCGTCCTGTCTTAGGGCTCTCCGGAGAAACAGAACCATCCAGTAAGGGAGGGAGACACAGGGAGAGGGAACGGGGGAGGGGGAGTGAGGTTGAGACTGACCTTACAGAATTGGCTTACAGGATTATGGGGGCTGAAAAGATCTGCAGTGGGCAACCAGGAGCCCCAGGAGAGCTGACAGAGTCTGCTTCACTCAGCCCAGCGTTCAAATGAGATTCTCCAGACACACCCAGAGCTGCATCTGACCGTGTCTGCACCTTGTGGCCTGGTCAGCTTGAAAACACATGCAGCTGACCCTCATGTGTCCCCTTGTGGCTTGAATTTGCATATTTCTGACTAATGATGTTATGTGTCTTCATTATTAGCCTTTTGTATATATCTTCTTTTGTGACTTTTTGTTAAAACTTTTTGCCCATTTTAAAGATGGGATTGTCTTCTTGGTCTTGAGTTGTAAGAGTTTTAAACGTGTTTTAGAAGTCCTTTGTTAGGTTTACATACACTGAATGTTTTCTCCTCGTCTGTGGCTTTTCTTAAATAATTGTCTTTCAAAGAGTAGAAGTTTTAGTTTGATAAGGTTTAATTAATTAATTTTTCTTTCATAGTTAGTGCATTCTGTATCCCTGTGAGAAATTTTTGCCTACTTAAGGTTGTGAAGGTTTTCTCCTGTGTTCCCATCTAGAATTCTGTAGTTTTAGCTTTGATGTTTGGGTCCGTGGCCATTTAAGAATTTTTTCGGACCGAGTGAGGTCCGGGCTGAAGTCCTCCCTCTCCCATGTGGCTGTCCAGTTCTGTACCATTGTTGCAGAGCAGGTCCTCTCTGCCCTGGCTTGCTGGGCTCCTGGGTTGGGGGTCCATTTCTGGGCTCTCCGCCCTCCACCGGTGCTGGTGCACAGCTGCACCAGGGCCCCACTGTCTTGTTCACTATAGCTTCATGGTAGTTGTTGAAATCAGGTACCATTGCCATGTTTTTACTGTGGTGAAACATAACACGAAACTAACCATCTTCGTCATCTTTAAGCAGTATCAGCTATATGCATGTAAGGTCGCCACAACTGCTCAGTGTGCACAACTGAGACTATGTACCCATTTGTGTTAACCAGTTAAAAGTGAGGTTGACCGGGTGCTTATGAACAACAGAAGGTTCTTCTCCCAAGTTCTGGAGGCTGGAAGTCCAAGACGAGAGTGCCGGGGTGGTCTGGTTCTGGTGAGGGCCTCTTCCCTGCATCCCATGTGGTGAAGACAGCCATTGGTCCTTTTAGAAGGATGCTGATCCCAGTCACGAGGGCCGCATCCTTGTAACCCGGTCACCTCCCGAAGCTCCATCCCCATATGCCATCCCGTTGGGGGTAGTATTTGTGTCTGTGTGTTATAAGGGTAGGGACACATTTAGTCTGTTACACCATTAAACCCCTCCCCTTTCCCCAGACCCCGGCACCGCCCTCCTTCCTTCTCGTTCTGATCGTTTGGCTGCCCTCGGTATCTCACGGGAGAAGAATCATACAGTTTAGTCTTTCTGTGACTGGCTATTTCACTTGGCATAATGTCCTGCAGGTTCATCCATGTTGCAGCATATGGTAAGATTTCCTTCTTTGTAAGGCTGAATAACATTCCATTGGGTGTATACAACACATTTTGGTAGTCTGTCCACCCGTCCACGGATGCTGCGGTGCTTCCCTGTCTCAGCTGCTGTGCATGATGCTGCCGTGAACACGGAGGTGCCGGCCTCTCATCCAGACCCTGCTCTCCGTTCTCCGGGGAGCACACCCAGACGTGGAATGGCTGGGCCGTGGGCTCATTCTGTGCTTAGTGTTTTGAGGACCCTTCATGGTGTTTTCAACGGCGGCTGCACCCCACGGTGCACGGGGTTCTGATTGCCCCACGTCCTCGCCAAGGCTTGTCGGTCTCCGCTCCTTTGAGAGCAGCCGTCCTGTGGGGTGTGGGGTGGGGTCTGCCCGTGGTTTTGACCTGCATTTCCCTGATGGTTGGTGATGCTCAGCACCTTTCCCTGTGCGGGTCGGCCACTGTGTATCTTCTTCGGAGAATTGTCTGCTCAGGGCCTCTGCCCACTTTGGGTTGGGTGTTGTGTCTTTGCTGTGGAGGTGAAGTTTTCCGCCTGTCCCGGGTACCAGAGTGCCCTCCCCATCCTGGGCTGCGCACTGCAGATCGCTTCCTTCGCTTCGCACAAGTTTTAAGTTTGATGTAATCCCATGTGTCTGCTTTTGGTTTTGTTGCCTGTGCATTTAAGGCTACATTTTAATATTTGCTTTTTATTTTGGAATTCTTTCAGAATCCCTTGGACTTAGCGTCACCTTGTCCGCGTTTCTTAGGCTGTGGATTGGTTTCTTGCTCTCTAGTTTGACTGTATCATTTACTGGTGCTTTTCCTCACTGCTCTTTGCTGTTATCTTATTTCCTCTCATTGATTTTGTTGTTTGTTTCACCGAGGGCTCTCTGAGTAATTTTCCTCCCAGAAAAGGGTTGTGGGCACTAACCTTGGCAGTCCCTGCATGTCCAGAAGTATATTAATCTTGCCCTTCTTCTGGAATGATAGTTTGGCTTCATTCAGGATCTTCAGCATTTCTGAAATTCCATTCCTTCATTTGGCAAAAGCCCTTTTGGGAGGAGCCTGTGAAGGAGCTGCTGGTGACTGAGCAGCGGGGGATAGTTGGGGAAAGGCAGGGGAGGCAGGACCCCAGGCAGGGTGCCCTGTGGGCAGAACACTGAGCAGCTTTCCGGGGCCAGCTGCCTGGTGTCCATGGGACGGAAGCTGGCACAGGAGGCTGCTTAGTGCTCCCGGGATGTAAATTCTGGGAGCTCCGGGGGTGGGGGTGCTGCTCTGGGCCAGGCTGGTGGGGGGCACAGGACAGGTGGGGGTGTGGGCAGCAGAAGGTGAGGTCCTGAGAGCTCAGCCCTGTGGAGCTTGTGACTGGGTGTGGGGCT
Organism: Callorhinus ursinus; assembly: GCF_003265705.2. Lineage (NCBI taxonomy): Eukaryota > Metazoa > Chordata > Mammalia > Carnivora > Otariidae > Callorhinus > Callorhinus ursinus. Next base: position 633,950 of record NW_027397066.1, read on the forward strand.
GGAGCACCGAGGGCAGCTCGTGAGTCCTTTTGGGTGGGAAGAGTAGCCATGGAAAGCGCCTGTCTGGGCCATTTGGAGGTCAGACTCAGGAGTGGAGGCTGAGGGGCTGACTCAGGTCCAGGGGAAGACGAGGCCACGTGGTGAAGAGCACAGTGGGGCTCACAGCCCCCAAGAAGTATACAAAATCCTGACTTAGTTTCTTTTATCAAAAGATAGAGGAATTAACATGGACTGTTACCTTACAGTATAAATTACTGGGCCTGGATATCGATGATGGACTGAAGATGAATGTTAGAGTGTTGCCTGCTTCCTTTTTGGATAAAAGTTAAAAATGGAGACCAAGCCTGTAGCGCTTGCTTCCGAGTCTCCTTTTGCCTTCCCTTTGGCTAAGGGATGAGCCTCAGGCCGGTGTCATGAGCAGAAGGCAGGACCTGAGAGTCCAGGGAGTCCTGTGCTGGTGTCCACTGAGCCTTGCATATGTTGACCACAGGGAGACCTGCTGTGTGTGTAACGGCACTCACCTGCTGCTCACCTGGACTTCAGCTGCCTAGAGCCGGGGACGTTCCCGTCACCTGCGTGTGCTTGGGCTGACAGTGTGTGCGGTGTATGGCTTTTTCTCTTTTCCTGTGTTATGGTTGCTTTGATTGTATTTATTGAAATGTAATTTTGTCTCAATCAGAATAAAACTTGGAAGCTTTTGTTAGCGGGTATCATGGGATTTCAGTTCACTTTTCAGTAACTCTGTTTATTGTGTTTTATGAAAGTGTCCGCTGGGTCAGATTGGAAGCACACACCTATCCTGGAGCAGACGGTTTGCAGGGCCCCTGGGGTGGGTGGGAGCTCTGAGAACAGTCCCAGATTCCGGAAGGGAGGTTGCACACGTCAGCAGCCCACCACCGCCCGGCCTCTTGTCCAGGAGGGGTCTAGCGGATGCATGCACCTAGGTCTCTGTGCTGTGCTGTTGTTATGTTATGAGGTACGTTTGCCAAAACTGAGGCTCAGGGCAGGGTGCCCTTTCCTTTGGACATGGAGGACGGGGCTCGTGTCTGAGCCCGGCCACCTGCTCGCAGCTTCACCCTTGTCCACGTGCCACAGTGGGAGGCTCTTCAGGGATTGAAGCCAGGGCAGGCCTGGTTAGGGCATGGACCTCGGGGCAGGTACCATTGTGTGGGCGTTAGGGTGCTCTGTGCCACTCCACGTTAAGGATGGCCCTTTGGCTTTGTCTAAAGACTCTCCTGTCTTGCTTGTGCTAGACTGTGGCATGGTTGCAGGAAAGACTACTAGACCCGGCTGCTGGGGATGATGAGCCCTCCCCGGGTGGCATACACGGTTTATCTAATGGCATCCTGCCTCTTGAGCTGGTAAGACCCGAGGTGTGGACAGGACTGTTTACCCACTGCCACTGTGTCCCCAGGGCAGCCTGAGGGGGGTGGCAGCTGGGGCACGGACAGTACTGGACCCCTGGCCAGGTCATGGGGAAGTCCTGCTGCAGGGTCCCCTTGCTGGTGTCTAGGTCCCCTTGGCATCTCTGCTTCTGGGAATCCCAGGCTCCTGCCTGGCACACATTGGTGCCTGGCACCTGTTGGAGCTGGCAGTGAGGACATCCACAGTGAACCACTGGTCACTGGGGTGTCCATGCTGCGTGAGCAGCATCTGATGAGCGCAAAGTGCTAGACCCACAGCCAGAACAAGGGCTGGGAGGAGTGTTGGCAGCCACTCTCTCTGGAAGGACAGAAGTGTAACAGTGACACATTATCCTTCCTGGGTCTTTTGTCAGGTGTTCTGTAGGGAAAGGTGGTTTTGTCACTGGGGGCAGATGAGCACTGTCTGATTGAGAGGCATTAGATGTGCACCTTTGGTTTCTGCTGATGTGCTAACGCCCTGACCTGTCTCTGCACCCCCTTCCTGGCATCCCAAGTCTACAGCACCCCCCCGGGCCCATCGCAGGCCCCTGCAGGCTTTCACATCTGATGGATCTCATTTTGGTCATCTCCTTAAACTGTTTGTTATTCTGGATGAACTTTGGGATTATTTTGTTGGTGTGCCCTTAACAGTTTTCTGCCTCTGTGGATTTGGGGACAGTACGCGTCTTCTCATTAGTGTCCTCATCGAGGAACACAAATGACCCTCCGTTCACACAGAGCTTTTGTGGGCCTCAGTCAGGTGTTAGAGTAGACGTGTCTTTAGAGTGCTAGAAGCCTAGGACTTGTGCCTGACAAAACGCCATGAAGGGGGTCTGGGCATCCCACACATAGGACTGCTGATGCTCACACACCAATTACCTCCCTTCTCCAGGTGCCCTACGAAACACTGAATAAACGCTTTCGGGCTGCTCAGAAAAACATTGACCGAGAGACGAGCCACGTCACCATGGTGGTGGCTGAGCTGGAGAAGACCTTGAGCAGCTGCCCCGCTGTGGACTCTGTGGTCAGCCTTCTGGATGGTGTGGTGGAGAAGCTCAGCGTCCTCAAGAGGAAGGTCGGTGTGGCTTCTGGACCATCCTGCCTGCCTGCCTACGCGTGGGCTGTAGCGTAGGTCCAGCGGCCCAGCCTTCCCATGTACCCAGGCAGTCCCAAAAAGGGGCTGTCTTCTGTGGGAGCCGGGACACAGTGGAGACCAAGCAGCCCTGCGATGGGGAGGTGGGCTCCTACGGCCAGAGTGTGGGCAAGGCGAGTCCCTCCATGCTGTCTGTGGTCTGCAGCCCCTGTGGGGCTGGCGGCTTGCTTCCAGTCCCGTGCTCCTGTTCCTGCAGGGCTGGGTTGTCCTCACTCCAGAGTGTCCCAAGCACAGACAGGAGGCAGATGATTTAGTACTTTTAGAATTTCCCCTCAAAGCTTCATGGAGGAAATTTCTCACTTCTGGGAGACGGAGGTAGGGTGCACTACTGCGCCCACTGAATAACCCAGAGGACGCAGCAAGATGCTTTACAACGTCTTACTGAACGTATCAGAGGGCTCATGAGACGAGCGTTTATCACCAGAGCTGTTCGGCAGGGCCAACAGTGGGGCAGCACCCACGGCTGCGGCCAGTGCCGGGGGCGGGGGGAGGCCAGGGCTGGTGGTGGGACCTGGTGGTAGTACGTGTCGGGGGGCTGCCCCAGGAGTGGACGTGCTGTGGCAGAGCATCATGGCCTGTTTCAGAACACCCAGGGGAGCCAGGACCCTCCTCTTAGCCTGGTGTAAGTGGTCCCAGCTGGTGGCGCCTCACTGAGTGCACTTCGCGGGGAGGACACCGTCCGTCCGAGCGTCAGGGGTCTGACGGAGGATCACCAGGTGCACAGGATGCTGCGGCAGAGACAATGGACACCGCCCAGATTTCAGACGTAGAGATTATCAGGGACCAGACTTGACTGCGTCTGAAGATTAAGCAGACAGCTGAGAATTGTTGCAGGGGACATAAAGTATAAAGCATGATTGAGAGTTTAAAATAAACCAAATAAAACTTCAAGAAATTAAAAGTATAATAACTGAAATGAAAAACTCAAATGTTTGCTTATAACACACTTTTTAACATGTAACAATCAGACAAAGCTCAAGAGAGAATTTGTGAGCTGGAAGGTAGGCATGTTTTTCTAGATAATTCCTAGAAATTCTAGTTGCACACAAAGCTAAAAACACAGAACTACGTAAGAGGGTGGGAAGCCTCGGAGACTAGAGTGGAGGCCGTGTTCAACCAAAGTCAAGAGGGCGTGGGAAGAGTGGCCGAGAGTCTCAGAACTGTTGGATAAATAAAAATAAACCTAGGATTTCATATCATGAAACTGAAGAGAGAGAAAAATCTTAAAAGCAGCAGGAGGAAGAAAACCACTTCCAAAGGAGTGGCAAATACCCTGGAAGCCAGAAAGCCATGGCGTGTGCTCGAGGGAAAGGCGGACCAGCCAGGGCAGCAGTTGAGCCTGTGCACCGCCAGCCAGGTGGGCGCCGCAGTGAATCAGCCTGCAAATCTGGCCCCTCGGCGGCGGCACTGACCACACGTCAGGTGCTGGACGGTTGGCTGCTGTCCAGCCAGCACCGATACAGAACACGTCTACGGAGCTGTGTTAATTTTGAACAAACTTGACTTTGAGGGAAAAAGTATTATAAACGAAAGTCGCAAAATAATAACAGATGGCTTAATTAACCAGGGAGCTGTAACAAATTTAAAATTATGCATATGTGGCCGCATAGCTCCAGACTCCATAAAGTAAAAGGTGATGTCGCTGAAAAGAAGGTGCAGACCCAGAGTGGTAGGTGTTGACTTGCCTCTGGGTAATGACAGGTGCAGCCAAACCGGCCTCGTGGCGGGGGGGGGGGGGGGGGGGGCGGATAACTCCCTTTTGCTTCCATCACCCAGCAAGGGGACATCCCCCCGTGTCCCCCTGTGTGTGAGGGTGGGGGTAGGCGCAGCCTGGTCACTGTCCCACCCTGAACCCCTGTGTGCTTGCGTCTCAGGCGGTGGAGTCCATCCAGGCTGAGGACGAGAGTGCCAAGCTGTGCAAGCGCAGGATCGAGCACCTCAAGGAGCACAGCAGCGACCAGCCGGCGGCGGCCAGCCTGTGGAAGAAGAAGCGCATGGACCGCATGATGGTGGAGCACCTGCTGCGCTGCGGCTACTACAACACGGCGGTGAAGCTGGCCCGTCAGAGCGGCATCGAGGTGGGCACGTGCGCGGGGCCTCTTGCTGCCTCCGGGGGCGGGCCGTCCCGGGTGCTCGCTGAGCAGCCTCCCTGATCAGGTAGCGCGGCCCAAACCCTTCACGCACGTGTGCCCCAGGTTTCGTGTGTTTGAACCGCGCGACAGCTGTGGGTGCTTCTCGCTTGCCAGCATGTTCTAACGGGGAAGCCCGTGGAAGGGGTTGTTCCCACTCAGTACCTGCCCTCCCATGACTGTTTTTACTGGTGTCCAGGGGAGGGTGCGTTTTCCACCCCTCTGTAGAAACAGACGATCCTCTGGCCCTCGGTGTGTGGGCAAGCGGTTAAGCATGGAGCTTCGGGAGGAAGGCTGCTCGGCAGTGGTGAAGGCATCCAGTGCTCTCCCTCCCCTTACCAGGGCTTCACAGACCCGTGTGCACCTTTCTCTAGCCTTCGGGCTGCCCCTCTGCTTTCGGGCAGCATCCACCTCCCCGGCCCACCGGTCTCCACTCTGCACCATTGGTCCCTCGCCCTGCTCCTCCCACCCCCCTGCCCTGCCCAGCATGGCCAGTGTGTACCTGATTGATGGGCTTCCTAGTCATTGTGTTTTCCCTGGCACAGCCGTGCATCTGCAGGGGTCATGTGGGTGCCCACAGATAGCCCACACTCCTCTCTTCCTGCCCCTGTGAGGGTGTGGCCAGATGCTCCTAGCCTCGAGGAACGTGTGCTTTGAAGGGGAGAGAGGCAGGAGGTCAAACAGGACTGTTTCCAGGGGTGCACAGGGCAAAAGGGCAGGAGGGCTGGTGATTTTCAGAAGGTTGGTTGGAGTGGGCTTGCAGAGATGAGGGGAGGGTCCCGCGACAGGCCTGGGAGCTGCCCTGTACTGGGGTGTGGGGATCTGAGCATGTGCAGAACTCAGAGTTTCCCCTCAACTGAGATGGGTGTGCGGTAGGGGGGTTGAGTTGGAAGCATTGCTTTAATGGGCTCACTCTGGTTGCTCTGTGAAGAACAGAGTATAGGGGGCATGGGGGAGCCAGGAGGCCTGTGGGAAGCTGTACTGTGTGATGGTGGTGGTGTGACCTTGGACATCCTGTGAAGGGGGCACTGCAAGATTTCCATGTGGACCCCCAGCTTCACGGCTATGGGTAGAAATTAAGGTTGCTTCTAGCAGCAAGCATAGGGGGAGCCTCAGGCCCTTGGGGTGGGGCGAGGGCTCCTGACAGGATGGGGTGCTGTCACCAATGAAGAGGCTGATGGATCAGGGTTCATTCACATTTAAAACTTCTGTTCGTCAAACGCCATGGAGAGAGAGCACACCGGGTCAGCCCAGATGGGGGCTGTGTGCCCCACTCAGAGCCTTGGTCCTGGAGGAGAGGCCTGTCGCTGGTGGTGTCTTCGTGTCTGTCTGCGTTAGAAATCACAGTGCTGTCATCTCACGTGGGGTGACCCCTGATGGGTGTGATTTCCAACCCGCCTCCCGTCATCTGGTTTAACACCTCTGGTGTGACTCCCACACCCCAGGGTCCATGGACATCTGAGGCACCGTCAGCGGAAAAGAGAAAGGTGGCAAAGACCCAAACCCTGAGGCCGCGCAGACCCAGGACAGATGGACCCTGAGGTGCGGGCAGGAGAGGCTGCCTCTCAGAATTCAGAGCAAAACTGAAAACCAGAAATGGGAAATAGGAGAGAAAGATGACCCTCATATAGGAGACCCAGCGTTTCCCTGCAGGAGCGTTCTAGAAAAGAGAAGAAAATGCCAGAGAGATGGCCAAAAATGTGGTTCACAAGAACAGCCAGCCGACCTCTAAGATGACTTGGCGCCGCAGTGCCCAGCACTTAACTGTCAGAGCTCATGGCGGGGGTGGGGGTGGGGGGCCCAGGAAGACAGGAGGCCCACCCCTGCATGAGGGCCAGGCCGAGTGAGGTTGGGGATCCGTCTGGTGGCTCCAGAAGACTTGGGTGGAGAGACCCTTGTGTGGCCCAGCCCAGACTGCCTGCCGCTGAGCTGCCGTGCAGAGCCGGCGAGCTCACAGGTCGTCTGCTGGCGCCAACCCTGACGGCGGCACACCCCTTGCCCTTCAGGTCAGGGATCAGCTGGGGCTGGTCCCTGGTCGCACAGGATGGCGCTCTGATGAGTATTTCTCCTTGTGAATTTTGTATAAACGTCTGTTTTTTGTTTGTTTGTTTTTAAGATTTTGTTTATTAGAGAGCACGAGAGGGAAGAGGGTCAGAGGGAGAAGCAGGCTCCTCGCTGAGCAGAGAGCCCGATGCGGGACTCGATCCCAGGACTCCGGGATCATGACCTGAGCCGAAGGCAGTGGCTTAACCAACTGAGCCGCCCAGGCGCCCTAAACGTCTGGTTTTATCGGTGGCGTCGTTAGCCCTCATGTGCTGCTTACTGCGGGCATAGACGCGTTGCTGGCTTTCGCGGGGCGTCCTTTTCCTTGACCTCCTGCCTTAGGCTGCACTCAGCGGAGGGACGGTGGCCCTCCTACAGACACTGCAAGTCCTGTGGTGGGCTCCTGACTCGGTTGGCCCAGGGCGACCTGAGGTGGAGACAGCACTGCAGGAAGGCTGCCTTGTGCTTTGCCGTGGGGAGGGGCCCCGAGTGGGGCTGCCCGAGGGTCGCAGGAACAGGGTTGCAGGAACTCGCCAGCCGCACCGCGCTTGCCCACTGGCCGCAGAGAATTCAAGGGATCTTTGTGTTGGATGCTTCCCCTCCGTCACTGAGAAGCTAGTCTTTAGTTTCGGATGGGAGAGACACCATCTGAAATTTGTTTTCCAATAGCTTCCCCCCTTGGGTGGTGCACAGGCGTCTACCATCTCTTCCTGCCTCCACGGCCAACCGCTTGCTGGCGACTGGCAGGCCCTGGGCACCATGTGGGTGTCATGACCCCGGGTCCCTGGCCCTGCCTGGACCCTCCAGAGCTCAGTAGATGCAGCTCCACAGGCAGGCATCAGAGAAACGGGGGAGAAGAGCAAACGGCAGCAAAGACACGGCCCTGCCTCCCCACTGGCTCTCTCTGCTCCTTCTCAGAATCTCAAATACATCTTCAGAGGAAAAAACACAAAATAAAAACGAGGGTTCTGGTTGCCAGGGTTCCCAGGCCTGATGGTGAAGGGGTGGAACGGCCACTGCTGGGGTGGGGGGTAAGGTTCTGGATTGGGGTTTTGGCTTCGAGACTGTATCCGAATGCTTTGCGCACCTCCCCGCTGCGGGCCTGCCCCTCATCCTGGAGCTGGCTGGGTGGGGTGTGCTGGGGTGGGGGTGGAGGGGCACTCAGGGAGGTGCCCCGGAGCTGGCCAGGTGCAGTGTGCTGGGGCGGGGGGCGCTCAGGGAGGGAGCCCCAGAACTGGCTCGGGTGGGGGGGCGCTCAGGGAGGGAGC
>NW_027397066.1:641955-647070 GCF_003265705.2 Callorhinus ursinus
TGGGGCGGGGCAGGGCGCTCAGGGAGGGAGCCCCGGAGCTGGCCGGGTGCAGTGTGCTGGGGCAGGGGGGGCATCAGTGGACTTGGGGCTGGGTTCCGGGTATCCAGTGCTCTGAGCACGCACCGCTTCTTTCCCCTAAGGACTTAGTGAACATTGAGATGTTCCTGACGGCCAAAGAAGTGGAGGAGTCCCTGGAGAGGCGGGAGACGGCCACCTGCCTGGCCTGGTGTCACGACAACAAGTCCCGGCTGCGCAAGATGAAGGTGTGCGGGCACCCGGGATGGGGCTGTGGGGGGGGGGGGGCCGGGGGGGGGAGGGGGGGTGCTCTGGGCGGGGCAAGCACCTGCCCACAACCAACGCGCCTGCACCTGTTGGTTCAGAGTTCTGTGCTTCTGGTTGAGACGGGGGTTGTTGGGTTTGGTGTGAGTTCGGGGTTATTTTTTGGTCATGGTGTTTGGGTTTGAGGTAAAAATCCCTAAAAAGTGCACCCACTTCTGCATTATGGTTTGGACAAGTGTTCTGAGCATGGGGTTCTGAAGGAGCGAGGTGCCGACTGCCCGCGTGTGCTCAGCTTGTTAGCCACCCGCTGCTGGGTCCGTCCTGCCCCCCGACCCCCCAGTCACCGATGCAGGAAAGCCCGGTCCGGAAGTGCTGTCCACCTGCAATGGTGCAGAGTTCTAGGCTGGGATCCTCTCCAGTACAGCTTTTCTTGAGACCCACAGCAGCTTTCAGAACAGATACTTAATCATGACTTAGAGAATCTAAACATGCTTACTGAAAGGTGTTGTCACCTGGGGCTTGCAGAAATGTTTAACTTCTATTAACCTTCCCCTGCCTCCATTAGAAAAACTGTTTGTTTTCTGTTTTCTAAACCGAGCGCCTTTAACCTCTCCCCGGTTGAGCTTGTTGTGTGCACATAGTCACCAGCCAAGGGTGACGCTCTCTGCCACTCAGGGCCGCCAAAGCGAGCACGACGCGAAGACGGGACGGAAAAGTAGAGTGGCCAGTGGCTCCCCTAAAGAGAGTGAGGATCTTGGTATGGAAACCATAAAAGGAAAGCCAGAATTGGTATGTAACACTCACCCTGCTCTCCTGCTCCAGCCCCCACAGCTGTGCCGCACGGTGGGAACCAGGTCAGAAGGAAAGCAGGCCCCCATCCTGACAGGTGGTTTCTGCAAGCCCTGCTACCTCCAGTCAACACTGCTGCTTGGCGAGGGCACAGCCGCACAGCCGGGTCCAGGCGGGGCCGCGCAGCCGCTGTGGGAGCGGGAGGGCGGGCGGCCGGATCCACGTCACCTGGCCGTTTAACTGGAGAGAGCGTAACTAGCCATCCCAAAATGCGTTGGGAAGACCAGCTAATGACCTGAGAACGTGCTTGTTATAAAATGTCAGCTGAACAGAGTGGGGCCCTAGAGTGCCCAGACAGCGTGCTTCATGTGTGCATACACGCATGAGCTCACACACGCAGGCCAGGGAGGGGACAGACGCCGGGGCGGGGGGGGGCCATGCCCGACGACCATGGATCCCTCGCATCTGTCGTGAGACTCTAGGCAAGAAAAGAAACTTTCAGACCAAGTCTCCCGTAGCTGGAAAAAACTTGTAAGGTGATGGGTGAATATCTGTTGAGTTGATTCCTGTCTCCAGATGCTTAAGGACAGCCGAAGCAAGAACACGCGTGTGCTGCGTGTCGGGACAGCCGAATGAAGTCACAAACGTGACTGCTCCAGGCCCTCCCAGCTAGCACGGGAAGGGTGTGTTCAGCCCTCTGTGCTTGGCGTGATCACCTGGAATCGTGGTATTTTACGTTTGAGTCTGAGTACCTAGGTTTTGGTACACATGTATTTGTCTGGAAGGTAACCTGCTAGAGCAGAGCTGTTACAATAGTGGAACGTGTTTAAACATGTCAGTCGTGGGGAGTTTACCATGACGTCCGTCTGGAATGCCCACCTGGTGGCTTCCTGTTGCCGGTAGAGCCCCTGGCGTCCCCTGAATACAGAAGCGGCGATCATCTGGTGCCCTGGGGAGGCAGGCAGGGCATCTCCTCACTGCTCTCTGCCCCTTGCCTCCTGCTGGTCTGGCCTTGGAAGGAAACTCATCACTGGGGCTGGTTTGTGCTGCCGCTCAGCACATGGCACCGGCTCCATCCAGTTGGGGGTCAGGACAGACTGCCGCCTTGGTACAGAGGGCAGGGGAGGAGGGCCTGGGGCAGGGAAACACGCTTTGCTCTGAGCACCTATGGTGTGGACGTGTTGGGCACCAGGTAGGTGGCTCCCTGCAGCTTTGCCTCTGACAGCCGGGTGGGCCCCAAGGTAGGTCCCATCGGCCAGTGCTGCACCCTCGTGTCCGTGGAACAGGGCTGGGGCTTGGTGGAGGGCGCCCTCCCAGGGGCCTGGCTGAGCTGCTTCATCAGAATGCCCGTGCACACGCTTGGAGGCTCGGGTGGGAACAGTCCACATGACTGGTAAACGTGAGCGTAAGGGTTAGACGTTTGGGGTTGACTGACGGACTTGCCTTGTAGACTATGTGTCCACGTCATCTTGTGATCCAGGTACTGTGGAAAGCAAAATGGCAAATGAGGTGGAAAACGCAGAGATTTTTCTCTTGTTCTCTTAATTCTACATATCCGTTTCTGGTTGGAAATACCTAGTGTTTTCTAAATTATCATCTTTGTAAAATAATCCAGTTTTTCATCTTAGGCTACAAAGGTTAACTTTGCCTGCCTTCCCCCATCCCCAGCCACAAGAGTTTGAACCCAAGTTGGACTGACATTGCTGCGGTTGCAGAGTTAGCATTTGGCCTGCCGTACAAATGACCCTGCGGGTGGCACACCCTGCTGGCGCCCCCTCAGAACCGCACGTGCCGTGTTTGCACAGGTGCCTGTCAGACACGCAGCTGACTGCACAGCAGTGCGTCCTCCAGCAGCCGCTGCCCCAGACTCGCGACCTCTGCAAATCCTGGGGCTTCCGCCGCGTGCTCGGACGGCTCAGCAGCGCTGCGCTCCTCCTGGTCCCGCCCACCCCCCCAAGGCCTTTGACCTGGCTCTTCCTCTGCCTGGAACATTCTCCCCAGGCGTCTCTGCAGACTGTCCCCTCCTCATCCCCACCCCGCGTCCCTGCTCAGGGACCTGGTTTCTCTCTCCGGCTCCGCGTGCGTTGCTCCCGCTCACGCTCCTCTGTGAGGCGCCACCTCCCAGCAGCCTCTCCTCCCACCAGCGTTGGCCTCCCACCGGGGCTGGCCTCCCTCTCCCAGAGCAGGTCGGGGTGGAATGTGCCACACGGGGTTCTCAGGCCATCTGAGGCTCTGAGGGCACATCCCCATGTTTTTATGCCTTTACAACCCTGAGACAGAATCCAGAGAGCTGCTTGGTCCTCGTAAAGGGGGTGGAAACTTGTCTTCTTGGGCTCCCTTGCTTCACATGGGAAGTCATGTCTCACGCCCTCCAAACTGCTGACGGCCTGCAGCCTCCTCCCGGTGACTCGTTCCCAAGCCTGGCTGGTGGGTACGCGCTCAGGGCCTGCTGCGGGAGGAGCGCTGGGCCCACGTGCCGTCAGAGCCAGGAGAGCGTTGACTGCAGGCTGAAGTTACGGTTTGGGTATCAGACCCACCTCCCCCGGTGGCTCTAAGCTTCCTTGGTGGAGTGTGCAGTGTCCAGCTGGTCTGGAGGGGTCAGCCTATGGGCATGGCTCTGTGGCGACCCTCCCCAAGCCTGGTCTTGTCTTTACCCCCAGAGTTGCCTGGAGTTCAGCCTGAGGATTCAGGAGTTCATTGAGCTCATCCGGCAGAACAAGAGACTAGACGCCGTGAGGTATGTGGAGAGGGGGCAGACGGCCTCCTTGACTTCATGGGGCAGGCCTTCTGGGCTCTGGGGGGTGAAGTGTGGAGTGTCCAGCAGGTCTGCCCTGACTGGACAGAGCATGAGGCCAACTTAACATGTGGACTCAGGGCCCCTGGTTCTACGGCTGTCTCCACCCGCCCCAGAACGGTGCTGGCCCTGGGGTGGGCAGGGGGAGCCTTTGGGAAGGAGGCTGGTATGCGGGTATGGGAGCATGGGTTCCCCCTCAGGTGCAGGCAGTGCAGGAAGGCCCGATCTGTGCACCCCAGGGGTAGGGGGTGGGCTCTGTGTCTCTGAGAGTTGGATGGGGACTTATTGCAGCACTGGGAGAACCAGACTGTCTCTGGGTCCTCCCAGGGCTGTGTCGTTGGGGTTTGGGTTCACGGCCACCAGGGTCACTTGGAAGGGCTTGGGCCACTGCCTCTGGGTGTTTTCTGCATGGGGTTCTGTGCTTGGTGCCTCATGCCTCGTCCCCCTCCCTGTTCCCCTTGAGGAGGGGGGCCCTCGCTGAGCTGAGCTGTGGCAGACCCTGGGCCAGGTCACATGAGGTGGGGCTTACTTGGTACTGAGGCTCTGGCATGTGCTGCACATAGCTTCTTGAAGGTAAAAAGGCAAACTCAGATGACCCGAAATGTTTTCTAGACATGCGAGAAAGCACTTCAGTCAGGCCGAAGGGAGCCAGCTGGACGAGGTCCGCCAGGTCATGGGCATGCTGGCCTTCCCACCGGACACGCACATCTCGCCCTACAAGGTAAGTCATGCCTGTGGGCCCCCGGGCCTGGGGAGAACCTGGGTGTGTGACCAGCACACAGTGTGAGCTTTTGCCATCTGCTCGCTCCCTCTTGCCGGTAAGAAGTTTGGATCAGAACTGCACACGAGAGGTTTCAGCCTAGGAGGGACTTCAGCTCTGAGTGCCTCACCTATCGGCCTCCCTGTCTCCCTCGCTGCCAGTGTTCTTCCTGACCTCCGTCCTCTCTCCCCTGCTCCCCTTGGCCTTGGGGGTCCACGTGGGGTCTGGGCGGGGGCGTGGTCACGCAGCATCACTAGCCAGCCCGCTCGGCGCTGCTAGGGCGGCATGTCTGGCACCCCTTTGGAGACCTCGGGGCAGCCCTGGCAATCTCTGATCCGCCTGGGGGTCCTTCTTCCCTTGTCTTGAAAACCGTCAGATGTTTGCAGCGGAACTGCTCACGGTGCCACCCTGGAGAACCTAGGGATTCGGACGGCCTCCCCCACTCCTCCTGGCTCCTCCCGCTCGGGGCCCCTTGGCCGTCAGCCCTTGGCCG
>NW_027397066.1:647080-658780 GCF_003265705.2 Callorhinus ursinus
CGCCTGCCTGGTGCCCTTAGAAAGGCTTGCTTGGCCGTGACCTTGGCGTCCTCTCTGAGCAGCTTTCTCATTTTTCAGAACACAGATGGAAGTTTCCAGATCATCAAGTTTTGTTTTCTTTAGATGAGCAGTCCCACCCCAGGGTCCGTTTTCTGTCCACACGTTTAGTGGAAAGGCTTGTAGAGAAGCTAGGTGCACCTTCAGCAGCTTGCCTGGGACACTGCAGCCCCACGTCCAGCGTCCTCGTGCACAGGCGCTGCCTCCCCCGATGCGCTGGGCTCTCAGCCAGCTGTGGCAGGCCTGCTCGGGACCCCGTAGCCGCTCTCCGTGGAGACTTGCGCCCTCCCAGCCCTGCCCACGTTTGTAGGGGTTTGTTGCCCAGTCCCTCCCTCAGTTTTCTGTCGTCTGTCTGCGGTGCTGTGACAGAATCCCAGTCTCGGGTCGGGAAGCCCGAGACCAGGGCACTGGCAAGGTTGCGGGGGGCTCTTCCTCCTGTATGTTCTTACGAGGAAACTAGTTCCTGAAGACTCCACCTCAGGACCCTTTGGGCCTGGAGATCCACCCGCCGACACCACCAACAGTGGGGCACGTAAGACGCTCAACCACAGTGTCCTCCGCCGGCTGCCAGCCTGTCCCCCAGAAGGACTGAAGTAAACTGCCTTCCCTGTGGGCTGAACCGGGCTTGTTCCCTGAGCCGTGATGGCAGGCTCTGCCCAGGGGCACCGCGGAGCCCGCTGGGCAGACACAGCCCCCACTGGCTGGAGTGCTCGGCCGCAGGCCGTCTGCAGGGCGGCTGGAAGCGTGTCCCCTGAGACTGGACTCACAGCTCTGTGGTGTCGGAATGTCCTGTGATCAGCCCTCAGGCCACAGGGATCTTGCAGGAGTGAGACTGAACTTTGGTTGGCAGCCTCTTTGGTCTCTCTTCCCTGCTCTGGAGAAGGTTTGTGAGAAGTGCAGACAGGACCTGCCCTGGAGAGTGAGGTGTCCCGCTCGCAAAGAGCGAGGCCAGTGCTGCCGTCACAGCCGGAGGGCCGGCCCTCGGAGGCACCGAGGCAGCATGAAGAGAAGCCGTGCAGCCATTGTGGAGCCAAGGCCGGCAGGGGACAGGCACAGCCCACCGACGCACAGCCTCGTACCTGGACATGGACAGCACGCCAGAGGAAGGCCAGGGTGCACACACGGGATGGCGCAGGGTGGGGGCACGGGGCCCCAAAGGGCAGTGCTGGGGCAGGGCCACGCCCTGCCATGCTGAGGGGACAGAGCCCTCACCCCCTGTGGCAGGTGTGTCTCAGTGGGTCACACGAGAAGCAGGACGACGTCCTCTGGTCAGGGAGAGGTGGCCGCTCCAGAGGCCCAAGGCCGGGGTCTCAGGGAGGGGGGGATGCAGAGCCTCTGGACTTGGCTTGGTCCTCTGTGGACTTTGCTTCGATAAAAACGACATTAAAGATGTGTTTTTGTAACGTTGGAGTTAAGCGTGATACCTGCCCGTGGAGCCCCGCTGAATGGGGGTGCCCACGCTTCCTCCCTCAACGTGGGGCCCTGACCCCAGTGCTTGATGTGCAGAGTTCCCCTCTTGCCGGCGTGCGCCCTCCCCTCCCTTCTCTTGTTGACTCAACCTGGGAAGCCCAGGGACACACATTAACCAGGCCTGAGGTTCTGGAGTGAGACCTCAGTGCTGTTCTTCGGCCCACTGCATCCCCTTCCTGCTGTGAGGCCACAGGCCCCCCCACCCTTGAGCATCCGTGTCCACGCAGACCACGTGGCGGTGGTCCTTACATGGACTCAGAAGTCCAGGCCGCAGGCGCCCCGCACAGCCCTGTGGCCGGTGGGCGTGGGTTTGTGGGGCCCGGGCCTGCTGTTTCTTCCGCCGGTGTGGGAAGGGTTTGTTGTGTGCTGTTCTCAGGGACGGCACTGCGCCGTCCCCAGCACCGCTCTGCCCTCTCTCTTCCAGGACCTGCTGGACCCCGCCCGGTGGCGGATGCTGATCCAGCAGTTCCGGTACGACAACTACCGGCTACACCAGCTGGGGAACAACTCTGTGTTCACCCTCACGCTGCAGGCCGGCCTCTCGGCGATAAAGACACCGTATCCTTCTGGCGGGCAAGGGCACCCGCCTGCTCCGCCCTCCTTAGCCGGGGTCCGTGTCGGGGCCCTCTGCCCTCCAGCGAGCAAGCAGGTGCTGCACCCCTCCCGACTTGAGACCTGTGCTCTTAGCTTGTGTTGTGGGGTCTCCGTCTCAGGCCCTCGGGGTGGCGGTGGGGCTGAGCCTCTCCCCTTGGTCTGTGGAAACCTTTGCATGCGGCCTCACTGAGTGTTCACGCAGTCCCAGACGCTGCCCGGCACACTGCTCGTGGGTCGGAGGCTGGTGTTGGCGTACCTTCTGGCAGCTGGGACTGGGCACCTTTTGGAAGTTTCCCTGTGTGACTCCTGAGAGTCACCTCAAACTTCTCTTGCTCTGAGCCCTGACCGCCCCCGGTCCAGTGTCTTTGAAAACTTGTGTGGCACAGCGGCCATTCCCCTGCCGCCAGAGAGCTGTGGGGTTGGGACCCCAGCACCCGAGGGTCCCTCTCGAGTGCGGCATGTGGGCCCCATGGGACCCTGGGCTGTTGGCTTTCGTGGCCATCTGTGTGATGGGACCCAACGTGGGCTCAGGTGCTGAGAACGTGGCAGGTGCACGGGGGCAGGGGTGGCGGAGTCCCCGGGCTGGGAGGGCAGTGGCCTCAGGCCATTTTCCTTCTGGATGCAGTGTTTGCTGTGGCTTGATTTCTGCCTTGCAGCCTGGGTGGCCTCAGCCTGCATGGTGTCCCCCACCCCTCCCACCCCCCGACCCTTCCTTAACCGGAGCACAGACAGTGCTACAAGGAGGACGGCAGCTCCAAGAGCCCCGACTGCCCCGTGTGCAGCCGCTCTCTGAACAAGCTGGCGCAGCCCCTGCCCATGGCCCACTGCGCCAACTCCCGCCTGGTCTGCAAGATCTCGGGCGACGTGATGAACGAGAACAACCCGCCCATGATGCTGCCCAACGGCTACGTCTACGGCTACAACGTGAGGGGCTGGGGGGGCCGTGGGGGTGGGGGGCGGGGGCGGGAGCCGGAAGAGGAGGGTGGCTGGTGGTGGGCCTGGCAGTCCTAAGGGTCTGCGCCAGTTGCCTGCCAGCTACGCTGGGTGCGGGGCGCCGGGTGCGGTCTGGGGTGCTGGGTGCCGGGTGTGGGGCGCCAGGTGCAGGGTGTGGTTCCTGGGTGCAGGATGCCGGGTACGGGGCGCCGGGTGTGGGGTGCAGGGTGTGGTCCCTGGGCGCGGTCCCCGGGTGCGGGCGGCTCGGCCCCGCGCTGCCTCTGGAGAGCCGGGCCGGCGGTCAAGAAGCCACAGGGTCAGGGCGCACAGGCAGGCAGGCCTCCCAAAGGCAGTATTCGGAGAGGTTCCGTGTGCAGTCCGTGTGCTCATGCGCTGCACCCTCCCCCCATTGTTTTTCAGTCTCTGTTGTCTATCCGTCAAGATGACAAAGTCGTTTGCCCGAGGACCAAAGAAGTGTTCCACTTCTCCCAAGCCGAGAAGGTGTACATCATGTAGGCCGGGCCGCCCTGCGCGCCCCTGCCCGCCTGCGTTTCTGTTTCTTGCGACCAAAGATCAGTGAGCGCCGATGGGTACTCCTAGGAAGGGAGGAGTCGGATCCGCACGTCTGTGCTTGGGGACAGCCTTTCCGCTGGTAGGACTCCAAAGCGCGCGTGAGCTACCTGCCGCCTTCCCCTTTCAGAGAGACCTTCCCGCTGCCGCTGAGGGAGCTTCGGCCGCTTTGGAAACAGGAGTCGGTTATTTCCCGCGCCCCTGACCCCGCCTCCTCCCGCCCGTGCCGCCCGGCAGCCGTCCTCGGCCGGCCCACGGGCTGCACCTGCGGGCTGCACCTGCACCGCCGTAGGGGGGGCTTAGGGTGTGCTAGGTTCAATGTCACGTCATTCGTGCGCCTTATTTCCTGCTTGAGAATGTATTCACGTGGAAATCCACTGGACCGAGTTCTGCAGAGGCCTTGCCGATGGCTCCGTAACTGTAGATCTAATGCTGTTCGTTACAGAAACTAGTAGTTCAGTCCAAGTAACCACCGATGACTTTTCAAATCAAATGAACCATTGTAGTTTACACAAAACCATCCTGTAGAGGTTTGTATTTAGTGCTTATTTTTGCATGTTGATGTTGATTAGCTAATAAACTGTAAATGTAAAACCTGTTAATAAAAGGGTTTTCTATTTCTTATGTCTGTGTGAGGTAGAAGCTGCTGTGCATTCTAAGGCCCTCGCTGGTGTCTGCTCACCCCAGGCCCCCCAGTCTGCGGCCACGCAGCAGGGTGGGTCCTGGGGCCCCCACATGTGCCCCATCCCAGAGTCCTGCTCCAGCATCCGCATGGGCGCTGTGCTTTAGGGGAAGCCAGTGTGGCTGGGCCCTCCGAGTGGGGTCTCCCCTGACGCGCCAGTGCATAGGGCCTCCCGCGGCCAGTGAGCACCTGGCCCACACGCTGAGCCCCCACTCAAGAGCACAGGGTGGATGCAGGGAGGCAGCGGCTCTGTCCCACCCTGCCCTCCAGCCATGCTGCCCTGGCCCCCTGGCCTCACTCTGTCACCGGTGCCACCTCCCCTTCTCCTTCCCAATGTCGTGAGGACACTTGCATGTGTGCACATGTGTGTAGCCACACACACCACTCCTGCCCTCAGGTCCCTCCTGGTCCATTCTGGGGACCTCGTCCATGGTGAGAGCCGCTCAGCTGTGGGGCAGCTGTGGGCAGCCACAGGGTGAGCTGAGCATAGCAATTGGTTCCGGCTATACTGGGGAGGTTTGGGCTGTTTGCAGATGAAGCTGCCACAAACATGCTCACATGGGACTTGCTGGACACCCATGTTCAGAGTGGAGCTGCTGGGTCCCATGTTAACTTCAGTAGACACTGACGGCCAGTTGGCCAAAGTGCTTGTACCAGCCCACACCCACCCACCTTGGACGCAGCTCCACCTGCTCTGTGTCCCCACCAGCTCTTAGCACTGGGCGGACATCTTGGACTTGAGACATTCTGTTGGCTATTGGCTCCCTGTGGGTCTTAACTGACGTAGCAGTTGCACCCACTGGAATACACTGGCCCTCAAGAAACAGTGATGAGTTTTGATAAATGTACCAGGTATAAGCACCAAGCCCAGGTATACAGCATTCCCAGACCCCAGGAGGCTGTACCTTCTGTCCTCCCAGACGATCTACACCCCGCTCTACAGTCATCACTGGGACTTTTATCAGCACAGGTTGTTAGCCTTGCCCTCGTGTATATCAAAACACAGACGTGCTCCTTTGTTCCTGACGTGGTTCAGCAGATGCCTCAGGTGCATCCCCATGGCTACGTGTGTCAGTGGTCCTGCATCGCTGAGGAGTAATCCATGCCACATGCACCACAGGCTGTCTGTTCTCTCCTCGGTGGACATTGGGTTTGTGTCCAGTTTCTAGTTCCTATAAATCAAGCTGCTCTGAACACTGCTGGAACAGTTCTTCGTGGACATTATTTTCATTTCTCTTGAGTAGTAGAATAACTGAGTCATTTACCTTCCAACTGCCAAGGCTTTTCCCAAAGTGCTGGTAACGGTGAGCGTGCCCGTCGGCAGTGTGTGAGCGTTCCAGTTTGTCCGCATCTTTGCCAGCACCTGGTGGAATCATTCTTCACATTAGCTGCTCAGGTGGGTATGTGCCGGCACCTCTCTGCGGGCTTACTGTGTGTTTCCCTGTTGGCCAAGGATGCTGAGCTCCTTCCGATGTGTTGAGTAGTTAGTCCCGTATCTGTTCAAGTCTTCTGCCCATTTTTTATTGGATGACCTTTTTATTTTCCTTGTAGGAATGCTTTATATATCTGGGACAGAGATCCTTTGTTACGTGTATTTGCACTTTATTGCCTATTACTTGACCAGAGGTTTTATTTTTAGTAAAGTTCAGTTAACTTTTTGTTTTATGGCTCATGACTTTGTGTGTTCCGAGAATATTTGCCCATTCCAAGGTCCCAATCATATTCTCTGTCTTCTAGAAGACTTAGTTTTAGCTTTTGTTTAGGTTTGTAACCCATTGCAATGAACGTTGTGTGGTGTGAGGAACAGGCTGAGGGCCATTTCCCCCCATGTGTTCTTCCTGTCGTTCCAACATCATTTGTTGAAGGCTTTTTTGTCTCCATCAAATAATGCTAAATCCCCAGGCTGTAGTTCTCTCGGTCTATTTCTGGATACTCTCCTCTGCATAGCTGCCCTAGGGTTGTCCTCACCCCAACACCCCAGCATCTGGGTCACTGCAACTTTAAAGTACAAATGAGCCCCTTTTGTTCTATGTAGTTTCTACTTTTTAAAAATTGTTTTGACTGCATTTCCACGTAAGTTTTGGAATCAGCTTGTAAATCTCAGCTTGCTGAGATTTTAATTGGAATCGCATTGAATCTATAGATCAATCTGGGGACTGTCTCAGTCTGTTCAGGCTGCCGTAACACCACCACAGACTGGGGTGTTTGAACAACAGAAAAACATTTTCTCACAGTTTTGGAAGCCAGAAGTAAGTAGATTGGTTGCTAGCCTCTCACTGGCTCGCGGACGGCCTTCCCTTTGTAGGTGTGGAAGGACAGCCTTACTATGAGGACACCAGTTCTGTCGGATGAGGACTCATCTCATAACTTCATGTGAACTTAGTCACCTCCAAATACAGTCAGCATGGGGGTCAGGGCCTCAACATGAGTTTGGGTGAGGGGGACAGTCCAGCCCACAACAGAGACTTAAAAATCGTGACCATATTGAGGCCACCAGCCTGTGAATAGGGTGTTCTCTGTATCCAGACCTCACCTGCATTACGATTCTCAACGCACTTTGTTTATCCTAAATATCTCATCATTTTACTGCTCTTGTCGGTGTGATTTTTAAATTTAACTTCCCAATTGTTCCAGTGTGGTAACATATAGACATATCATTGATTTTGTATATTGATCTTGTATCCTGTGACCTTTCTAAGCTCATTTGTTCTGGTAGCTTTTTGGTATGTTACAAAGACTTTTCTATGTACACGGTTGTAACATCTGCAAATAAAGACCATTTTGCCTGTTCCTGTCTAATCTCTATGCCTTTCATTTCTTTTTCTCCCCTTATTGTGTGGCTAAAGTCTCCAGTAGAGTGTGAACTAGGAGGGTAAGAATGGAGTCCTGGTCTTGTTTCCGAACTCCAGGGAAAGTGTCCTCTCGCACAATGAAGGACCATGTCTGCTCTGGGTTTTCATAGGTGCAATTATCAGGTTGAGGAAGTTCATTCCTCACTCCTGAGTTACCATCATGAGGACATGTTGAATTTTGTCAAATATCCTTTTCTTCATCTAATGAGATTACCATAAGGCTCTTCTCCTTTGTTCTGATATGGGTGACATAGAGAACTACACAACTGGCGATTGGCTTTGAGCAGTTGAACAGACCTTCCGTTCCTGAGATGAGCCTCCAGTGGTCATGGCGTAGGTCTTAATGTATTGCTGGATCTGACTTGCTCGTACTTTGCTGAGCTAGTTGTTCACAACATACTCTCTTTAATTTTTTAACATCTGTAGGATCTGTAGTGATGTCCCCTCTCATTCCTGATCTGGTCGTTTGTTTCTTCTTTTCTCTTGATATCTACCTAGAGGCTTATCAATTTTATGGATTATTTCAAAGAACCACCTTTCAGTCTTTGATTTTTCCCTATTGTTTGCCTGTTTTCTATGTAATTTCTTTCTTTCTTTATTGTTTTCTTCCTCCTGCTTATTTTAGGTTTAATTGTCCTTTTTCTAGCTGCTTAAGGGGAAGATTAGATTACTGCTTTGGGGCCTTTCCTAATATAAACATCCCATACATTTTAATGTTGTTCTCATTTTCATGCAGTTCAAAATAATTTCCATTGTGATTTTTTTCCCCCTTTGACCCACAGATTATAGAAGCCTGTTAGCTAATTTTCAAATACTTGGAGACTTTCCGGACATTTTTTGTTATTAAGTTCTAATTTAATTCTGTTAGAAAATCTCCATATGGTTTTAATCCTTTCAAATTTACGGAGGTTTGTTTTATGTCAGCCTTGGTTAAGTGTTCCACATGCACTGCAAGTGAACATCTGCCTGCTGTCGGGGGCGTGCCCTGCAAGTGCAAGCCAGGTCAAGTTTGCGGTGGGCAGCTAGTCTCTCCTGTCCTTACTGATCTTGTCACTACTTGCTCTCGGAAGTTTACAGGTGAATTTGTCTGTGTCCCCTTTGTGTCCGTGCGCTTCTGCTTCGTGTATTTGGAATCTGTTATTTGGCACAAGCACCCTCCCCGGTAACATCTTGTTGTAAAGTCCACTTCATCTCGGCCCAACCACTCCGGCCCTCATCCGCTTAAGTGTTCGTACGTTGGCTCTTTCCTGATCCTTTTGCTTCTAACCCAAGTCTTAAATTTGAGGTCCGTTTCTTGTAGACAGCATACCCTCGGGTCTTTTTAGTCCAGTTGGACAATCCCTGCCTTTCAGCTGAGCGAGTGTCTAGACTGATAGTTCATGTGATGATCACTGCTGGATCCAGTCTGGTCTTTTCACGCTTCCCATTTGTCCTGCCTGTGTCCTCTTCTGTCCTCTGTCTCTACCAGCCATCTTCAGACCAAAGGTTGTTCTTTCTGTTGACTTCTTAGCTGTTGTACCTGAGGCTACTCGGGTCGTGTCCCTCTTTAACTACCACGGCTGCCTTCAAATATGATACCACTTGACGTAAACATAGGAATCTGAGAAACTTATGGCCTCTCTCCCTCCTGCCCTTTGCACCCGACTGTTTCCATCTATTCACTTCTACAGATGTTCTGTGTTCTGTACCCTGCAATTCCTTGTTAGGCTTTCAGTGAGCAATGATTCAGAAAAGAAATTTGAAACAAAATAGATCTTTTTTTTTTTTTAAAGATTTTACCCATTTATTTGACAGAGAGATTGAGAGAGGGAACACAAGCAGGGGAGTGGGAGAGGGAGAAGCAGGCCTCCCGCCGAGCAGGGAGCCCGATGCGGGGCTTGATCCCAGGACCCTGGGAACAGAAACAAAATGGATCTTGTATTTACCCACATTTGCCAATTACAGCAGTCTTCACTGCTTTTATAGATCTAAGTTTGCATCTGCTAGCATTTTCCTCATCTGAAGAATTTACTGCATGCTTCCATGCAGACCTGCTGGCGATGAATTCACTCAGCTTTTCTTGGTCTGAAAGTGTTCTATTTCGATCTAATTCAGGTTGGGAAGGATAGTTCACTGCATATACAATCCAGGTTGACAGGTGTTTTTTCTTTTAGTACGTTAACGATTTCATGTCACTATCTTCGAGCTTGTGACGTTCTGACCAAGAAGTCTGGTGTTCTTACCTCTGTTAACTATACGTTGCGCTTTCTCTTCCCCTGCTCTTCATCGCTGCTTTTCCACGCTCTGGTTCTGACGTGCCTCGGAAGGGTTTTTGTGCGTCCCACTGGGTTTCCTCATCTCTGAAAGTCCCAGTTGGTTCTTCTGCAATATCCTCTAGGTCTCAACACATTCATCTGGGCTAAATCTATTTACTTAACATTCAATACCGAGCACCTACTATGTATCTGACCTCATGGAACAAAATAAAGATCCCTGTTCTCATGGAGCATAGGTTCTGGGAGCAAAGAGAAAACAAAAAAGATAAGATTATGGACCTTGTGTGATAGGGAGTCAGCACCACAGGATGAAGTGGAGTTGCCTAAGAGGGAGGGAGGGGGCTAATTCCAAGGCCGGCGAGGGTGGGCTGGGAGCAGCCTTCCGGGCCGGAGAGTGGGCTCCACGGACAGAAGCAGCAGGGCTGGAGAGGCGGGTGGTGGGCAGCGCTGACAGTTTCATTCTGGCTGCCGTGAGGTGAGTGGCCTCCAGGGGTGTGAGGGCAGATATGGGGGGACAGGCAGCTGCTGGGCCTATGGGGGTCCCCCAGTCGGTTGGACACAGGGGCCCATGAGCCCCCAGGTCACTGGCCTGAGTAAGTGGAAGGACAGACACCCCATCAGCTGTGCCAAGGGTGGTAGGCAGGAGACGGGACTGGGCCACACAAACATCACAGGCCGCCTCGGGGGACGCAGGTGTCAAAGGAGGAGAAGGGGGTGCAGGGCAAATGCACAGCTCTTTCCAGGAACAGCATGCTCTTGTGCTGATAGTTAACAGCCTAGTGCGCCTCGGTCTGCGGTGCTTTCATCCGGTTGTGCATCCATCTGAGGTCCCAGAAAACACGCGCACTGCTTTCTGAGCACCTGCTGAGACCCCCTCACAGAGCCTCAAGCACCGGGGGCCTCAGTACCTACGGGTGAGGCAGGCGTTCCTGCGGAAAAGGCAGAGACAAAACCCAAACGGGGCGGTGGCCACACAGCCTGTGGGAGGGGGGCGCACAGGGCGCATGGGATGGGTGAGGCCACCGCCTGGCCCCGAGAGGCCCCTCAGGTGCAGCGGGCCAGAGAGGTGAGGGGATCCCCCCCAGGGCCCGCTTCCCGGGGGGGCGCTGCCCAGGACCCATGGGTGCGCACGGGCGGCTGGACGGCGCGGGTCGGGGCCCGGGCTGCACGAGGAGCGAGCGACGGCGGGGCTCCGGCGAGGCCAGCCGGGCCTGCACTGCGCAGCGGGCAGGGGCGAGGGGCGTCCTGGGGAACGACGAAGCCTGGCAGGCGCCCCGCCAGCGCCCGGAGGCGTGTCCGCCTGCACGGCGAGGGCTCCCGGGCTGACCGCCTCCGGGCGTCCGACGGCGGGTCAGGGACGGCCAGGGCCCCGCGTGTGCCGCCAGGAGCTGGGGGCCGCCACGCAAGCCGCCCCTTTTCACGTCACCCAACCCCGAACGTCGTGCGGGCCGCGGCCCTGGGGGAACCCCCCTGCCGCCTCCTCCCGGCCCCTCTGGGCAGCGGGCAGCGCGGGGCGGCGCGTGGAGGCGGGGTCTCCGGCGCCCGCGGGAGAAGCGCGCACCGGCTCCCACCCGGGCCATCCCGGCCCGCCTGTTGCGGTGGCAGGGCCCGGGGATCCCACACTCCTGGGCGACCGCGGCGTGGAGACCCGGCTCACCCCCCTCGGGCCCGCCCCGCCTCGCCCCGGCACCCGGGCACGCGGCTCCTTTAAGGACTTGCTGCGCCCTCCCGCTTCCTTTTTTCGCCCGCCTCGGCCGTCCCGACCCTCCGGGAGCGCGCCTGCGTCACCGCGCAGACCTCGGCCCCGCCCCGGCGCTCCCGTCTCCAGGGTCAGGGCGAGCCACTGGCTGCCGAGCTCGGGGCCACGTGACAGGAGGAGGGCGGGGCCCCCGCCGGAAAGGGCGGGCTAAGGTGACAGCGGTCGCGGAGCGCCTAGGTGCGGTCGTCGCAGCGCTGACCTTCGTCCCCGCGCAGCCCGTGCGAGGGCGAGCCAATGACTGTGGCGAGCTGGGGCACGTGATAGGGGCGGGTTCTCCGCCGGAAGGGGAGGGGCGAGGCGAGCGGCCTGGTGCGCGGTAGGTGTCGCGGTCGTCGCGATACCCGGCAGGGGCTGCGGCCGGGCTGGTCCCCTCCGAGGGCCGGCCTCGTCCGCGGGACTGTTTCCCTCCTTCTCCCCAGGACGCTCCGCGCCTCCCCCGCTTTCTTCCTGGGACGCCGTCCCTCCTCCCCCGCTCCTCCTCCCCCTCCTCCCCCCCAGGACCCTGTCTCTCCCCCTCCAACCCCCTCC
>NW_027397066.1:659180-694959 GCF_003265705.2 Callorhinus ursinus
GGCAGTGGGGGATGCTGGGAGGGTGCTCAGGTGAGCAGCCCCCTGCCCCTGCCAAGTGTGTATTGAGTTGGTGTCAGTGACAAAGTTCACTGCTCGGAGAGCACCTCCTGGAGAGGCCGTGTACACCTGCTGGGCCTGGCCCCTCCTTCTACCGAAGAAAACAGCCCTGCAGCCGGCCTGGCACCCATGCTGCCTGCCCCCAGTCTCAGTTCGAGCCGAACGACTGACTTCTGGGGCCCTGGACATCACCCTTCCTTTTCCTTACTGCACATCTGCTGTGTGCTCCGCTCCGATCCGCCTTTGGGTCTCTGGGTGCAGGTTACAAGAGTGCAGTCACTCGCTCTTTGCAGTCTGCAGAGGCTGCCTCGTGGACCGTGAATGAATGGTATTGTGAAGGAGGAAGTGCCACAGTCACATTTGGGAAAAGCTCGTTTGAATTTTGTTTAGGCAGTTGTATTCCTTGTTGTGTTGCTGAGGTATCTCCCGTGTGTGGGGTTGTAGAGCTCCAGAGTTAATATTTTGTTGTTGCGCTTTTCCTGATTTACCACCAAAAATGCTGTGTCCAGAATATCATCTGAATTGTATTTCCGCGTCCAGGTTGCCTCAGAGGCAAGGGCCGGAGGGGCCAGCCTTGCAGCCCCCTGGAAGGCCCAGGACACAGCTCAGGAAATGTGTAACAAATCATGAAGGCTAGGTGGTCATATCACATCTCTGCCGTGCACGTTTCTAGATATGGATCAGAAACTGTCCCAGCTGGTAGAAGAGCTCACAACTTCGGGGGAACCCCAGCTGAATCCTGAGAAAATGAAGGAACTGAAGAAAATTTGCAAGTATGTCTTAAGGTTCAGCATTTCACACCAATTGGCTGGCTCAGCAAGTCCGCCACACCCTTGGGGTCAGGCCTTCCACCACCTGCATCCGTCTCAGCCCTGGCCTGCCTGTGTCCCCACTGTCGTCTCTCTGCGCAGGGAAGGAGCGGTCCAGGATGTTTCCCCAGGACCCTGCAGGGCCCAGCTCTGGCAGGTGGTCACCTTGTGGGGCACTGGTCCTTGGTGGGGGGGGCGGTGTGCGCGGCATGAGCGCTTTCTAAAGGCCGTGTCAGCTGGGACCTGTTGAGCATAAGTCGAGATTTGCTGATGGTCCTTATCCTGTATTTACAAAACAGGAGAATTTAAGTGGCTTTAAGGAAGTCTTCAGCTTTTGACAAAAAAATTTCAGCTCAGATTAGGTTTCAGTGTAGACCCAGAACACCGCAGAACAGTAGCAGCTTCTTTTGCAGGGAAGATAGCTAGGAAGGGCAACAGGAGGGGGCAGGGTGTGTGCAGGCTCCTCGGAGGGCAGGTCCTTTCACTTTTGCTTCAGTCCTGTCGCTGCGTCTGCAGGGGAGGCTGGGGCTGGGGTTTCCGCTTGGGATGGAATCTGCTCTGATGTTCTCTGACGGGCCAGATGGTGACTCCTCAAGGCTTTGCAGGCCATAAAGTTTCTGCAGTGATGGCTCAGCTGTGGACAGTAGTGGGAACGATGTGAAGGAGCGGCCGTGCTTGTGTCCTGATAAAACTTGATGGGCACTGATGCTGGCTGTCAAGATTTTCACATGTCATGAAGTATTATTTTGGTTTGTTTCAGCCATTAAAAAATGTAAAAAACATTTTTTTAAAATATTTTATTTATTTATTTGACAGAGAGAGATACAGCGAGAGAGGGAACACAAGCAGGGGGAGTGGGAGAGGGAGAAGCAGACTCCCTGCGGAGCAGGGAGCCCCATGCGGGGCCCGATCCCAGGACCCTGGGATCATGACCTGAGCCGAAGGCAGACGCTAAATGACTGAGCCACCCAGGCGCCCCCTGTAAAAACCATTCTTGCTTGTGGGTCGTACAGAAACAGGCAGGGACCCGAGGGCAGTCGTTGGTCCAAACTTCTCTGGACAAAGGGGAGAGGGCCCTGCTGCTTTGCATGCTGTGCGCACAGAGTATCAGGCACTCAGTGAGGATGACTGGTGTCCTTAGGTCTTCAGAGGAGCAGCTCAGCCATGCCTACCACCTGCTCATGGCCCAGCTGAGCCAGGACCATGCCGAGATCCGCCTCTCCGCATTCCAGGCCATAGACGAGCTCTTCGCCCGGTCCCATCAGTTCAGGATGCTGGTTGTTTCCAACTTTCAGGAGTTTCTGGAGCTCACACTGGGCACCGACCACGAGCAGCCCCTGCCGCCTCCCAGGGAGGTGGCTCAGAGGCTGCGGCAGGCTGCCACCCGGGCCATCCAAGGGTGGCATGAGAAGTACGGTGCGGCCTACAAGAAGCTCTCCTTGGGCTACCACTTCCTAAGACACCGCAAACAGGTGGGCAGGCCACACTTTGTGCTGTGTTGGTGGACAGACTTGTCTGGCCTCGGTGGCCAGCCAGTGTTCGGGGGCAGTGGGGGTGCTCCCAGGAGCAGGGCAGCAGCTCTGGGAGGAGGATGTGTGGAGGGAGCTGGGCCTCTGGTCTTGACTTCCACAGAAAGCCGAAACGAGGGAAAAGGGTCGGCATCTCAGACACGGCCTTGCTCTGTGTCCAGGAGTTGAGTCCCTCTTGTGGGCTGCTGTGGGCTCTGGTGGCCTTGAGTGCATGAGACCCACCAGGACTGGCTGCTGCCACCCCGCCCTCCTGTCCAGGTGGCTGGCCGGTCCCCACTGTTGGCCTGAGCATACTGCCTGGCACTGCACATCCGGGGTCCCCTCCCAGGGTGTTTCCAGGCCCCTGGGTGGGGCGAGTGGCCTCCCCCCGTACTCCTCGCAGCAGCATGCTGCTTTTTCTGGAAGATGGGGCTGGTCGTGCCTCTGTCGAGGACCAATCATTGCCGTCAAGTGTGTTTCCTGGTGTTTGGAAGAACTGGACCCCAGGGACGCAGAGGGTCTGGCTCTGTGCTGGTGCCGGCACGTCTTCTCCTAGGCCTGTGTTTGACCCATTTTCTTTGTGTTCTGTGCAGTCAGGTCTCACGTCCACTTCAATTTCCCAGGTGGATTTTCAGGACGTGAGCGCGCGGACTCTGGCAGAAAGAAAGCGGGAGGAGGAGAAGCAGAAGCGCTTGGATAGAATCTACAGGGAGAGGTCTGAGCAGGCCGTCAGGGACATGGAGGGTGAGTGAGTTCTCAGGCCTGAGGGCACCTGCCGCACCTCCCAGGGCCTTGTGCAGCCTGCCCACCCTGCTGCCGCAGCAGCGGGGAGCGGGGGCAGACCCCAGCCTTGTCCCCAGGAACGTCTGGGTGGCCACTGCTCTCCCGCGCCCCCTGGCGGAGCCGCGTGGGCACCGTGCTTCGGTGAAGGTCTCGGCTGGGGGAAGCAGGGAGATGTGCCTATTCATCTCATGGCCCCTCTCCTCTTGCCAGCGCCCCCACCTCCAAAACCTGACGCTTCTGAGCAGCTGGCCCATTCCATGAGGGGCAGCCAGGGGGAGAGGAACCCGAGGGGCAGGCCCCAGCTGAAGGCACTTCTGGGGTGCCTGGCCCCGGAAGAGGCTGGAAGCAGTCCTCTGTCCCCCGAGGAGGGTGTTGGCCAGCCCCAGGGAGATCCCTGTCAGGAAGTGGCTGGCCAGAGTAGAACGGTCGAGATCTGCTCCACATGGAGGACTGGTGTGTGTCCTGATGGCTCCCCACTGGCCTCTGGCCTCCGGAAGCTCTGTTCATGGCGGCACAGCCCACTCGGCATTCCCAGGGCACCAGTGAAACTCGCAGCAGAAGTCCAGACCTGAGGGTGTTTCCAAGGACATCCCAGAGGGTGGCCTTGTGCTGCTGAGCCGGTGGCTTCTCGGTGATTACCAAGCCTCCACACGCCCAGGGCACCGGCCTCTGTTGGGGGAGGAAGGGGGAGGCGCAGGTTCGGGCAGCCTGCACTTCCGTGTAACACAGCCCGCCTGCCGCTGGGGCCCACCTGCTACTGGGACGTGGCCCTCCCTTTGATCATGGGCGCTGCCCCGGGGGAGGTGGTGCCGTTTGCTGGCGGACCCCAACAGGCAGTACCTGTGTCTGCAGAAATGTCCGAGGACATCCGGTGCTGCCTCACGGAGGTGGAGAGCTGCTTCAGGCTGCTGGTGCCCCTGGACTTTGCCGCAGACCTGGGCGCCTCGTTGCCCACGGTGGTCTCCAGTGTGTCTGAGCAGAGTGCCCCTTGCCAGGCCGGCGCTAGGAGTCACGGGGACGAGGAGCAGCCCTGCTGTAGCAAGACCCTGCTCGCCTGTGCCGGCCATCCCGGAGCCGGCAGTGGGGAGGGGCCGCCCCGGGGGGCCACAGGGGCCGAGGAGGAGGAGGACAGCGACAGCGATGAGGAAGGGTTTGTGCGGCGCCACGGGCTGGGCTCCCACAAGTACACACTGGACGTGGAGCTCTCCTCAGGTAAGCGCCGCTCCTGCTGGCTGGCCAGGGCTCTCTTCCCTCAGCCATGGGCCCTAGGGACGCTGGCGAGAGCCCAGACTTCTTGGGACTCTGAGCAGGGCAGGGACTCCAAGGTTGGGGTGAGGGGTGACTTGAGGCTTGGGGCCCGTGGCTCCACCCCAAGGTCCTCCGTGTGATGGGCAGGCCTGATTCTCCAAGGGACTGGGGAGGCTGCAGGGCCTGGTCCCAGGCCCACCGGGATCGGAGGGTGACTGTCAGGGATCAGGCGCCCCCCGCTCTGGCTCGGAGGAAAACGTGGTTGGACAGCAGCTTCTCACCATGTTCTGCACCGTGATGATGCAGGTGTGGTTGGGAGCCCTTTGGGGGTGTTCACAGAGGAAGGGCAGTCAGGCTGCCTAGCTCTGTGAAGACCTGCCACCCCCAGGCATCTTGGGTCCCACCAGCCCCAGGGAACTAACAGCTGTCCGGCGGGGTTGGGGGGTGAGCAGGCCATGTGCAGCAGGTGGGGGTACCCGGCTGAAGACAGGCTGGGGTGGCGGAGGGAGGGCCGTGGGACTGAGCAGCGGTGTGGGCAGCAGTGGGAAGGGGCTCCAGGGCTCCTGGGGCTCGGCGGATGGACTGGGGTCTTGTCTGTCCGTGAGAATGCTGTGTGGGGTCTCGAGGTCTGGTGTGGAGGGAGGCATCGGGCTCAGGCTAAAATGGTCTGCACCAAAATCAGAATCTTAAAGTACCAAATCTGTTTCTCGGGCACGAGGTATGGGGTCCTGGGCAGAATGTGGCTGGGGCACCCTCCGTGGTGCTGGGTGACCGGCCCTGGTGCTTCTAGTGACCCTGCGTGCTTTGTTACAGACAATCTGAGGGTGCGTGAGGATGAAGACAATCACGCTGTCATCCACTCCGCCCGGGACGCGCTCAAGCTTATGCAAAACACCTTCCTGCCAGCTGTGTGCTCCTGGGTCCAGGTGAGGTCCCCGCGTGCCGGGGTGCCGGGGCAGAGTCGGGGCCACGGGGTGTGCGGGGGTGTACGCCGGGGGGGTGGGGAGGGTGCCCCGGCCTGCCTGAATGATGCGCCCCCTTGTTGGCAGATATTCACCCGCGCAGGGATCCACGGTGGGCACCTGGAAGCTGCCATCGACCTGAAGATGGAACTGGAAAGGGCCCTGAGGCAATTGGGAGAGCTGGACATCCAGCCTGAGGAAGGGCGCTGGAGGGAGGTAAGTGCCGCCAGCAGCCTGGGGAGGGGTGACTGCAGGATCTCCTCTTTGAGCTGTTTTCTGAGTCAGCAGGAGTCAGTGGGGCTTGGAAGTATTCTGGTTCCTGCCCTGCTGGGAGCTCCTTTCCTGAAATGGAAGTTTTGGCCTGGGGGGCCAGAGAGCACAGCGCAAGCCTCCCTGTGGATGGAGGGTGGGTCCAGGGTCCAGGGCAGGAGGGCATGGGAGAGCTGCAGGAGGAGACAGAAGGTTCTAGTTGGGAGGGAGATCCCAGGGCCCTGGAGGAGGCGGCCATGGGCTGAGCTGAGATCCAGGCCAGCCCCGCTGCACTGCTATACCCTGAGCCTCCTGAGTGCCCAACAGAGCCTCCCGTGAGCTGGTGAGGGCCTTAGGGGCTTCAGCATTTCTTCTTGTCCACCTGCATCGTGGCCAAGGACACTTGGTGTTGGGGTGTCTGAGGTAGACACAGAATCAGGACTTGTCCTCGGACTTACGCAGAAGGCCGTGTCCCTGGCCTGGGGAGGTGGACGCCATGGTCCCAAGCAGGGCCCTGCAGAGGAGCTCCCGGGTGGCGAGGTGGGGTGAACATGCAGCCTGGTGCCCCATCTGGGGAGGCTGGTCAAGGCTGGGCATCTTCTGGTCATGTGGCACCTCACAGGCACAGGTTTGGGAGGGGGAGGCTAGTCCTCTTGAGTGCTGCATCCCCAGGCAAGGTTGCGGAGCAGGGACAGGCCCACACTTAGCTGATGGGGCATGGGTGAGGTCCATCAGCTCTTGGGACACTAGGTGACTTTGGGGGCCCCCCTCCCGTGACCTGTGCCAGGCCTGGACCTTGATGCTGAGATGGACATGAGAGCCACGTCCCTCCGCAGGTGTCCTCGGGGGCCTGCCAGTAGGGCAGGGCGCTCAGAGCTGGACTACAGTGGGGGTCAGCACAGCCGCTGCCCTCTTAGAAGCAGGGAAGCAGACTCCGGAGTGCACCTCTCTGCGAGGGTGCTGGGACCCCCCGAACCTGGCCCACTGAGCGGCGTATTTGCACATCTGCTCTGGTTGGATGTACTGCTTAGAGCAGGAGCTCTGGGGTGGGAGGAGGGAAGAGAGCAGGTTCGGAGCCACTCAGACCCAGGACGGACGGTGGCTGACACCGTGGGTCTTGGCACCCAGTGACCTTGACTGCTCCAGAGCCACTGGACACCTGTCGCAGGGCCGCTACCCTGGCGTGCGTTTCTGAGGGATGGCCCCACCGGCTGTCTTCCAGGTGCAGGGTGTGGGGGCCCCAGGGACCGGCAGAGGGCGGTCTTGTCTTTCTACAGCAAAGCTGTGGTGTCTGAAGAAAGTTCTGGGCTGGGAGCAGGGCCTGCAGGCTGCCTGGCATTTGCCGGCTGATGTCCTAGCGGGGTTTCTTTGGGCGCGAGGTTTTTTGTAGAGCTTGGGGGCTGTGAGCTCACCAAGAAGATAGCTGTGTGAATTTTGACCAAGGTGCTTTTTTTTTTTTTTTTTTTTAACACCCGAGGAGCCCTGTTCTCTGGTCTCAGGAGGGAGGTGATCCAGTTGGCTTGTCTAGCACGTCGGGAGGGATTTATCTCTGAATGCTGGACGAGCCAGGGTCTTGGCATCAGGGCAGCGGCTGGCCTGATAGCAGGGAGGGGTGTGGGGATTCATGGCGCCCTGACGACCGGCCCCCCTGCCTAGCAGGGGCTCGCGCTGTGTCTGAAGGAACCTGGGGAAGCACCCTCAGGGTAGCTGGGGCTTTGGGGAGAGCCCCGGAAGCCGTGAGGACTGGTTGGACAGCATGACCTTCCCCGCCAGGCCTGGGGTCCGCAGCACTGCTGGGGTGGGCAGGACTCGGAGCCCAGAGCTGGCAGCAGAACCTTCTCGCCTCACAGCTCTAGGGCCCCCAGGGGAAGGGCAGTTCTCCTAACGGGCCCAGTGAGGCTGGGGCCTCCCAGTGCAGGAGGCACAAGGTGTTCTGCGGGGCCGGCCCCAGCCCCAGCCAGTGCCTGGCCTGTGCCTGGACTGTTTGGGAGCCCCCGGCACTGCCCCCCAGGCATCCGAGGGAGCGTCTGGTGGGGGCAGCTCCATGCTGCTCTGGGCAGGCTGGTCAGGGAGCCTCGGGGGAGCGCGGCGAGGGGGGGGGGCCAACCTGGAGGAGGGCTGTGGGTGAAGGGGCCCTGCCCCTCCTGCATGGATAGGAGGGCCGGCCGGGACTCAGAGCCGCGGGTCACTGGGGCCCTGTAGGCTGAAGCCGCCTGTGGGAAGGTGGCGCGGCTTCAGCGGGAAGGGCGCATCAGTGCCTCTGTCAGCCGAACGGACACTTTCCCGACACTTCTCCACCAACTGATTTAAAAAAGGCACAATCTCCAAGGATTTCGGAGATTGTGCCTTGGAGATTGTGTTTTTTAAATCAGTTGGTGGAGAAGTGAAATCCTTGGAGATTGTGCTCACCCGTGCTGGCGGGTGGCGGCACCTGGAGATGAAGCGATTGGGGCTCGAGTGGCTGAGTCACAGCACCCCGCTCAGGTGAGCGCCGCTTCCCAGAATAGACGCGCCACGTATCTGCACATCTGCTCCCACTCCGCGCAGGGCGGGCGGCCACGGGAGCCACTGCGGTAATTAGAAGTTACCAACGAGTTGCTCTCTGCTCATTTTCAAGTAAAACGGACAGGGCTTTAAATCATTTGCCGTAGCGTTTCCCAACCTGGCGGGGTCGGTGTGGTAACCGCGTGCACAGCTGGCCGAGCTGGGGACGCTGATTCGGGAACGTGGGATTTGAGGATTTTAGGACCTCTGACAAATGTGTCAGAGATGAGCACAAACACAGGGCTCCTGGCTGGCAGCTCAGACACTGGGGAGGAGTCGGGAGCCCAGCTGGGAACAAGCCGTTCGGGGTGGGGGTGTCGGAAGGTGTCCTGTTTCTGGTTTTGTGTTGTTGCTGGTTTCTACGTATTGTTTTCCTTTTGACTTAGAGGTTCCATCTTTGAGAAATATTTAAGTCCGTTTAAATATGTGTAACTTTGTTTTATAGAGTGTGTCTCTGTTCTGTTTGGAAGCAGCTGTGTATAAATCTCAAATAGATCAATGTGGAGCATCATTTGGTAGATTTAGTTTCCAGTCCTCTGCTGTGGGAGAGGTGTAATAATCCGTGCCTGCTACATTCGTGAAACTGATAAAAATCCTGTATAAACTTTTAAATTGTCTACGGTTTAATTATGTGGCCACGATCACTAATTATTGTGTGTTGTGTAATTAACAAAATATTAATTTCCTACCAACTACTATGAAAAAAATAATTCCAAGCATCAGTTTATATAAACTATCAGCAGGATTTTTTTTTTAATGGCTGGGTTGTATAAACGGGTAGAATACTCGTGTGGGTGTTTCCGTCCTCACCGAACACCAGTCTGACGCAGCCACAGGGTCTGGACCGCGGGCACATCCTCACTCGTTCCCAAAGCAGACATCACCCCACGTGGCTCTGGGAGGCTTTCCTTCTGTGCCGGCCGCCCGCTGCCTGCCCGCGCAGCCTCCCCAGCAGATGGGACGGGCCTTCTGCTGGAGGAAGTACCTCCCGCCTCAGGCAGGGGCCCTGGACGCTCCTGCTGCCATTGTGTCCGACAAGTTTTCTGTGCCGTGGGAGCCACGTGAGTGCCGGCTTCCTGTAGGTGAAAAGGACAGAGCAGGAAGCCAGGGAATGAAATGTTGAACGAGTCAGGCACCCCAGGGAGGCAGGGGAACTAAATCAGCCAGCAGCCAGGACCTTGTGCGCGGCAGGGCCAGTAAACAACCTTCCTGGAGACGCGGCTCCCTCCATCACGCTGAAGGCCACGAGGCTGCAGGGCTGCGAACCGGGGGAGGGGTCCGCACGCCTTCCGCCCTTCTCACCAGGGCTGGCAGCGCACACAGGTGCCCCACTGCTCAGGGCTGGCCCTCTCCCCTGCGCCCTGGGGCCCCAGAGCACAGCCCCGCCGCGTCCAACTCTCCCCCTGCACTGCTGCGCACCCCTTGCTCCTGAACACCTTCACGCGTCGTCCCTTTGATTCCACAAGCAGCCCTGTGAGGTGGGTCACGTCACTACCCCAGTACACAGGTGGTAAGACTCAGTCTTGTGGGGAGGTTGTGTGAGCCTTGGCCACGGAGGGCACTGGCCGCCTGCATTTTGCCTGTGAAGGTTGGGCTGAGGAAGGAGAGCGTGCGCAGCGGGTTTTCCTGTTGTTGTGTGGATGCCGCTTCCTTGGGTGGTGAGAACTGGGGAAGCACTGTGCACTCCATGGGATGTGCTGTCCCGCAGCTCAGCCACTCACATGGGCTCCCCAGGGTAACCGCCGCGGAGGAGAGGATGCCCATCTGCACCGTAGCACAGACTCGAGTTACCCGCCTGTGGTTCCTGGGTCACCACCTGTGTTGGGGGACGGACGTGCCCAGACCCAGCAGGGCTCTTGGCCCCAGCCTCGCCCTGGAAATGGACCTCCAGGTGTCCCGTTGACCCATAGCCTGGTTGCTTGCACCGCCAGCAGGCAGTTTCCAAGGCGAGGCTTGTCTGTCGAGCACCTCATCCTGCGTGGGTTTGTATCAGACAGGAAAGGGGGCCACAGTCACTCTGGAACACGGTGACGCTCGTCTGCACCAGCTCCGTTCCTGCAGAGCAGGGGACCACGTGCACTGTGGCCTTGTCTGCGTCCAGGTGGGCTCGGAGTGCCCCGGGTGGTGTTGGCCGGGGGTCCCTGTTCCCTCGTACTTGCCCTGGTCAGCCCCGCGCGCCCCACCGCCCTCTGCCCTCTGAAGGCGCGTCCCCATCAGCTGGAGATGCACATGAGATATTGGCCTGGCTGGGCAATTTGCACGGCCTTCCAGGGAGGGCATTAGCATATAAATAGCAGATGCAGTGACGACCATCACAGCTGAGCACGTTTAATTTTTAGTTTATAAGATAGAATGGGGTTTTAAATGCATGGCCATCAAGCCGCTGAAAGACAAATGCAGTTTGGAGCTCACTTGTCTGACGAGGCCTTACATCATTTTTTTTTTTTTTAAAAGGGAAACAGACACACATAAAACTGAACAAAAGTGATTTCTTGGGTGAAAAGTAATTGAGATTGCACACCGAGTTAATTAGATCGTACAAAATTTATTTAACGGTCCCAGCTGCATCTGGGCATGCGTTTGGTGGGCAGACCCGCTCCCAGAGCCAGGTCGCTCTTCCTCTTCCTCCTCAAATAATCGGTAACCCCGATACCCCCGCTGCTGTACACTGATTGTGTTGTATATTTTAGCCGTTTTATTGCTTGTTTAATTATGATCCCAGAGGCTCATTTTTCTAAATCCTTTTAACTGTGGGTGCGACTCCATCTGTATGAAACCGCCAGAAGGCCCATGGCCCTCTGTGCCTCCCTGCAGTGGCGGCTGTCGGCGTCTCCTGAAGGGCCACCCCGGTATGGGAGGCGTCCGTGGGCCACAGGGCTCTGACTGCCTGCCCGGGCCTCCCAGGCTGCATGCCCAGGGACTCCACCTGTTGGAGGAGGTGGGTGCACACCCCAGACGCAGCGGGGGTGGGGTGGGGGGGCTGCAGAATGAGAACAGTTCATGAGTTGACCCCATTTTGAGGACCACCCACCTTCAACCGGTTGCCGCCTCAGGGCATCCACACACCCGTGCCCCGCCCCCTGGCCAGTCTGTGACCTTTGACCTTGAGGGGAGGTGGCCACCTCCCTGCCCCTCCCCCAGGACTGGCTCCAGCCAGGCTCCTTCCTGCTGGCCTCAGTTTCCCCAGGCCGTGCTGTTTTGCCGGGCTTTTAGAGAGGGCTTCCTGGCCTGGCTGGTGGCGGTGTTCCTGTTCTCTGAGCCGGTGTTTGGTGTGAGGCCCTGGAGCAGGTCACACGTGTGTCACAGCAGTGAGACTGCCTGGTCGTGGGGCTTCCTCTGGACAGTGGGTGTCACTGCCCTCCCCCAGGTGCTGGGGCGTTTCAGAGAGCCAACGCCGCCCCGGGAACTCCATGTTGAACTTGGAGGCTTTGGAGCGCGGATTCGCAGATTCGGTGTTAGCAGCAAAGTCCATCTCCGGCCCGGTGTCGCTGTGGTTCCAGGGGGCCGCCTGCGGCTAGAGAGCTCATGGCTCGCGCACACAAGTGGGTTGCTGCAGAGGCCAGCGCCCTGGCTGCGGGGACCCTGAGAGGGCAGTTCTTGCCCCGGTGGGTCCTCCTGGAGGTGGGTGCGGCCTAGCCCGCTGTGAGAAGTGTTAATTTAAGAACAAAGAGCAGCCCAGGGCTCCATATTTCATCACAGGAATAAACAGTTTTAGTTGGGGAGAAAGAGGGTATAATTCCTAATAGCTAAGCAGCTAAATATTTTTTAGGAAATGAAAATTTAGTAAAAGTCCCTGGTGAAATTGAAGGGTGTGAGCGGTAAGCATAATATTTTATGAAAATGACCCCCATATTTAAAGTGCGGCGCTCAGTGTTATGCATTGTAGCACCCAGTCCACATCTACCTTTTAGAAAATTAAAACACATAAATTCTGTTTAGTGTTTGATACGCACTGCACTAGCCGAGAACCGTAATGCCCTAAAACCTTGGGCTGCTTTCCACCTTTCATAAATTTCTGGGTAGATTCTATACAAAAATAATTTTCAGGTCCGTGGCTCATTGTTATTCAAACGTGATTGATCGCCATCATTTGCCCAGCTCGGGAGTTAAGTGCCCCTGTCATTTCCAAAGAGTATAATTGGGACGTTTCACAGGTCAGTGGTGGAGACAGGCTTCCCTTTTGATCAGTGTTAGACTGATAACAAAAAATTACAGTTTCCGATGATTAATGTCTCCCATGCTTCCCAGATGCACCGCCGTGGGTTGTACCCAAACAAAGTGCATTTGCATCTGATTGTGCCTCTTGGGGGCTGGCGGTGGCTCCCCCGCAGGCGTCCCCAGGCCCGCAGGTAACGGCAGATGTGGTTGCTGATGTCCCCGGTCGCGGTGGCCACCACCAGGCCCAGCTCTGCAGCGACGGGGGGCTGCGGGGGGCTGCCGGTGTCTGTGACTCAGCTGAGCCTGGGGGGGGGGGCCTCCTGCCCCCATTGTCACCCAGGCTCTCTGTCCTCCACCTCGACAGTGGCCCTGAGGTGTACTGTGGAGAAAGATTTCAGAAGTGAAGGCGTGTGTCACGAGGTTCTCCAGAGTTTGCCCCAGTAGTTGGTATTTATCTGACAGGGGCCTCCATCCTGGATGTTTCCTTCAGTGGGATTGAGACTGGTGCAGGGTCTGCGCCCTGGTCTGGCTGAACTGGCTCCCGAGTACTCCAGGGCCGGCTGGCAGTGGGGCGGGCACTCCTGGTTCCTCCCTGCTGTGACCCTCTTGGGAAGGACCGATCCCGTGGGGGCTGCTCGCCTCAAGTCTGGTCCTAGGGCTGTGGGGGGGGTCACTGAGAATGTGGGGTCAGCTGCAGAAGCCCGACTCCTGTTCCATGGAGGACCCCCGTGGAGAGGCCGGGTGCTGCCCAGCCAGCGGGGTGGGGGCAGAGGGTCCGGGTCTCATAGAAAGGAAGCCAGCCTCGTGCAGTTCTTCAGGCCCTCTGGGCAGGCTATGGTGGAAGTGGCCCCCAGCCCCTCTGGTGGCTCTGGGCCCCTCACCACACTGACCTGGGTGGGGAAAGGGGTCTCATCCAAAGGAAACTGTTTTCTCGGTGGCTTTTTAACAAGTCATTCTTAAGGACAGAATGTTCCAGAAGTGTCGTCGTCACACCAGCATCCCCAGAGCTGCCCCCGACAAGGGTGGACGTGGGGTGGCTGTGGTGCTTTGACCTGGAGGGAGGGGTGGCCCTGCCTCTCCCTGGGTGAAGTCGGTCTCCCGAGGCTCTGGAAGCGCACCTACCCCTGCGCCTCTCCCCTGCATCTCCAAGGGCACCAGGTGGTGGGGCAGGTTTGTATGTGGTTTGGACGCGAGCTGCGGATCTGGCGTGAGCTCAGGGGCGGGACCAGGCCCAGAGGTGATCTTGGGTCTCCAGTGCTGTGGCAGGGCCAGGGACCTCCAGGCCCCTGCGCTATGCTCATACATAGGTCTGGGGGTGTTTCCACAGGTGGCAGCCCCAGGGAACAGGGCTGAGGCTGAGGACGAGGATGATCGGGACTTCGTCGAGGTCCCAGAGAAGGAGGGGTACGAGGCCTGCATCCCCGACCACCTGGGGCCGGAGTGTGGTGAGTGCGGGGGGTGGGGGCGCTGGGCAGGGTCCTGCTAAAGATGCTGACCCTCAGGGCGTGACCTCACATCTGGGGTCTGGGGCCCACTGAGCAGGGAAGCCAGCCATGGTGGGCGCCCCGCCTGCTGACACTGCAGGTCTGTCACTGAAAATCTTGAAACTCTCCTTTTGTTCCCCAGGTACTCTCGGGTCGGGCTCCTCCCCAAGGCCTCCCCGCAGTGGGCTCCCACTGTCCCTGTGGTGCGCAGGCCCCAGCACCCATTCTGTGGGCACAGCCAGGCCGGCGCCACACGAGGGGCAGCCCTGCTGGGGACACACAAGTCTCAGCGCTGGGGAGCGAGTCCAGGAGTGGGGCAGGCACCCCAGAGCAGAGAGCCCGCACAGCTCCTGTGCCCCGGGGACAGTGCTGTGGGTGACTCCCGAGGTGGCAGGAGACTGGTGACTGTTTGCTGGGCTCCTTAGTCCCCGGGCCCTGTTGGCTGGGGCTTCCCCACTTGCCATCTGTGGAGTCATGGACTCCCCCTCTGGCCCAGGACCCCTCCGTAGCTCATGGCGGAGGAGGGTTGTTCCTGGGAAGTGCAGCCCCAGCTCTGACTAGTGTTTGCTGTCTGGGGTTTCCTTCTTTCCCGCATCTGCACCCCAGCATGGTGGCCATCTAGCGAGAAGGGGTGTGGGTCCGCAGGATCTACCCAGCACACACAGAGGAGGCAAATAAAAACAAGACCCACAGCTTTTCTGGAAAAACAGACCAGTCGATTTCTCTCTGAGTCTATAAGGCAAAATGTGAATTTGTTAACCGGAGTGTAGATGTTTGGAGCTCAGGTGTGGCGCTGGGGCCCAGTAGGGGCATCGTGCCAAAGTAGCACATCCAGACCAGACGCCTGCCGTTCGCACAGCCCCGGTTCTCCCCGGGCACCAGCCTGGACATGGGAGCAGCAGCGACCCGCCCCGGCTCCCAGCCCACCAGGGCCCGTGTGCCTGCCTCGCCCTCTGCTCCAGCCATACGGGCCTTCAGTTCTTAGCTTTTGGGTCTTCCTTTGACCGATAGGCAACGCTCCTGCCCTTTGTTCTTCCGTGTTCTTCTGCACCTGAAATGGCCTGCCATCCCTGGTTTATGCTGCTGTCCCCCCCCCCCGCCCCCAGAGCAGGGGCTCCCTGTGGCCAGAGGCACCACCTGAACCCATGAGGTACCTGGGGGCTGCCTAAGGCATCTGTCGGGACCAGTGACTGCCCTCCCGTGCCCAGGCCGGAGCCCAGCAGAAGCCTGGCCACACCCGAGGCTGCCTGTGCTCCAGGCTGGGACAGTAGGTAGTGGGGGCAGGACTGCCAGGGAACAGCCCACTCAGTGTGGTCACTTCTCCAAGTTTCTGCAACGGAGGAGTCTGGTGATGGGCAGCCCCTGCCTGAGTGCCTCCTGCGGCCGGCAGCGCGCCCAGCAGAGGTCCGGCTTTGAGGCGCTGGGGCCTGGGAGCCCCATGCTGACCCTAGCTAGTCCTCTCTCCGAGGCTTTCCAGCTGCAGACACTTGCCCTGGCCCTCAGCACGTCCTGCTCGGAGGGCATTGAGCCCTTTCCGCAGGAGGGAGAGCTTGTCTCTGGCCTGGGGCCGTGCTCGGTAGCCAGTTCTGATGACCGCGGTGAGCACAGCTGCCTGCAGTCCACGGAGCGCTTCGTCTGTGCCACGTCCACTCTGCCACGCAGGCCGTGGCCCTCAGCAGGGACGGTGGGGCTGCCGCCAGTCCCACTGGCAAGGTGCTAAGCAGGAGTGGCAGAGGGGACTGGGCGACAGGCTGTGTGGGCCCACCGTGCTCACAGGACACGCGCGTGGACTCAGCCCGGCCGTGG
Source organism: Callorhinus ursinus (assembly GCF_003265705.2). NCBI lineage: Eukaryota > Metazoa > Chordata > Mammalia > Carnivora > Otariidae > Callorhinus > Callorhinus ursinus. The sequence continues at coordinate 674,789 of NW_027397066.1, forward strand.
CGCCACAGTGGGTGACCCTGCCTCCAGGTGTTGCCAGCTGGGGCCCAGCCACGCTGGAGCAGAGCAGCTTCCACACAGAGATACTCCTGATCCTGACAGTCTGCAAGCCTGGTGGTGTGTGTGCCTGCCCCACTGAGCTCTGCAGTGTTCGTCCGGCAGGCGGGATGCCTCCTCCTCTGTGCCCCTGTACACCTGAGGCCAGCAGGGCCCGAGTCCCTGGTGCCCGTGGCCTGGCCCCTGGAGGGCGCCTCGGGAGCCCAGGGAGGGAGGCAGAGACCCTGTTGGTCTCGCTGCCACCGGCTCACCCCTTTTCTCTGGAAGGTTCACAGCATCCTGTCTGTACCCTGGAAGGTCATGCTAGTGGCCGACATGGATCTGGGCCAGGTGCTGTCCATCTGTGTTTGCAGACAGGTGGACTGCGGAGGGTCCCAGGGGTCGGGACGGCCCATGACCCAGGGTCGACTGCATGCCCGAGACAGCCATGCCCCCGGGTGGGGTCCGCCCTGGCCACCACCCTAAATCCCACTGTGAGCCCCGGTGGCCCCAGGGCCCTGGAAATGTGCCGGGAGAGTCAGTTCATAACGTAGTTTATATTCCGCCGCTGTTTTTTCAGTTAAACGCAGGTGAACCTGCAGTAGATTCGTCTAAATCCACACAGCTGCGGAAGCTGGTGCTTTTCTTATTTCTTTCTCTGAATTTTCACTGAGGGGCTTTTATCTTCCCCTTAATCCTACCATTTCTGTCAGGACATAATCTCTTTCTCAAATTTACATTTTAATTACAAGGCCAGCTGAACTAGGTAAAATCAATAATGTCAAGCTCGGCGGCCTAACTCCGTGTGGAAGCCGCAGCCTCTCCATTTCCCGCTATCGATTCATCGCTCCCACCCTGTCTGCCTTAGTGCTCCAGGCAAATGGGTGCCACTTGGTCAATTTAAACAAAAAAGGGGATTTGGGCATTTGTAGGATTCTTTTGAAAAGCAAATGTGGGCGTAAATTTGAGCCAGGCTCCTATACAGGAGGCCCACGCCCTTCTGGTGGCTGGGCGCGGCTGGCCAGGCAGTGTGGCCGTGGCATGTGGCCTCCAGCTCTGCTGGAGAATGCTCACTCCTGGGCCTGAGGCATGCTGTTTGCTTTTTGGGGTTTTACTTTGAAAGTGTATGTCAGTGAGATTGATTTTCTACAACAATGTGAAAATGGTAGTGTTTTTTTAGCGCCCTGAGTATTTACTCTGCTTTAACACGCTTACCCATCTTTTTAATGGTTTAAAACAACAAATCAATGAAAAATATATTTCATTCTTGTAACTCCTAGGAATTCTCATATTGATCCTTAGGCTGTGATTGTATCCATCTAAATGCCACAATGCCCACTTATCAGCCTCCCTCCTGCCCCCGCCCTGCATTGGGCGCGTGCATGGGGCACGCATGCACACTCGTGGGGCTGACTAACCGTGACAGGCTCTTGTCAGTATCCCGAGTAGGGGTGTTGGGGGGTTTTGGGAGCTGGGGCTAGGGTGTCATGGTGATGATGGAGCCTGGTCTGTCGTCCCCACGCTGGGGGACCCGTCACGCCCGAGCGGTCTTCCACTCTCAGCCGCGGGAACCTGAGAAAGGGCAGCAGGCAGGCTTGCTGGGCGTCTGGAGTAGGCGCCGGCAGGTGTTTCCTGCGAAGGGCCCGTGGGCTTCTGGAGCCCCCGGGAAACCAGCTATGCGCAGCCACGTGCGGGGAAAACCATGCGCAGAAAGTGGCCTGTCCGCTGACGCCCACGAAGGATTGGGCTGGCCGTCTCCAGGTCGAGTCAGGCTGCCCCTGCTGCAGAGAGCCCACGCCCGAAGCGTGGCGCGGCCCCTCCCAGCGGCACCGGCCCCTCCCAGCGGCACCGGCCCAGCGAGTCTCTTCCTCAAGTCCCGAATGGCCGGGAAGCCTTCCCTGGTGTCCAGTCCTCGGTGCTGCCACGTCCTTTCCGATTTTCCCTCCAAATCCGGTATTGGTGCTTCGGTGTTGGAGAGTGCTGGGTGGAGCCGTGTTCAGCAGGACCCTCAACCCCGCGCGTCTGCGTGCTCAGGAAGGGTGTGTGTGTCAGTCTCTGACATCTGGGTCTCCACTGCCCTTTGCTCGGCTCCTCCTGACCGCTCCGTGACCCAGGGACCGTGGTCTGGGGACGCTGAGGTCCCCCGGTCCTCCTGCCTGGTGGTCCGGTCAGGTGTGTGTGTGTTCTGAAAGGCTTCGCGGTTACAGCACCCCTTGTGGCTGTGAATTTGACCTTTTTGGTCTGTTTTATGAGGGTCTGCAGAGCCGGGCACGGCAAGCCCCAGAGCTGCTTACCACGTGCGCCGTGTCTCTGCTCATATGTCCATTCTGAGCCTGAACCCCGGTTGTCCTGGCGAAGCTGCTGTCTCTGCTTTCTCTGTGTCCCACTTGCAGGGTAAGTCCACATGGCCCTCTTCAGCTTCATCGTTCTGTTGACCATTTGCTTTAAGTGGGTCTTGTGTGGACCGCAAGTTGCTAAATCTGCCTTTTAGCTGATTTTAATCCATTTAATGAATTGTTGTTCAGTGTCCCAGGCACTTCACTGCCCACTTGTTTTTCTCTTTTTCCCACCTTTGGTTTGGTAGGTTAATGTTTTTTCTGTTCGTTTTTAAAACATTCATTAAATATTAATACAATTGTAAGATCACTGATTTTTCTGAGGGTTATCCCGCATTTTTGAAAGCTTCATCCCCATGTTTCCTGTGCGCGGTTCCGGTCACAGCGTAACGATGTCTGCACCCCCCTCCCCCCGCAGCCCTCCCCCCGCAGCCCTCCCCAGCCCCACACTGTGCTCACCCCGGTGCTGGCTCAGCTCTGGTGCTGGGTGTGCAGCGAGAGGCATGGCCGTCACTTTGCACTTACATTCGCGTGCCTTGCCCCAAACTCACTTTCCTCCCGGACAGATCGATTACTTTCTCGGGGAGTGTTTTCGAAGCAGGCCTTCCAGTGGCTCCAGAGGGGGTCTCGTGTGCACGGGGCCGTCCATCACGGGCACCGCGAGATGCTAGTGAGCTAGATAGAAAGTTCTAAGTGTGAACGTCTTTTCCTTCAACCTCCCCAGGATGGTCTCCAGATACTTCACCTTCACCGTCACTGTTAAAAATGCATTGGTAGGATGCTTGTCTTTCAAGGTATCCGCCTTTTCTCTTTGGAAGCTTTTTGGATCTTTCTCTTCATCTTCAACGTCTCTAAATCTCCTCGTAACTGCATTAGCCAAGTTTTCTCCATCTCTTTCTTGGCACTCAGCAGGCCCTTTTGGTCTTTCCCAAATTCCAGGAAAATTGGGTGTCTTACTTCTTCAGCTGTTTCCAAACTCCAGTTATATTTTCTGTGCTTCTGGGGTCCGGTAATGGCGATGCTGACACCTGTGTGCTGCGCATCTGGTCTCCCCACCTGAGCTGTGAAAGCTGCCCCCGGCTTCGTCCCCCGCCTGCTGCCTGGGGTGCGTGCCACTCACGTGCGCCTCCACCTGCCTGGCAAGTCGTTACCGCATTCTGTGGGGGTGGTCTCCACGCTCCCCTCCTCTTCCCAAGCTCCGGGCCCCTAGGCCCTTGGGGAGCGTGCAGCACACTTGACCTCTTGACGTCTCGTCCTCTGGGGCACGCTGCTCAGCCTGTTTCCTTCCTTCCTGGCAGATCACAGTTCTCAAGGTGTGAGCGCACTCAGCCTGCAGGCTGTCAGCGGGAGAGTGCTCGGTGCAGGCCCTTGGCCCCCACAGCGAGTGTGGGGAGGGGCGATTCCCACGGGGTGCCTTGCCTCTGGTGACATCATCCACATCCTGTGCCGCCCTGGGACCGTGGCTTGCACGGGGCAGGGGAGCTGTGCACCCCACAGAGGGGCCAGCAGGGGTCAGGGAGGGCCCTGATAGTGTTGAGGAATCTGCTTTCACCCTGTTGTCAGGACTTGGGGATGGACGCTGGCCTGCAGAGGTCAGCGGCCTGGTGGCCTCGTCTGTGGTGTTGGGAGACACCAGCGTGGTGGGCTCGTCTGGCTGACGGCCGAGCAGGTGCTGCGTGGAGCTTGGCTGTGGGCTAGTGCGTGCATCACTGCTGTGCTGTCCCCATGGGATGGAGCACAGTGCCCCCGCAGGTCGGTCTGGGCTCGTGGAAACGGTGGCTGGGAACAACAGCACATCTCTGTTCCAGGGCTGGAGAAAGACCCAGCTGCACGGGGCTTGCAGGCAAGGAAGATGGCGAGGAGGGATGAGGAGGCACGTGACCCCACCTCTGCTGCTGCCCAGCTGCATCAGCTGCGTGGACGCTTGCCCCCTCCCCCGAGCCCCAGGTGACTTCCAGATACTCTGCCTCTGCCCAGGGTGTTGACCTGCCTCCTCAAGCTGCCGAGACCCCTCTGGCTGTGCGGGGGCAGTCCTGGGTGCGCCCCTGGCCGGGAGAGCACCTGCCACTATCTGTGCCTAGGGCAGGGCTTGCACGGGATGGGAGGGTCCTCAGAGAGCTGCCATGTCAGCCGGGGCATGGGGGCGGATGTCAGGGCACCCCCAGGCCCAGGATGAAGACCAGAGATCCCAGACCAGCTCCTTGCACAGCTCCCTGGAGCCCGCTGGGGCTTGGTGCTGGGCTTCTCATGGGCCCCAGAGGCTGCCCTGGAGCTCGGGCCCAAGGTGGCAGAGGTCGCTGCTCCAGTGTTTTGACCCGGGGGCTCTGTGTCTGTGCTCGGGGAGGAAGGGGGGACAGAAGGAGGCAGGTGGCTGTGGCCGGCTCCTGCATGCACAGTCAGGGTGTCTTGTTTGTGGCCTCGCCAGGGCACCTGTGGGACCGGAGGAGGCTGGGAAGCTGGCAGCAGAGTGGGCCCGGGCGCCTGTAGTGCCCTTTGGGGTGGACCTGTGCTACTGGGGCCAGGAGCAGCCGATGGCTGGGAAGATCCTCAAGTGAGTGTGGGTGTGTCTGGTCCTGCCTTTTCCCGGCCGGCGGGCATACTACCAGGCCCACGGCCTGGCTCTGCCTTAGGTCCCTGCGGGTGCGATCACCACAGGCAGGCTCTACTGGGACCATAGAACTGTGGCCGGGGCGGGTGGGGGGCGGCTGGACCTTTTCTGAACCTTCCTGTGGCTCCCTGGGGAGACGTCCTGCACCATCCTCCTACATAGTGTGGCATCGTGAGGTCTGAAGGATGGCTGCCTGGCTCGAGGCCCTTCCTGATCCGTCCTTGCCCCTCCGGTGCTCTGACTCAGACCTCCACACAGGCCAGGCCTGGGGTCTGCAAGGACTTTCGGGGAGCTGTCCCCTCGCAGTGCTTGCTGACGCTCTCTGTGGGGCCGCAGACAAGAAGGGGGCACAAGTGCATCCCCCAGGTGAGCCCCTGCCCGCTAGCGCTGCCTGTGCTGCCAGGCTTCGGGCAGCCATGGAGGCCGTGGACGGGACGACTCGAGGTTTGGCTTGTGGCACCTGCGATGGGGTCCAGAAGTCTTTGTGACCTGCTCTCCTTGGGCTGCCTGGCCTGGAGCCACGCTGTCGGCAGCATCCCTGGGGCAGCTACGAGAGTCTGGTGTTGCAGGTGTGACTCTGAGCACCGCTTCTGGAAGCCCAGTGAGGTGGACACGGAAGTGCTCAGCACCACCGTCTCAGAGATGCTGCAGAACCGCTGCATCACCTTTGCGGGGAAGTTCGAGCCCGTGCAGCACCGGTGCCGCGCCCCAAGGCCCGATGGCCGGCTCTGCGAGCGTCAGGACCGGCTGAAGGTGAGGCGGCAGCCAGGGCCAGGGAGGGCCGCAGCACGTGGGGATGGTTGCCGCAGGACTCCGCTGGGCCACAGACAGGGTGGCCAGATGGAGTGCTGGGCTCTAGCCAGCCGGTGTGAAGCCCGCCGTGGTCTTCATCTGGGCCCCCTCCCCAGGGAGGGCTTGTCCGTGGCTGGCAGGCCTTGTGCCGGGGTCGGGAGTCTGACATCCGGGACTTGGGGGGGGCTCTGCACTGGTTCCCGCGTCCCTGCTCTCCACAGCACCTCCTAAGCCCGAGATGTGCTGAGTGCCGGGCGGCCAATGTGAAGGGAGGTGGCTTTGGCCAGGCCGATGGAGGCCCCAGCCTCCCCAGACAGTTCTCCTCTTTGTCACAGTGCCCTTTCCATGGGAAGATCATCCCCAGAGATGAGGCGGGCCGGCCCCTCCACCCGGAGGATAGGGCCTGGGAACAGAGGCAGCAGCTGCAGAGACGAGCAGGGCATGCAGGTAGGTCTGGGGGCTGGAGCAGACGGTGGGCACTGTGTGGGGGGACGGCCCGGGACCCTGGCGGCCACCTGCCGCTTCCAGCATGGTCGTAACTCACAGCAGTGCCGCAAGAGACACAGGCTTCTAGTTGGGCCACGTATTCGTGTCGCTGTCACTGGGGTCACGGACTCATGGTCAGAAACCACCAGCATGTTGTTTGGTGGTTCGGGTTCTGGGTTCTGAGTCACGTTTTTAAGGAAATGGGGGAATGGAGGTAAGAAAAATTACTGGCTGAAGCCCATTCTCCAGAGAGGAGAGCAGCACATTCTCACCAGGTGGACACTTGACCCGTTGTCTTGCCCACACCCTCTCCTCTGCAGCACAGCAGGTTCCGGGCATGTGTGCGCACATGCCTGTGTGCATGTCCGGGCGGACGCAAGGAGGTGCCAGGCAGGCCCTGAGCCCCAAGGCTCGGGAGCCAGGTCTCCACAGAGGCTGGTTCAGGGTTCTAGCTCACAGGCTAGCTTCAGGCCTTGAACCATGTAAGTGTTGTTCGCAGGACAACTTGGGGAACTTGTCTCAACACGGTACGTGTGTCGGCGCCTTGTGCTGGGCACATGGCACATGCTGGCCACCACATGACTCCCAAGGATCCCTGAACAGCAGGGCCACGTGGTGTCCCCCAGAAGTGGCCATCACTGTCTGGGCAGCATGTGGGCACTCTCAGAATTGGGGGGTACCCACCAGATCCCTGATCTGTCTCAGTGTCCCTGTGGTTTGTCAAGCCTGGGCTCTGGGCTGGAGGTCCTGGCTGCCTGGGGCTCTCGCTGTCCCAAGAAAGCCACATCGCCGACCCAGAGCCCCGATGAAGGGAAGGCAGCCATGTGCGTGGGTGCAGCACTGGCCTGCACGTGAGGGTCCCAGCCTGGCTGTGTTTGTCGTCATTAGTGGGGTTTTTCCCTTTGACAGATGTGAGATTTCAGGCTGACACTGTGTCTGAGCCACCCTGGGCCATGGACGGCGGCAAGGGGGGGCCCCTGACCTGCTAATCCGCAGGGCGAGGCCTTCCCTGGTGGCTCACACTCAGGAGCAAATTAAGTGCGTATTTTTTGTGTCAGCCCTGAAGAGTATCTGGTTCTCCAGGCTTCGGTGACTTGTTAACAACAGGTACCGGGCTGTGGCCGCGGGCCGGCACTGGCCAGTCAGATGTGAAATAGCATCTCTTTACTAACTACACTATTGATCCCCGCCTCCCTCGCATGCGGGGCAATTTTCTTTTCCCTGGCGCTAACCTTGGTGACAATGCACGCCGAGCTCCAGGGCCCGCCAGCGCACAGGAAGGCCGCGTGGCCCCGGCATCTATTGATTTTCTTCAAAGGCTTTTAAATTGCTCCTTCATTTTACTGAGATGCTCATTCCATCTCTCCCGGGCGCCGGTATTTTTCCGTGGTGTTTAAACAATTGCTCCATTCACTGGGCTCCTAAACTGTGGCGCCTTCTTATTACGGGAGATAAACTGTTTAGACAGTTTTCCTTAATCTCGGATTAATCGTTCCTGGATCTGAATTGTGCAGCCCTGTACTCCTTCACTTCAAAAAATCAACTTGGGGAGGCCTAGCCATCTGTCTGGGGTGCACATTCCGTGGGGTTCCCGTGGGCGTGGTGGGCGCCATCAGAGTGTGGGGCGCCTGGCACACTTTTGTGAGCCAGGCTCGGTGTCCGTAGGTCTGGGCACATGAAGGGGGCTGTGCTGTTGCACTCCTGACCGGGATGGCCTTCTGGAGGTGGCCAGGCTGGATGGCGCCCTGGCTCCTGGAGCCCGCCTCCACCTTTCAGAGGCAGAGCAGCCCTCACTGGGGCCAGGAAGCTGAGGCCAGGATGGGAAGGAGCAGCCAGGGCAGTAGCAGGGCCTTGGGCACCCTGGACAGTGGAAGCTTCCCTCAGCCCCGGTGGATGAGCTCACTGGTGAGGCCGGGCTCTGTGGGACCTGGTGCGCCTTCTCCTGCCGCCTTGCCTGGCCTGGGCCGTGGCAGACCACACGTGGCAAGAAGAGCAGAGCTGCCCCCTTGTTGCTGAAGCCTGTTGCCAAGTTCTCTTTGGACCAGTAAAAAAGCTCGGCCCGGTCCTGACCCGTTGGCCGTGGCTGCCCCTGGTGTGCACAAACACCAGTCAGCAGATGGGTCTGGCCACCGTAATTGGGGGCCTGCTGGGGCCCAGTCCAGCTGGAGGCAGGGAAATAGCCTGCCACGGGCACCTGTCTCAGCTGCCTTCCTGCGCGGGGCGGGGGGTCAGTGGATGCACCAGATGAGGCCTCTGGGTCCGATCCCAGGACCCCTGTGGGCCCCTGAGACGGGGGTGGGGAGCTCTGCCTTGCCGTCTGCCCCCTTTGTCACTGGCCGGCAGTGGGCAAGCTGCGCCGACCCTTGAGGCAAGGAGGGGTCAGGGCTTGAGTGAGAGGCTCTCTGGTTGGTGACAGAAGTGTCTTGAAATCTCGGGGTCTCTTTGCAGGTTGGCAGGACCCCGAGTTTATGAGAGATGTGGAGGCTGCCACGGGAGTGGACCTTGGCTCGTCTAGGTCCAGCGGGAGAGGCAAGGGCAAGAGGAGGAGGCACCCTGGCCTCACCGACCTGAAGCAGCAGGCCAACACCGCCCGTGCGCGCATCGCCAAGAAGGTGTTTGCTAAGTAAGAGCTCCTGCGGCATGCCTGCCCCCTCCCCCCTGGATTTGGGGGTGCCGGAGGTGGGCTGACTGAGCTCCAAGACACTGTCACGGCCTGGGGCCCCTAGCTCCTCTCTCCTACATATTTCTCCCTGTGACCACCAGGCCCCCCGGGCGGGATGGGCGCTTCTAGCCAGGAGGGCCATGGGTGGGCCATTCAGGAGCAGAGCCTGGAGCTGGCCACCCCAGAGGGATGGATGAGCATCTTCTCTAGCGGAGGGGCTTCAACTGACCAGCCAGCACACCCTCATTTCCTGGTGGTGCCGTGAGGCCTCCATGGGGACTGCTGGTACGGAGCCAGCTCCATGGCCCTCCCTTGCCCAGATGACCCGGAAGGGTGCTCTCATGGTCAGCGCCCAGTGGTGTCCACCTGGTAACGGCCGGCAGGGGAGTACCTTCCAAGGCTGGTGGGATGGGAGGTACCACACAGGTCTCCGCTCCAGCAGAGCTTGGCCAGTGCTGCCAGGGAGGTGGGTCAGGGACGGGGCATCTCCGCAGCCCAGCTGGACGTGCCTGGTGGTTGGGAATTCGGCAGGGCCAGGGCAGGAAGGCCACCAGCCAGCACTCTCACTGCCTGCCTGCCACTGGGGCTGGGCAGACAAAGGCATTTGGGGTGCTTGTGTAGGAAGCCCCATGAAGCCATGGCCTCCCTGGTCGGATTTAAGCTCAGGTTGTGGGTGTCATCAGGCCGTCCTCATGGGCCAGGCTTCTCAAGCAGACACCTGGAAGGCGTTCAGCTCCGTGTGGCGGGCGAAGGAGGCTCTTCCTATCCTCCCAGCCAGCGTCACCATGTGCTTGGCCTGAGTGGGGTCGCACAGGAGGGCGGCTTTCTCAGTGCCTGCACGGCGCCCCCATGAGCTTGTCCTGTTGAAGGGCCACAGGTGACTGAGCCCCGGGGTTGCACCCAGCGGTCACACGGGCACTTGGGGGGCAGCGGGGCATCCCTGCTTGGCGGCCTCAGAGGCTTTCTCCTGGGTACAGAGTCCTGCTGAGCCCAGGCACTCGGCAGCACAGCAAGCACAGCAACCAGGCCAGGTGGTGAGACGGACTTGATTGCCTGTCTGTATGTTTTTGCTACAGGACTGGAGTGCTGCCCCGTGGCTCTGTCCTGGGGCGCTATGCATGTGGCTGGGCAAGCTGGGCAGGGTCTGGATCTGACGCTGCCTTGTTGCATCTGCCCTGAAGCTGCCCCCCACCAGCCTGCTGGGCAGGCTCTGCCTTCATTCTGGGTGCTGGCGAGATTAGGGATCCTGGGAGCTGCCTTCACGGCTCAGGGAACGTTTGTGTCACAGTTGCTTTTATTTCTGAGCTGTGTCACCCATCTGTAGGGAGTCAGTGGTCTGCGTGTGGCAGCCGCTGGGGACCATGGCCTGATCCCAGCCAGACGACGGTCGGAGCCCGGAGACCTGGCTGGGCTTCCCTGATCACGTCTTGCTTTGCTTTCCCCACAGGGCCGCTGTGCAGAGGGTGGTCACAGCCATGAATCAGATGGACCGGAAGAAGCATGAGAAGTTTGCAAACCAGTTTAACTATGCACTGACTTAGAGGGCCAGCCTGGGTGTGTGTGGTCCCCTCTGGTTGTCTGCTCTTCTCCCTCGGCCAGGGCACCAGGATCGGAGTGCAGACACAGGACTGGGCTGTAACCACAGCCACTGTTGTTATATGTGTGTTTCGTGTGAGGAAAGAGTGTGTATTCTAGTCACAGTGCCCCAGAGGTATGCACTCCCCCTGCCCTGGGGAGCCACAGCCATCCGGGTTATGGGTCTGGCCCGCCTGAGAGCCTGGAGGTGACATGGGCAGCGTGGCTCAGTGGGGCATCTTGCAAAGCCTGTACCCATGTCACCCCAAGCCCCACTTCCCCACCTTTTCCCTGGGCAGTAGGAGGGACTCGGGGGAGACTCTAGGAACCCTCACACTTTTATGTAAACACTTTTTTTTAAGACAAGCTGGGAAGTGAACTGTTCAGCGTCGCAGCTTGCATTTCCAGCTCACAGAGCGTTTTGGTGATGGTTCTGCATTAGAATGTCAACAACTACCTCTCTGCTTTTGTGTTTTTCAAAAAATAGCTTTATACTCCCACACCCTAGGATTCACCCTTTCAAAGTGTACCACTTAAGTGTGGCATGAAGTGTGTTGTACAACCTGGACCACCTGGCTTCAGAACTTTCCATCACCCCAGAAGAAAGCCTGTCCCTGTTAGCAGTCACTCCCCTATTCCTTCCTCCAGCCCCTGGCCCTTCCTGATTTGTTTGTGGCTCTGTCGTTTCTGGGTGGACAGCATCCTAGCAACACGTGGCCTTTTGTGTCTGGTTAGTCCACTTAGCACAGTGTCTCCTGGGTTCTTCCATGTTGTGGAATGTGTCAGAGCCCCGGGCCCTTTTACTGCCCACTGATGACACCGAAGTGTGGGCACAGCACGCTGTTTATCTGTTTATCACGGACATTTGGGTTGTTCTCACACTGTTTGGCTATGATGAGCGATGCTTCTGTGAACGTGTGTGCAAGTCTTGTGTGGACATAGATTTTCATTTCTTTGAGGTTTACGCCCAGAAGTGGAATCGCTAGCTCCCTTGGCAACTCTGTGTTTAACTTGTTGGTGAACCACCAGACTTGCACAGCAGTTGCACCATTTGACTTACATTCACACCACAGTGCGTGAGGGTTCCAGTTCCTCTGTGTTTTTGCCAACACGTTATCTGTGTTTCTGCCAACACGTTATCTGTGTTTCATCTTAGCCATCTTGGTATGAAATGGTATCTTTTATTTTTTTTTTAAATGTTATTTATTTGAGAGAGAGAACATGAGAGGGGGGAGGAGCAGAGGCAGATGGAGAAGCAGACTCCCCTCTGAGCAGAGAGCCTGATGCAGGGCTTGATCCCAGGACCCTGGGATCATGACCTGATCCGAAGGCAGACACTTAACCAACTGAGCCACCCAGACGCCCCTGAGGTGGTATCTTGATTTGCATTTTAATTTGTATTTTCATAATGACTACTTATACTACCTTTTCATGTGCTTATTGGCCATTTGTGTATTTTTTTGGAGAAATATCTATTCAGATCCTTTGCCCATTTTCAATTGCATTGTTTGAGTTGTAAGAATTCTTTATATATTCTAGGGGCATCTGGGTGGCTCAGTTGGTTAAACATCTGCTTTCAACTCAGGTCATGATCTCGGGGTCCTGGGATCGAGTCCTGCATCAGGCTCCCTGCTCAGCGGGGAGTCTGCTTCTCCCTCTCCCTCTGCTGCTCTGCTTGTGCACTCTCTCTCTTTCTCTCTCTGAAATAAATAAAACCTTAAAAAAAAAAAAGAATTCTTTATATATTCTAGACCCTTATATTGTTTGCAAATATTTTCTCCCATTCTCTTTTCACTTTCTCAGTGATGCCCTTTGAAGCACTAAGTCGTTAATTTTAATGACATCCAATATCTACTTTTTCTTTTGTTTTGTGTGCTTCTGGTGTCCTGAGCACCTGGCCTGATCCAAGATTATGATTTACTCCTACATTTTCTTCTAAGAGTTTTATACTTTTAGCTCTTAAATTTAGGTCTTTGATCCATTTTAATTTTTTTATATGGTGTGAGGTAGGGATCCAACTTCATTCTTCTGTGTGTGGATTCCAGTTGTCCCAGCACCATGTGTTGAAAAGATTATTCTTTCCCCCACCAAGTTATCTTGACACCTTTGCTGATCATCCGTTGGCCATAAATCTAAGAGTTTATTTCTGGTTTCTCCGTTCTGTTCCACTGACCTATTATTTATCCTTATGCTGGTGCTGCAGTGTCTTGGTTAATCTTGCTTTGTGGTAAGTTTTGAACCCTGAAAGTAAGTCCTCCAACTTTGTTCTTTTTCAAGATTATCTTGGCTCTTCTGGGTCCCTTGCATTTCCAAATGAATTTTAGGATCGGCTTGTTAATTTCTACCAAAAAAGGGCAGCTGAGATTTTGATAGAGATTTTGTTGAATCTAGGGATCACTTTGGAAAGTATTGTCATCTTCATATTAAGTTTTATGACTCATGAACTTGGGATATTCTTACTATTTGGCTGTTTTTTAGCTTATTTCAACAGTTTTTTGTTGTTTTCAGTGTACAAGTTTTGTACTTACTTTGTTAAATTTATTCTTAAATATTTTATTCTTTTTGATGCTATTGTAAATATAATTGTTTTCTGAATTTCATTTTTGGATTGTTCATTGCTAATGTATAGAAATACAACTGATTGTTGTATGTTGGTCTTGTAGCCTGAAACCGTGCTGAGCTCGGTTAGTTGTAATTGTGTATGTGTGTGTGTAGATTCCTTGGGATTTTCTCTATGCACAATCATGTCATCTGCAAATAGAATGCTTCCTTTACAATTTGGATGCCTTTCTTTCTTTTGCCTAATTGCCTTGGCAAATTAGGAACCTCCAGTACAATGTCAAATAGCAGTGGTGAGAGCAGATATCTTCATCTTGTTCCTGGTTTTGGGGAGAAAGCTTTCAGTCTTTCACCATTGAGAATGGTGTTGGCTGTGGGTTTTTGTAGATGCTTTTTGCCAGCTGAGAAAGTTCCTTCTAATTCTAGTTTGTTGAGTGTTTTTGTCTTGGTGTTGAATTCTGTCAGATGTCTTTCTATATCTATTAAAATGGTCGTGTGGTTTTTGTTCATTATTCTGTTGCGATGGTATACTACATGAATTGTTTTTCATATGCTGAACCACCCTTGCATTCATGGGATAAATCCCACTTGGTCTGATATATAATTCTTTTTATGTTATTGCACTTGGTTTGCTAATATTCTGCGATTCCAATGACCTGGTTTGCTAGTATTTTGTTAAGGAATTTTGTGTCTTTGCTCATAAGAGATATTACCATACACTTTTCTTCTTATGATGTCCTTGTCTGGCTTTGGTATCAAAGTAGTACTGGCCTCATAGATTGAGTTGGGAAATGTTCCTTCCTCGTCTGTTTTTTGGAAGAGTTTATGAAGGATTTGTGTTAATCCTTTAAACATTTGGTGGAATTCACCAGTGAAGTCATTTGGTCCTGGGCTTTTCCTTGTGAGAAGTTTTTTTGTTGTTGTTGTTTTGTTTTTAATTTATTATCTTGGGTGCCTGGGTGGCTCAGTTGGTTAAGCTTCTGCCTTCGGCTCAGATCATGATCCCAGGGTCCTGGGATCAAGTTCCAAATGCTCCCTGCTCAGCGGGAATTCTCCTTCTCCCTCTCCCTCTGCCGCTCCTTCTGCTGGTGCTCTCTCTCTCTCTCTCTTGCCCTGACAAATAAATGAAATCTTTAAAAAATTAATTTATTATAGATCTGTTTAGATTTCCTGTTTTTCCTTGAATCAGTCTTAGTAGTTTCTATATTTTTAGGAATTTGTCTATTTCATATAGGTCTTTGGTTGTAATTTGTTGACTTACAGTTGTTTACAGTATTCCTTTGTAATTCTTTTTATTTCTTTAAGGTTGCTGGCAATGTCTCTTCTTTCATTCCTGGTTTTAGAAATCTGAGTGTTTTCTCACTTTTTAAAATGTGCTTGGCCTGTCTAACTAAAGGCTTATCAATTTTATTGATTGATTCAAAACCCAACTTCTGGTTTTGTTGATTTTTCTCTCATTTTTTTCATTTTTTGTTTTGTTAATTTCCGCTCTGATCTTTATTGTTTACTTTGGGTTGCCTTTCTAGTTTCTTAAGATAGAAGATTAGCTTATTGATTTGAGGTCTAGCTTCTTTTTCAGGTAGGTGTTTACAACTGTAAGTTTTCATCTAAGCACTGCTTTAGCTTCATTGCATAAGTTTTGGTATGTTGTGTTTCATCTTTATCTCCAAGTATTTTCTAATTTCTCTTGAATTTCTTTTACCCATTTATTATTCAGGAGTTGGTTTAATTTTCCACATACTTGTTAATTTCCCAAATTTTCTTTTGTTATTTGATTTCTAATTTTATTCCATGTGGCCAAAGAATATATTGTGTATGATTTCAGTGCTTTAAAATGTATTTTATATCTGTATCCTGGAGAATGTCCCATGTACACTTGAGAAACTGTTCTGTTGTTGAGTGTTCTGTAGATACGTGTTAAGTCAACGTGGTTCATAGTGTCATTCACGTCCTCTCTTTCCCCACTGACCTTCAACCCAGTTGTTCTCCATACTGTTATTTTTCCTGATGAAGGGACCCTTTTGTAATGGGGTCTTCTCTGTGTCTAGTAACAGCTTTTGTCTTAAAGTCTCTCTTGTATGATGTCCATATGCCTTGTGGAAACTGTGTGGTACATCCTCTTCCACCCTTGTAGTTTTGGTGTCTGAGTCTGACGTGCTCCTTGAAAACAGCTGATTGTGGCTTTTAATCTGTTCTGCTGATCTCTGCCTCCAAGTGTGATATTTAGTCCATTTACCTTTAATGTACTTACTGATAAGGGAAGATTTATGTCTGTCATTTTTCAGTTTTTCTACATGTCTTTTTCCTCTTTTCCCCATTGCCGTGTGTGTGTGTGTTAGATGGATGTTCGCTGAATTCCCCTGTGTCTTTCACTGAATTTTTGTTTTGGGGGGAATTCCTTAGTGGTTGCTCTGCAGATTCCAGTGAACAAGTAAATACAGTCTAGTTTGGCTTCATACCAGCTTAGTTTCAGGAGTGTACAAAAGCTCTAATAAAGGTGTGTCCCTCCTAGCGCCTTTGTGTGATTTTTGTCATACAAATTACACCTTTATAGATTGTGAGCCCATCAGCATAGTTTTGTGATTATTGCTTTATACAGCTCTTTAAAGTCAGATAGGAAAAGAAAAGGTTTACAAACAAAAATACGTGTATAGTGTCTGCTATCTGGCTGTGTGGTTCCTTTACCTGCACTGTCTGTCTCTTCCGTGGATTTGACTAGTGTCTTTCACTTTGGTCTGAAGGGCTCCCTGCAGTGTTTCTTGAGGGATAGGTCTGCTAGCAGCGAATTGTCCCCATTCTTGTTTATGTGGAATGTCTTAACTTCTTCACTTTTGAAGAATAGCTTTGCTAGATTTCAGTATGTTGTTAATAGTCTTTGTCTTCTAACACTTTGAATGTATCATCCCACTGCCTTCTGGTGTCCACGGTTTCTGATGAGAAGCCAGTGTCATTAAGTTGGGATTTTGGAAAATGCTTTGTATACAATAAGTTGGGTTTTTTCCTTGCTGCTTCTAAAATGCTCTTTGTCTTTGACTTTTAACAGTTTTAACTATGTGTCTAGTTACGGATCTCTTTGCGTGTGTCCTCCTTAGAATTTGTTGGGCTTCTTGGATGTAGAGGTTGTCGTTCATCAAATTTGGGAGGTTTGGGTCCATTATTTCTTCAAAGGTTCTTTCTGCCTCTCTCTCTCTCCCTCCCCCTCTCTCTCTCTCCCCCTCTCTCTCTCTTCCTGTCACTGGACTCCCATTATGTGTATATCAGGTGGTTGGTGGTGTCTCTCTGATCCCTGAGGCCCTGTTCATTTTTTTCTTTCTTTTTTCTGTTCCTCAAAATAGACCTATTGATCTATCTTCAGGGTCACAGGTTCTTTCTTTTACCAACTAAAATCTAATATTTCGTTGCTCTAATGAATTTCTCATTTCACTTGTATTTTCCAAGTCCAGAATTTTCTATTTGGTTCTCTTCTATAATTTCTTTCTTTTTACCAATGTTTTCTATTTGGTGAAACATTATCTCATATTTTAATTCTTTAGACATGGCTTCCTTTACTTCTTTGAACATGTTTATAAGAACTGGTTTATAGTATTTGTCTAATAAGTTCAGCCTTGGGCTTGTTCAGGGACAGTTTCCACTGACTACTCTTCTCCTTATGTATGGGCCATACTTACCTGTTTCCTTGTGTGTCATAATTTTTTTGTTGAAATTAGACATTTTAGATGATATAAGGTGGCAACTCTGGAAATCAGATCCGCCCCTCCCCACAATTTGTTGTTGCTATTTGTTTAGTGTCTTTTCTGGACTAACTATGTAAAAATGTATATTCTTTGTCGTGCTTGGCCACTGAAGTCTCTGTTTGGTCAGCTTAGTGATCAGCTAATGATTGGACAGAGACTTCCTTAAATGCTTTGATCCAAGAAGTCTTGTGGGTTTTGGCAGAAAGCTGTGTGTGTGTTGGGCACACCTTGAACGCTCAGCCAGGTAGTTGCCACCTCTGCCTTAGCTCACACTTCCTGCTTTTTCGGGGCCTCAAGTTCAGCCAGTGGTGAGAGCTATGTACTTTTCAGGTCTTTTGAGATTTTTCACCAGCCTCTTCTTTGGCCAAGTGGAAGTTGCCACTGCAGGCTGCTCGTTATTAAACAGTATCCCTGATTGTTCTCGACAGACCCGCACTGAGCCGGTTGAGTCAGGCCAGAGAAAAAGACAAGCCTGGAGAATGGGTTTTTTCCGGATAGCAGCCCGACGATTCCAGTAGTGACGAGTCTGTGAGGGAGGGGCTTTGGGACCCAGTGTTCCCCTCCCAGTGGCTGCCAGGCTGTTGATCTCCAGGCTCCTGTGGCCCCAAGGCTGCTGGGTGTAAAGCCACTGCAGAGCTGGAGAGAGGGAATGAGAAGAGTAACTGAAAATGCCACCGGGTTTGCCCTTCCCACCAAGACTGAGCCATTTTTCTAGGGTAAACCCTCCTTGGATTGTTACGGGTCTTTGGTTAATTTCCAGAGTTTTGAAAAAGTTAATTTTGTCAGTTTTCCCCCGGGTTCTGTGGCATTTTGAGCAGTCCCGATTACTGGGCAGGAAGGCCCTTCCTAGCCCTTTACTGTTCCTAGCGGTCCTGCCGCAGATGCACTTGTGTGCACGCATCTCCAGCGCACAGCCATGTGTGTGGGCCGAGTCCCCGGGATTCTAGCTCGCTTTCCCAGAAGCGACCTGCAAGAACACTGACTTCCAGAACCCTCCCTCCCTCGGTGTGGTGGTGAGCATCTTGATCTTTGCCAAGCCCTGTGGAACACTGGCATCTCGGGGTTATAATCGCCTTGTCTCTTACGAGTGAGCTGTTGAGCATTTTTTCATACGGTAAAGTGCTCCTTGTTGCTCCTTTTCTGAGTTGTGCATCCATAGCCTTTGCTCATTTTCCTGTTGGTTTGTTGGCTTATTTAAGTGTAGGAGCTCTTTGTTCATTAAGAAAACTAGCTCCATGTGACAAGTTGGAAATACTTCCTGTCTGCTGACTTTGCTCATGTTTTGCTGCAAGGATGTTCGTGTATCTGAGTCTCTGTGTCCCTTCCCCAAAGATTATATTAAAAAATTTTTTCTGTGTTTCCTCTGGTACTTTTATGGGTTTCATTTCTACATTTAAATCTCACTAATCTATTTATCATTTATTTTAATATAAAACATGACCCAGGAAATCCAGTTTTCTATTTCAAATAGCTGCCCAGCTGCATCCTCCATTTCTTGACAAACTAGTATTTCTTTAGCGGATGTGGGGCACCACCTTCTCCCCTGTCGATACCGACGGACAGTGCTTCTGCCCCATCGACTCGCCTGTGCGCGCGCTACCACACCGTTGTGACGACTAGCCTTGTGCTGTGTTTTTACGTCAGAGACTGCTTTCTGTTCACTTTGAGGTACTTAGACAGCAAGAGGTGCGGGGGAGGGGGGTATTTTGTGAAACAACTCAGGGGCCATAGGGGCTGCTGGCAGAGCATGGGCTGGAGGGGCCCTGCTGTCCCCGTCCAGAGCAGACAGCAGGAGGGAGGATTGGCAGGGCCCAGGGAGCATCATTCCAGAGTCATGACCTCAGGACTGGGGTTGGATGGACTACTACAGAAACGGTGTCACAGAATTAGCTAACTCCAACACAGGATTTATGTGTGCTTCTGCACGGAAAACCCTAAGGTGGGTGCCCCAAGCTGGTGAGAAGACACCCCTGGTATCGTTGGGGCTGTTCTCTTCCTGGCATCAATGCATAGGGCCTCCATCCCCAAGTTGGCTGCTGGGGCTCCAGCCATCACAGGGTATGGGGACAGAAGGAGGGGAGGGGGTATACCTCCATTTCCTGTGAAGAGCCTTTTCAAAGGTGCCCTGCTGCTTTAGCCAGACTTAGTCACATGGCAGTGTCCAGCTGCCCAGGAAGCAAAAAATGCAGTCTTTTATGCTGGGGATATGCATCCAGCTACCAGCAGCCCCTATGTCCAGGCAAGAGGGTGAATAGATCAGCCCTCAGCCGGCTGCTCTGAAAGGGCCATCGCACAGGGCTGTCTGGGGTGGAGTGGGATGTGGCGTCCTGGAGTTGTCACCTGCCTGTGGGGAATGGGGCCCCGGAATGGAGGAGAACCCCCTTCCCTCATGGACCTATGTGTGACAGTCCCTACGTCCCTGAGAATGACCTACTTGACCCCCATTTCCCCCCAGCTGTTACCACCTGCTGCCCCTGGGGGCCCCAGGCTGTATGCCCCCTCACCCTCCCCATGGAAATACCACCCCCTCCAGGAGGCCTCACCTGATCCCTCCAGTAGCCTAGGAAGGGCCCTCTGAGCTGAGTGACACTTCAGAGAGCCATGCGAACCTCAAGTGGCCCAGGGCAGAGACCTGGGGACCCCACGTTGGGCCCTGGGTGCCACTTGGGGATGGGGGATGTGACGGCCGGGCTGGCTTGCTGGGAGCAGGGGGCGAGCGGTCACAAGCGACTCTGCCGGTAAGGGAGGAGGAGCAGGAGGGCACAGGCAGTGACTGGTCGTCGGAGGGCCGCGGGCCTGAAGAGGCGGCCACAGAAGGGCCTTCTGCCGCCATGTGGGGAGGGCACCACGTGGACCAGGGCGTGACGGCCGGGGAGGGGAGGGGAGGGCCGGCGGGGGAGCGAGGACAGCAGCGGGTCCCGGGGATGGGGAGTGAGGTGGACTGGGGCCGCGTTCCCCGACGGCGGCGGAGCGGCGCTCATCCTCACCCCCGCGGGACGGCAGCAGGGGCGGCGCGAGGGGTCCGCGGAGCCCGGGGTCCAGCGGGGGCGGCGGAGCGAAGGGGCAGCAGCGGAACTGGCCCGGCAGCGGGGCAGGGGCCGCGCGGGCTCAAGTGGAGAAGCTGGTGAAGAGGCCGGTGTAGACAGCGAGTGTAGACAGCTCCTTGGGTAACTGGCTTGGAAGGCGTCGGCGGGACGCTCCCCAGGGTGGAGCGGAAGGAGGGTGTGGACACGGCCCCGCGGGGAAGAGTGGGTGAGAAGGGAGGGCGCCCTGCGCGCGGGCAGGTGGCCCGGGCGGCCGTGGAGCGAGGGAGGTGGACCCGGCGGGGCGGGGCGGGGCGGCTGCCGGCCGGGTGAGCGCCCTCTCCGGGGTGAGGCCCAGCTGCC
>NW_027397066.1:694969-740861 GCF_003265705.2 Callorhinus ursinus
GCTGCCGGCCGGGTGAGCGCCCTCTCCGGGGTGAGGCCCAGCTGCCGGAGAGGAGGGACGGAGCAAAGCTGATGAGACCGGAGCGGGGCAGGTAGGCGGGAAAGCGGGCAAAGCTGTGAGGGTGGCAGGTCCGCTGGCAGCCCCCATACCCATTCTCCCCTCTTTACGAAGAGTAAGTCGCCACCAGCTTTAAAAACTACATTTCCCAGCCTCCCTTGGCTAGGAGTGGTCATGTGACCAAGCTCTGGCCAATGAGTTGTGAGCAGCTGTGTTACGTGGGCTTCTGGGAAAGCGCCTTAAAAGGAAAAGGGGTGTTCCCCCTCTTCTCCTTTCCTTCCTGTCCGCTGCCTGGAATGGGGATGTGATGGCCGGAGCGTCGCCCTTCATCTGGGTCCCTGAGGATGATGAGGGCCCAGCCCAGGGATGCTGTAGCAGACAGTGGGATGGAGGAGGGTTTCCAAGGACTCTGTGTAGGTGTCATAGCTGCCTGGGGCTGCCAGTAACCAGGTGTCCCTCACACAAGAGAAAATGAATAATCTCCTTTCAACTTGTGTTCATTTGGATTTTCTCTTTCATGCAGCCAAAGCCAATCCTAATAGCAAGGCAGCTGTGGGTGGGCATGGAGGGAAGAGAGGAGGGCCGAGTGGTGTGGGGAGTGGCCTCACGGGGAGCGAGCTCTGCCTCTGTCTGGGCTCAGCAGTCCCTGGGCAGGAGACGCGAGGCCTTCAGGTAGGCCTGTATGTGTCCTGGCTCACACCCGCAGGGCCTGTGCCTTGCTCGACAGGAGACAGAGATGACCTGGGTGTGTTCTGGGATGCCGGTGGATGCAGACCGCAGCCAGGACTGGTCCTAGGAGCTTGAGGAGGGACCGTCCCAGAGTGCATTCAGATCCTGGATCGGAGACAGCCCTTTGTGGCACTAACACCAAGGTGGGGCCCCCGTGGTGGGGGACAGTGATAAGGGGCCAGGAAAGCCACCACTCGCCTCTGCCTCCAGCTCAGGCTGGGAGTGCCGGCTCGCGGGGGCCTGGGCACCACGGAGGCACTGGGCAGACTCCCAGGGTGGCTGTACCTGGTCTACCTCATCCTCTCCCTCTGAGGGCTGCGATGCAGCAGGCCCCGCTGAGCTCCAGCAAGTTGGGCTTAGGGGAGACCCCAGCACCTTTGGAGCTGCCGTCCCTGCTCCCAGGAGGTGGAGGCTGTAGCTTCTTGCTTGGCAGCCCCTCGAGCCCAGTTGGGCTAAGTGCGCAATAATGCTGGTGATTTGATTTTAGGCCAAGAGCCCTCTGGAACTTTCTGGAGCTCTGGGTCTCCTCTGTCAGCTGCCTATAGCCTGGATGCCCAGGCCTCGGTGGTGGGACCAGGGGTGTCCCCATCCCTCCACCCTCCCCTGTTAGATTCAGCAGACTTGAGTTCTGCCAGCGGGAGAGCCCCGCTCGTGGGGCTGACAACGTCAGCAGGGTTACTTAGCAGAAAATTTCCTGGTGCCAGTGCCGTGCAGATGGAGAGCAGCGGGGTGGGGAGGAGCGGATGTTCTGAAGCAGAGCAGCCTGCAGGAGGCCAGCCACAGCAGTGGGCAGGGTGGTCCCAGCGGCCTTTACCCCCAGCCCCACCCCAGCTGCCCGATGGGCTGGGGGCTGCCCCTCAGCGGCCCTTTACCCACTGGTGATGGGGAAGGCAAGAGGGGTCGCTCTCTCCACTCCTGCCCAGGCCAGTGCAGCCACTCACCCTCGCAGGCCCTCTCGCTCCCCAACCTAGCCTCAGCCCTCCCCGGAGTGGATGCTGGCGGGCTACCTAGCGCCAGGACAAGGTCTGAGATCTCAGCCGGCTCCTCACACATGGAGGGGATGCACGCCTAGAGAAGACGTGTTCCCAAGTGCAGCCAGCTCCTTCTGCGGCGCAGGGCTCGGCGCACACCAGCCGCAGGGCTGGGTGGGAGCACGGGCCCCACAGCGCCCGGCATCCTGCTACCCCTCTGAGCTCTTCCCAAGTCCAAGCGGTGCTGCTGTGGGGACCCCTCCCTCACCGTGCCCCCGGGCCTGTGTCCCCACAGCCTCGGCTCTCATGTCGGGCAGCCATCAGCTCAGCGCCGCCACCTCTCCCTTCCCGGTGTTCCCAGGGCTCCAGGAACCCGTGTGGAGACCGCGCCCAGAGCGGGACCCGCGAGTCGTTGGAGAAGAGGTGGCTGCGCTGGGCTGGAGCGCTGGACTCGTGCGGGCCGGGCTTGCAGTCCAGCTCCGGCGCCCTTGGACAAGCCGCTGGAGCCTGGGGAGCCCCAGCTTCCCTCCTCTGGAAATCGACGGGAGCTCATCCCTGCCGGGCCTGGGGGCGCATGTGCCCAACCGACCTGCCCCGGCCTGGTGCTCTGGGTGCGGGTTACAGGGGTAGGTGCCCAGGGGACAGTGCTGCTCCCAGCCCCGACCCTGTGCCCGGCTCTGCTCCGCCGGGCTTCCTCCCCCCTAAGAGCCCCCTAAGGCTACACAGAGGAGGAAGGGGGATGTCCCTGAAGCCATGGGGTCCGCCGGTGGGGGAAGGGGAGACGTGGGGACCGGAGACTCTTGGACAGCAGACAGTCGCTCAGCCCCAAGTGCGTGTGTGTTGGGGGGGGAGCCCAGGCGCCACCGCACCGCAGAGTTTGGCCATGGGACACCCGGCCAGCGGGGAAACTGGGGCCTGAACCCAGCGCCCGGTCCAACAGCCCGAGGCGCCTCGGTAGTGATGAAGTAAGTCCCCACCGACTGGCGAGGGCAGCGCGGGAGCCTGAGGGACGCGGGTGCAGCCTCCTGCGGTTTATTGATTGAGTAAAGTTCAGCAAAGTGCTTCCGAGCGGGCCGAGCCCGGCCCTGACGCGTACAGTCATTTATAAATTTAAAACTCTTCTGTAGCAACCGGCTATATACAGAGTCCACGACCGAGGCCTTACAAAAGCCCGGGCGGCAGGCGCCTCCGGGTCCCAGTCCGCCGCCGCGCTCAGAGGTGCGGCGCGTAGAAGGCGGGCGCGCCGTAGGTCTGCGAGCCCAGCACGAAGGGCGACAGCACTGCCGGGCTCGACAGGAAGGGCAGCTGCGCGGCGCACACCAGGCCGCCGGGGCCGTGCGCCGGATACCCGGCGGGGCCGTGCATGGCGAGCGGCGCGCCCATGGGCGGCGACGGACTGAGCGGGCTGAGGCCGCCGGGCAGCCCCGCGCCCGGCCCCGCGCCCGGCCCCGCTGCCCCGCCGCCGCCGGTCGGCGCGCTCGTGTCGGCACCAGGGTTCTGCTTCTTCCACTTGGTGCGGCGGTTCTGGAACCAGATCTTCACCTGCGTCTCGGTGAGGCTCAGCGACAGCGCCAGGTTGAGGCGCTCGCACACCGACAGGTAGCGCGTCGCCTTGAACTTGTTCTCCAGCGCCACGAGCTGCTCGTAGGTGAAGGCGGTGCGCGCGCGCCGCGGCTTCCCGGACTTGGAGTCCGAGCCCGTGCGCTTCCGCTTGGGCTTCGGCGCCGCCGCCGCGCCCTGTGGGGTCGTCCCCGCGCCCCCCGGCGCCGCCGCCGCCGCCGAGGCCCCAGGCGGGCCCGGGGCTCCAGGCGAGTTCCCGCGGGGCCCGGGGGCCGCAGCCTCATCCACCGCGCCGGGGGTCGCCTCGGCCTCGGCCGCGCCCGGGCAGCCCGACCCGCGGGCCGCGAGGCCGCCGCCTCCGCCGCCTCCGCCGCCTCCCCGCACCTCCTCCGCGCCGCGCGCAGTCCCCGCGTCGGGCGCCTCGTCGTCGTAGTCGGCGTCGGGAGCCGTGGTAGCGCTCGGGCTGCGGCCGCCGCCGCCGCTGTAGCCGCTGGCCTCGGCCTCGTCCGCCTTGCAGGGGTCGCCGGCGTCTGCGGGCGAGCGGGCGGGGAGGACACGACGTTAGGACGCGGCGCCCGGCCCTCCGCGCGCTCCTGCTCTCGGGCCGCCCCGCCCCGGGAAGCGCCCCTCCCCCGCGCCGTCGCTTCCCCGCGGGACCGCCCTCCTGCCCTTCCCCTCAGCGGTTCGTGCCCCTCCCCGCTTCCCTCCGCGCCCGCCCGCGTCTGCCCTCCGTGCCTGCCTCGGTGCCCCTGCCCGAGCCGGGCCGGCCGGGGCCGCGCGCGGGGTTTACGGCGGAGGGAAAGCTCCGATCGATCCGCGGGGCAGATACGAACTTAATTAAACTCATTTTGTGTAATGTTCAAACTAGTTAACGGCCATTTAATTTATTTCGGCGTATATTACCCTCCAATTACGGAAAGGCGTGGGCCAGACAATTACTGGGCATTTTAGAGCCGACGAGCCAGAGGCCAGGGGTGGGGCTGGAGCCGGCCGCCGGGAGGGAACTTCTGGGGACCAAACCCGGCCGCCCATTTCCACCTCAAGCCTCCGGGCCCTGGAACTGGGCAGCCCTCCGCCCCTCCGCTGCAAGCCCGGCCGGTCCGGGTCCTGACCAGGGGGTCCTGGCCTGGACGGTGGGGGTCCTGAGCAGTCCTAACTCGGGGGGTGGGGGTGGTGTCCCCGCTAGGTCCAGTCTGCGCAGAAGCTCCAGTCCTCCAGGCAGAGGCCCCTGAGGTGGCTGCATTTCGAGTGTGGAAAATTTGGAAGACAAGAGTCTGTCCTGGGCAGGGCCTGGGAGGGCATCTATGCAGACTGAACCCCACAGGTGGTGGTGCAGCCATGAGAAAAAGCCAGGGCAGGTGCTGTACGCAGCGCTACCCAGTCGGGCACCAAGACCCCGCTGCTGAGTCAGGTTGGCATCAAGAACCCGGAGAATAAATGTCAAACTGGGCGCTAGCAGACTTCCCCAGGGCAACTGCAGAGGTTGCATGGAAGTCAGGAGGGCAGGTGTGGGGGCGCGGGGGGGGGGGTGGTGGTGGCAGGGGGGCCCCACCCACACCCACACCCCTTAGCAGGAGCAGGCCGTCCCCTAGGGGACCCTGAGAGCACCTGGCCATCTAGTTTTACCTTGTCAGGGTAGTCTGAGGAGGAAGAGGGCCTGACCAGGCTCCCCCCCCCCCGAAATCAAGAGACAGGGCCTTTCGCTGGGATGGGCTCCCCATGCGGGTGGAGGCTCTGGGTGGAGACTTCCAGAACCCCGGCTAGGCCGAGAGCCCGAAGGGTTCCCCTCCAGCCAACCTGGGTTTGCTCTTCATCTAGACCACACCTGGATCAGGCGAGCTCAGGTACCCAGAGGCCCCTAGGCCCCAAGACAGCGGCCCCAGCCCTGTCCACCCTGAGCTCCCGTCCCTGCTCTGCAGAGGGGCTGGGAAGTTGGAGGGAGGAAGGGCCGGAGAGGGGGGCACCAAAAGCAATCAGGAGCCGGTCGAATGCAATTCTCGATCAATAGCGGCCCCTAATAAGTGTAATAGGTTTTAATCGAGTAATTATCCGAATTTTGACCCTATAATTTAGATGTTCGGGGGGAGTTTGCAAGGTGCTTGAAAGAGATATGCATGCTGCCGTAATGGGATATCGACCGGGCCGGGGGCGCGGGCCGCCCCATTACCGGCCGCTTTCCGCCGCTAAGCACATTTCCCCTTAACTGTAATCGAAGGGATTTAATTGTTTTTCCAGAGATAACCAGCGTTTTGTCACAATTAGTCTGATTTGTCCAAAAAAAAAAAAAAAAAAGGAGAAGGAGGAAAAGGGGAGGGAGGCCTCGGGCGGCGGTGGGGGCGGGGAGGTCACGGGCCCGCCGCCTCGCAGGTCCCCTCCTCCTCCGCACCAACTACCTTCCAAGGCCGGCCCTGCAGCCCCGCAGCCCTGGGACCGGCCCGGCGGAGCCATCCCGGGAGGCGCGGGGCGGCGGCGGCAGCGGCCCCGGAGTCCGGGTCGGACGGAGCCCCGCGCGCTGCGAACTTTGCACTGAGCCCTGGCACTCGGCTGGCCCCGCTCGCCGAGGGGCCCGGGAGCGTAAACGCATAGATGCGGCCCGTCGCCCGGCTCCCACGACCGGAGCGGGCCGCGTCCTACTCACGCGGCGGCTCAGCTCCGGTGGCGGCTCCAGCTCCTCCGGCGGCGGCGAGGGCGCGGCGCTCCAGCTCCTCTACGCGCGGCGGGCGTCCCGGGGCGGCGGGGGCCGGGGCGCACGGGGCGCACGCGGCGGGCGGCACGGGGCCCAGAAGCACACAGCGGCGTCTTCTGCTGTTGAACTTGTTGGGGTCCAGGATGTCCAGCACCGAGAAGGAGGTGGGGCGCGGCGGCGGGCCAGGCCGGGCAGCCCCGGCCCCTTCGGGCGCCGCGGGCACCGTGTCGCTGGCTGCGAGCGGCGGGGGTCCGGCCCGGGGGAAGGCGGGCAGCTCGGCGCGCCCGTCCATGGCGTCCCGGGCGGTGGCGGCGGCGGCGGTGGCGGCGGGCGTGGGCGGTGCGGGCCCCGAGGCGGGCCCGGGCGGCGGCGGCTGCAGCGCCGGGCTGTCCCCGGGAGCCGCCGGGCCGCTCGCGCTCATGCCGGCCTCCCGCCGCTCCGGCCGCTCGGGCCCCGCTGGCTACTGGGCTCCCATCCCCGGCGGCCCTGGCGCGGCCGCACGGTCTCGCGCAGGCGGCCGCGGCTCGGCTGGCTCTCGGCGCCGTGCCCCGCGCTCCGCCGCTGCTGCCCAGCGCTGCCTCCGCCGCCGCCTCAGGCGCCCGCCGCGCCCGGCCCGCGCATTTATGGCGGCCCCGCCGGCGGCGCCCACGCGCCCACACGCCGCACACACGTGCGCCCGCAGGCGGCCGCGGGGCTCCGCCGCCCTCGTTAGCGCGCGCGCCTAATTGGCTGCGAACGGTCCCGGGCAGAGGAGGCGGGCCCCGCGCGGGACACACGGACTGAGCCCCGGGCCCGACCGACAGACGCGCAGCCCAGAGCCCGAGTGCGGGCCGCAAGCCGCTGTCGCGGTCAGCGGCGCGTCGCTGCGCCTCCGCTGGTCCAGAAACGGTGCGCCTGCCTCCCGGGCGAAGGGGGAGGAGACAGCCCTGGCTTTTAAATAATTGCGGGATCAATCGGCGCAGGGGCCGCGGAGGCCCCGGGGCGCGCGGGCGGGCGAGCGCTAAGACTTGGCGGGGACATCCCGGCGCGGGACGCGGCGCCCAGGCGGCCTCTCCGCTGGCTCCGGGGCGCGCAGTCCTGCCACTCTGGCGGTCCCCGAGGCTCCGGCGTCTCTCAGCGGCTGGGGCGGGGGTGGGTCCTCGAGGGCAGACTCTGGGTGTCTTTCTCGCGTCTTCAGCCCCCCTCCCACGCGTTCCGTGGGCGTCGGTCCCGCCTCTCCCGGTCGCTCCTCTCGGGGTCTCCTCTAGCGTCTCTGGGTCTCCCTTGCTCAGGGTCTCTGTCCCTCCAGTCCTTCCTGCTCCCGCCCCCTTCGCGTCGTCAAACTAGGGCCTTGTGTCCCCGCGAGGGGCGGGGCCGGCAGCCCCTGGGTCAATCATTAGAAGTGGGATCGAAAATGAGGGAGGCTGGACGGCCCTCCCGCCCCCGCCCCCCAAAATGGGGACCGAAGAATCCTACAAACAGCAGGCGGCCTACATAAAAATCAATACCCTTCAAGTAAGGGGACACACCGGCAAACTCTTCCATCCCCACGCCCGGAGAAATAAGAAGCCCCTCGGGCCGGGTCTTTATTTGCGCATATTTATCTACAGCTGCGATGTTTGCACCGCAGGGCCCTGCGGCCCTCGGAAGTACTGGCCGGCGTCCGGCGTCCGAGGGTAAGACGGCCACTGCTCCTCGGCAGCGCCCTCCCCTCTTCCCGCCGCAGAGCCAGCGAGCGCTTGGGCCGCTGGTGGGACCCAGGTGGAGCCGGCGGTGGGAGCGCGCGTGCGAGGGTCTTCAGGACGTGAGGCTGAATGTGATGGGTGTGAGTGTGCGCGCGGGCGTGTGCACGAGCGGTGTGCGCGCCACCTCACACTGCGGTCCCCGGAGCCTGCTTCGCACACAAGGACGGGTCCTTTGCAATTACCGCGGGCAATGATCCTTTGGAAGCAGAAATTAAAAGTTGGGAGAAATAATGGGGGACCAATCGGCTGTAATTTGGGCCAAGCTCGGACATGCTGAGCCTCAGGGAGACTGGGGGTGGGGGGGGGGGGGGGGGGAGGCCAGGCCTTCCCACTCCCATCCCCTCCCCTCCCCCGCATGCTGGTCCATCCCGAGATTCTAATCAGACCCACAACACTGTGTCCTTCCTTGCCAGGACTTGATTATTCTTTATCTTTAAATTATAAATCACCTCTGGGGGAAGGAGGGTGGATAATCTCTCATCACAGGGAGGTAATTATCTCCTTCCCGCCCCCACCTTCCTGGTGGGGCTCTTAGGCTCTCTCTACCCCTCCCCCAGCTAAGTTTGAATATAGATGTGCACACCCCATTCACGCGCGCGCGCGCGCACAAACACACACACACACACTCATTCAGCAGCAGGCACCACATACAATCTCAGATTCATTCATGAGCACCTAGGAACACCATCTCAGGCCCATGATCCCCAAATGCATTCACTACCCTGCAGTCAGCCTCACCTGCGCCCACCAGCTCTGCGCTACTCTTGGTCCCCTCTTTAAGTCTTTCCATGAGGAGGGCACACAGAGCCCCTACCTACCCAGTCCCTGAACTGCCACTCTGCTCCCCTGAGGCACAGGATGAGGTGTCCTAGGGCAGGTCCCAAGTGCAAACCTTTGACTTGGCTCTGGGTGGTTGAGTTTCAGTGTGACCTAGAGCATCACAACCCCCTCATGTGCATGCTCATACTCCATGCCCCACAGGGTCTACCTGTCTTCCACAGGTCACCTGCTGGGTGGGCAGGGGCTGGATGTGGGTCTGCTCTCACCTCCATTATGCACACCAGACACCTGCAGGTGAGGAAGAGAAATATGTACAACTTTCATTCAACACAAACACACATAACATTTTATATAATGTAGATGTAGTATAATGTATGGCATCACTAAAGCATATTAAATAGAATACAGTATGTTAAATATGATACGTAATAAGCATAATGAAATAACCTATTGTAATATACAACCAAACATATTCACACACTCAGCATAGCAGGATGTGCTCCCTGCTGAGAGGTGGGGGTTGGCTCAGGGCTGAGTGCGACTTGGACAAAAAATGCTAGGACTGTCCAGGAATTTGGAGGTGCCAAGATTCTCCTCCTTGGTTCTCCTCTGCCCTGTGTTCCCTGCCCTGATCTGTCTAATGGGAGCTGCAGCAGTCAGAGTAATGAACTGCGGAGTCTGACCCAGGGGAGCAGAGGCAGGGCAATGGGGTGTGAGGGGAGGCCTCCAGTGCTACATAGGGGACCTTGGGTCATGTTCCCATGCGAAGAGGGGGTGCTATGTGAGGACAGGGGTCAGGGAGATCATGGCATCCGCTCCTGCCCCACTCCTCCCCCATCTCTAAAAAACAACCCACGTCATGGGGATGCACGGCACCCTTCCTACTCTCTCAGATACTCGGGAAGAACCCTCCCCTCCCCCCAACTTCAACTCAGAGCGTCCAGGGCTATAAAGACGTCCTTTCACTCCTAATCACAATTGATTGTCAATTAGACCCTCATTTGTGCAATCTCTGCCCATCTGCCATATCGGGTTATCTCCAAGCCACCAGCTTCACTTGTGGGGCCCCAGGTGGGCACTGACAGGTGAAATCAGTGCCTGAGATAGGGATGCCTCTGCCTACCCAGTGGACAGGAGACACTCCTTCATTGCTAAGCCTCCACTCACTGCACATCAGCAGGACCAGATGGAGTCATTGGCAGGCTGGGGGAGGGGCTGCACCAAAGCAGGAACCAACATGGAACAAGTGTAGAAATCTGGGGGAGGGACTGGTGGTAAAAGATCTAAGAAGTGGCCCCGGGAAAAGTGGTGGGTGAGGGCTGAGATTATGCAGAAGAGGAAGGGGAGGTTTTTGAGGGAGAGGGATTGGGGAGAGTTAAGCACCCAGCCCTTTCAATCCATGGCCATAGCCTCTCCCCAACATCAGAGTTTTGGGAAGTTTGGGGTGCACAAGAGCAGGAGGGGCATTCCACCCTGCCACTAACTTATCACGTGTTTATGAACTCCCTCCTCAATGTTTTCTTCTGTCAATAATGGGGGTTGGATTCTATGTGATCTTTAAGGTCCCTATACCTCCCCTTGTGAGTTGAATAAGAACGTGATCACAGCCTTCATTGTACATGGGGGTGGGGGGCCTCCCTTCTCTTGCACCTGGAGAGCTTTACTGGACAGGATGGAGGGGCAGCAGTGTTCTGGGGTTTACAGGGCATGGATGGATAACCCCCACTTTGTATAATGTCTGCTTCATGCAAAGCACACCCCACCCCAGACTTTCCAGCGCCCCCCCAACATCACTGTGAAATATGCAGGGAAGAAATTATCACCCCCATCTACAAATTAGTGTTCTGAGTCTTTGAGTCCATCCTGGGTCCTGCTGATGACATAATGCTGTCTCTGATCAGGCTATCCTCCTGAACACCTGTGGGAAGGATGCAGGAGGTAGAGGCGGAGATGGAGAACAGAAGGCTTCTACTCTCCTTCCTTTTGCCTCTCCACCCGCTCCACTCCGTGGTGAACCCTTTTGCTCACCCAGAGTTTGGAAAACAAGAGGGGAACTTTCCAGTTTTCGGCTTCTTTACTCATCTTTTAAGATGTGCTTCTTCTGGGGTCTCCTAACTTCTCGAGCAAGGGTACCGCACACTCAGAACACCAGAGAAGAGAGGAAATAGCCGCGGCACCAGGGGCATCTTCAGATCCACGGACGGCGCCGAAGCACGTCAGTACCACGGACAGCGCTCCCGACGGCCGTCCCGGGGTGCGCTTGCGCCCGCGTTCAGCACCGCGGACAGCGCAAACAACCTCCAGGCGCCTTTGCTCTCCCTGATAATCAGGGAGAGCTTCTGTGCCCCGTCCTTGGCTCCCTCCCCCAGACTCCGGGATACCCCAGAGGAGGAAGAGGGCGGCAGGTTGTGTATTGTGTGGCGTCCTGGCACAGTATATGCTGCGCTCCAGCCCATTAACCATGGCCAAGCCAGAACCATCCAAAAGGCCAGGGAGTTTTACAAGGTTTTCACTGCCTGGGTTTGAATGCTTCTCTTTGTAAGCTGCGTTGAGTTCAAAATGAAAAGCACGTAGCACTGGGTCTGGTTCATGGCAAGGGGTCGGTCAAATGCAAAGGTGAGGTTTAAACCCTTTAAACTTAAGACAAAAACAAAATCCCAGATCATCAAAACTGGGAGTGGCTCTCAGGCTGTGTGTGGAGAGCAGGGCACCCAACTCCCACGGCAGCACGGGAGAGGTGTTGTCCAGCTTCCTCTCTTGGCCTCGGAGGACATCCTAGCTCCAAAGGGTTTTCTGACCAGAGGGTAGGGCAGGTGTGAGGATTACCACCTCACAGATGGGTGAACTGAGGATGAAGAGGATTGATCACGTGCTCAAGGTCATCCAGCCAGTATGTGGTGGAACTCTGATGTGAATGTTGGGTCTTACTGATGCCAGCATTCTTAATGTGCAAAGTGACAGATAATCAACAACCAGGTGCCAAAGAGAAGGCAGTCCATGTGGGGTGCCCAGAGGGGTCCTCTCTCTTCAGGATGCCCCTTGCGGCCCTTGGTCTTTCCAGCTGCTTTACCTGCCACTGGTCCATCTCACAGGGGTAACAAGGAGGTCCTGGTTCAATCATGCCAAGGATGGCAACCTTCCATCCCTCCCCCCTCCACAAAGTCCTGTCAGTACCCAGGGTTTGAAGGGCAGTCATTCTCCCATCAGTAATCACCACCGTAGTCTGGGTTTCTATGGATTTTTTACCCAGTGGAATGCTCTAAGCCCCTCTGTTTGGAGGTGAAAGGCCTGAAGACCCCTTGTGAGTGGGGCATATGGGGATTCTCTGGGCACAGGGTGTCAGAGTTTCCTGCTGGTGACCTCCTCCACTTCTCGCTGCCCCTGCCACAGCCTAGCCCCCTCTGGTCTATCCTCCATCATTCTAAAGCACAAATCAGATCACCCTCCTCTTCCAGAAACACCTGAAGGCTGCCACGATCCAGGGCTGGCATCTGGGCTCTGCAGCCTGATATGAAGGACTTCCTGACTGGCTCCTATAGGCTGTCCTGCACAGTCCCTAAGCCTGCACCCCGTGTCCAGAGCTCCTGAGCCCGATGGTCGATCTGCCATGTGCCTGCACCTGCAGTTCCCTCATTCAGCCGTGCCCTTGGCCACTTGTCCACATGCATCATTCCTACTTATCTTAGTGGGAGCACCACCTGGAAGCCATCTGATTTCCCTGGGGAAAAGGGAGGTGCCACCCTGAGTATCCCTCCACACCCTGAGCTTCACTCTGTCCTGTTTTCACACATCATGGGACATTTATCCATCCACTTGTGGCTCTGGTTCCAGACTGTGGGCTCTTGGACGTTGTGCATGTGTCTCACTTAGCTCTCTGCCCCCCATCAAAGTAAAGGCAGAATCCAAAATGCAAAAACATGTTTACACTGACAAGGAAAATTGGAAGGCCAAGTGCAGAGGGGGTGGGGCAAGCATTTCAGCCCACCCACTCTCCTTTCATCCCAGTAGTGGTCTGACTTCCTGCTCTAGCTCTCTGGCCCCTTTGAATAGGGAAATGGCCCTGGCTGGAGAGTCAGGGCCCTGGCCACCTTGGCTCTGTCTTCCACCACAGAGGGGTCTGGCACTGATCAATTTTCTCCTTGGTGTAGTGGATGCAGATGGTGTCCCATCCAGATCCTGCCCAGATCCCCACTCAGATCCCTGCTTAGATCCTTTACTAGGCCCCCACCCAGATCCTTGTCCAGACCCCAGCCCCTGCTGCTAAGAGTGGAGGGGCTCAAGTTCACACCCATGAGCTACTCAGGAGAACTGTCCTTGGCTGATAGGAGACTCATTCCCAGAGACACCTCGGAGGACACTGCCCTCCTTCAGGGGTAGACAGCGGTCAGGATGGATACTCCTGGGCTCCCTGCAGATCAGGCCAAGGCAGGACTTCAGCAGAAGGCATCCTTGCTCTGTCCTGTCCGTGCCTCCTGGATTTCTCCTGCCTCAGTAAATCCCAGGCGCCCGAATCTGTGCCTCTCACTCTGCCTGGGTCTCACTAGGTGTGGCAGGTTGGGATGGGGTAGAGACTGGCCCAGGAAGTCCCTGACCAAGGGAGGACTTGTTACCCCTGTGGTGCTGTGTGTCTCTGTGCACAGCTTAGTTCAGGGTGTGTCTGTGGACATTTACGGGAATGCTTCTTATCCCTCACACCCCTGCCCCCCCAGCCCCACCCAACTGGAAAAACTCTGATTAGAGCAGAAATGTCATGGATAACTTAACCACAGTTTTTCTTTCCCTTCATCCCCTTACTCAGCCATCCCCTTACTTTGGCCACACATGACCTGCACTGGGCAGAAGTGACCAAGGAGCCAGCTCTGAGCTCAGGCCTTAAGACCATCTGTGTTTCTGCCCCTTGCAGCTTCCGCTGTCCTCTGTGAAGAGAACATGCTCCTGACACTCAGCTGGGACTAGGAATAAAGGTCTGGAGCCCACCTGAACCCCACCTGGTGAGCCCAGTCGGGGGCAGCCAATGGCAGCTGATCATGATCCACAAGCAGGTAATGGGTGACAATGGCCGTGGACCACTGAGAGCTTTGGGGCTGTTTGTTACACAGCAGTGTTGTAGCAGAAACCTGACTGATACAAGTGGGGCACCTTATCATCCATGACATGCTAGAGTTGAGAAGACGTGGCCTCAGCAGTCCCCACCCATTGTCTGTTCACGTACCATGTTACCTGGCTGTCTTCTATGTGTCCCACAGCTGACCTATTCTCTGCTCACCCGACCCACAGTCACAGGACTCTTTCCTGGACATCTCCACAGTCACCCAGTCTCAGGTACCATGTTTCTCCCCCCAACCCACATCCCACGGGGGGCTCATTCCTTCATCCACCACACATTCAGCTACTCTCCATGGCACACCTCTGACAGGGTGGACCCTGTGGTGGGCGTGGGGGCAGAAATGAGCCAGATGGGCAGGTCTGCCATCAGGGAGGCTGGGCAGCTACCCAGTTAGCAGGGAGAGCTGGCCGTCACCGGTGGTCCTTCAGTTTCCCCCTAAGGCGCCCTGAGGGAGGGAGGGCAGTCATGAGGACGGGTGGGAAGGT
The DNA here is from genome assembly GCF_003265705.2 of Callorhinus ursinus. Classification (NCBI taxonomy): domain Eukaryota; kingdom Metazoa; phylum Chordata; class Mammalia; order Carnivora; family Otariidae; genus Callorhinus; species Callorhinus ursinus. The sequence goes on from NW_027397066.1 coordinate 709,069, forward strand.
TAGGCATGGAGGACATGGGCCTTCCCTAGTCGGAAGAGTGGACAGCGTCCAAGGAGGAAGAGGGGAGGCGGCACGGGGAACCCGATCAGGGTGCGAGGAGGGGTCCAGGCCAGGTACACAGAAGGTGTTCAACAAATGCATTCAGTGAAACTGTTCCTGCCCAGCATGCACGTGCCACAGTCACACCCGCGGTGCTCACTCAGGGTCGGGAGGGCAAGTGGTGGGGGGCGTTAGGTCGCGTAATGAGCTTAATTGAGGTTAATGCCTCTTGCACGTCTCCCTGATTATTAAATTATTATCACACGCGTGAATCATAATTAGAAGTTTGAGTAACACTCCAAGGGAAGACTTGGAGGAGCGATTCTGGAATACCGCTGTCCCGGGCCTCCTAAGGGGATGCGGAGGAGTGGGGGAGGGGCAGGTGGGGGTGGGGTGAGCGCGTGCCCGCGGGAGTATGCGCGTGCGCGGGATGGGGCTTGTGCGCCGGGCGGGGGGCGGCGTGAGCGCGGGCCCGGACCCGGATGGGCAGGACTGGGGGAGACTCCGGCCCGCCCCCCCCCCCCCGCGACGGGCCCGGCCCGCACTGGCCCCCCACTACCAAAGCCCCTCCCGTTGGGGGGTCATTTGTGTGAGCTGAGGGTCCCCCGCAGCCTGCCTGCTGTCAGCTGCCGTCCCTTCCCCGCAAGACGCGACGTGGCGACCGCGCTGCGGTTGGGGGCTCAGGGCCAGAGGGGCTCAGGGTTGTACTTTCCCTCTTCTCCCGAGGCCGCCCTGCTGACGCCTTTTGGAACTGCAACACCCCGGGGGGCCCCCTCCCCAAGGTCACTTCCCGGGGTACCCCTCACTATTCTGAGCCTCTGGACCTGCCGGCACCCAGCCAGGAGGCCCTCAGTGCATGAATACATGCTGGTTGAGATGTGTGTCCGCGTCCTCCACACGCATGTGGCAGTGTGTCCATGCACACGTGTGGCTCTGCATGTGCCTGCTCCGTGCGTGTGTGCCCACGTGACTCCGTGTGTGTGTGTGTCCGTTCGTGCGCGTGGCTGTATGCGCCCTGTGCCCAGCGTGGGTCTGACTCCATCTCTGCAGCCCGAGTGCCCTGTGCCTGCGAGCGGGCCCCAGGGGTCGCCGGGGTGCTGCGGGCGGGAGCTGAGGCTCTCCAGCGGGTCAGGTCGTCGGAGTCCGGCGGGGCTGCGGCGCACGGGTGTCCTGTGGGAGCCTGATCCTCAGCCGCTCCGCCCTGCCCCCCCACAGCCTCCCCCTGCACAGCTCCGCCAGCAGCGGAGTCTCCGGGAAAGATGGGCTGGGGGGCGAAGCGGGCGGGGAGTCCAGGGTCCCCGGGGAGAGAGACAAATCAGTCGCCCCTCCCCTCCCCTTGAGAGCGGACTCTCGCCCTCCCGCCCTCTCTTTCTCTCTCGCTTTCCCCTTCCTCTTCTCTATTTATTTTCCTCTCTGTTGCTGAAACATATTGAAGGGGAGAAAAAGGGAACATTAAGATCCACTGTGAGCCGCGCGGCGGTTTAACGATTTCAAATGAGCCCCGGCTTGGGTGAGGACCTGACAATCCCCGTCAGGATGGCAGATGACGGCTAAAATTACCCCGGAATCAATATTCTCACCGGGTGTCCCGGGCTGATAAGCGCGGCCAAGACAATGTTGACTATTAAAGTCGACAGCTTGAGATATTACACTATTAGTTATGCTATTTTTAATAATCTATAATATTTGGGCTATAATTAATTAATTATACGGGTCAGATAATATCTAGGGCTGGAATGAGGTCTGAAGGACCTATTACGGTGGTAATGAGAAAGGAGAAATCTAATCTGGGGACAGGTGCTGGGAGGCCTGGGCTGCAGGCTCCGGGCGCTGCCGCCTGCCCTGTTGGCCTTGTCCCCGCTGACGGCTCCCTCTGAGCCAGGAGTCTTTGGGGTCCCAGGCAGTGGGGCTGCTGTAGAGTGGGTCTCTGAATGGCCAGTGGGGTGCCCTGGTCCCGGCAGCTGCTTTCCCATCTTCTCTGCAGCAGGGGCCTGGAGCAGAGGGTTCCCCGAGTCATGATGCTCAGGGCACCGGTGCAGGGCTCACCTCATGCCCCTCCAGTGTCTTCTGGATGATACACAGAGAACAAAACCCAAGGCTGTGGCCGCGGTCAGAGAGGCTTCCACCTGCGTCCCCCCTTCTCGCTGGGCTTACCACACCCCTGCCAGCAGACTCCTGCTCTATGCCCTGCGCCAAGCTCACTCTGGCCCCCGGGCTTCTGCACTGGCCATTCCCTGGCTCTGAAGGCCGGCTTCTCGCTGACACTCCGTTCTCTGCTCCAGCAGCACCCCCTAAAGGCCCTGGCTCAACTCTTCCCCCAAAAGGCTTGCTTTATTTATTTGCTGGTGGAACAGAGAACTGACAGATGCCGTTCTGCTGCTCCTGAGAGTGACCTTCGGTGAACCGTTGTCCGGAGTGAGCTCGGTAGGTGCCGGCGGGCTGCGATCTGCTCAGCAATCCGCCGCTTCCCCTCGTCCTTCGTGGGCTGCAGGAAGCCTTGCTCTTGGCAGTCAGCCCTGAGCAGGGCAGCCCCTTCCCTCACCGGGGTGCGCCACCAAAACCTCAGAAAGAGCTGGTTCTCAGGAGGCAGGCCCTGACACGGTGGGCCCCGGGAAACGTGGGGCCTGGTGCCCAGAAATGTCCTGGAAGCAGGGTCGGCAGTGGCTTGGAGCTGGTCATTGGCCCCTAGGCCTCTGCCTGGATGGCCCTGTTCCTATCCCCAATCCCTCATCAAGTGGCTGCCCACTGTACTGGGCGTGGGGTGGAGATGCACTGTCTGCAGAAAATGTAGAGATCCCTGCTCCCTGGAGACAGACAGCCCTGGGCATTGTCAGCAGAGAAGCCCAGGCAGCCAGTGGGGGTGGGAGGAGGCGGGGGGGGGTCCGGGGGGGGTCACTGGGGCTGAAATGGGCAGGAGCCTGGTGTGTGGACTGGGAGGGGGCGGGAAGCCACGTGGGCTCCTGCTTACCTGACCCAGCCCTGCTGTGGGGCCGTGGGAAGGATCCTGCTATCTCCGTGTTCTTAGACAATCTATATCTTTTCTGATGATAAAGGTAACGTGCACCCATGGAGACGAGCAATGAGGCTGAAGCTGAAGCCTCTGTAATCCCGCCCCACAGCAAGAGCTCAGTGCACATCTTGCCTGTTTCCTTTTACCGTGTTTTCTGCTTTTTAAAGATGTGCACGTTGGCGCTGTGTGTGCCCTTGGGGCTCCGCTTCTCCACCCCACGGTACGTCCCTGGTACCTCGTCCAGAGACCTGAGCTAATTATCACTCAGTTAAGCTTCAGGTTACTCTAAACACGTTGTCGTGTGGATTCTTGTTTAGATTTCCATCCCCTCTTTAGGAGGAAACAGACGCGAGTCCCTGGGTTAATGGGAAGGCACTGGATAAGTGACCCCAGCAACACATCATCTGGGGCCCGCAGATCCACGCACAAGGTGGGCAGGTCCTCTCTCGCTGGAACTTACTGGTAAGGATGCAAGTTTTCCTCAGTGAATATTGGTCATGTGTGTTTTTAATTTTTTGTGAACTGCCTTTGTCCCTTTTCCATTTGTTCAACTGTTGGCGTTGTTGTACTAGGTTTTTAAAAACCCTTTATTATAAAACATGTCCAACACAGACAGAAATGCAGAGAGGAGCCCTGCCACTCGGGCTCAGCGGGCATCAGCGCGTCCCATGACCCCATGTCCTCACGGCCACACTTCTCTTTCTGTGATGTTTTTAAGCACATCTCCACACACCAGGTCCCTTCACCTGCGAATATTTCAGTGGAGAAAAGGAGGTAAAAGGCATATAGAGTGGAAAGGAAAAACTCAGACTGTCCCTGCTATGTGCAGACAACATGAGATTCCACCTGGAAAACCTGGGCGGACCTGCAGTGCATTCCCAGGACCAGTTAGGGAGGTCAGAGGATACCACCTATAAAAGGCCAAATTCCTACGTACTAGCAACCAATAACTTGAAACTGAAATTAATTTTTTTTTTTACAATATCTCCAGGTTCAGGAACTTCCTTCCTGATCCTAGTTTTCTGAGAGTTTTTATCATGAACACATGGTTTTATCAAATGTTTTCTCTGCATGTACAGAGTGCCCTGTGGTTTTGTCTGTTACTATGGTGATTGGTGATTGGGGCTGATCCACTCTTGCATTCTGGGGATGAACCCCACTTGGTCACAATGTTTTTATTCTTTCTGTATGTTGCTGGATTCAACTTGCTAATATTTTACTGAAGATTTTGCAGAGATGTTCATGGTTCTGTAGCTTCTTATCTTGTCTTCTCCTTGTCTCCTGTTGGGACTGGGGGATGCAGCCCTCATAAAATGGGCGAGAATTATCTCCTCTATTCTCTTGAAGAGATTATGAAGAGCTTTATTATTTTATTTTTATTTATTATTTTTTTAAAAGATTTTATTTATTTATCTGGCAGAGAGAGACACAGCGAGAGAGGGAACACAAGCAGGGGGAGTGGGGGAGGGAGAAGCAGGCTTCCCGCGGAGCAGGGAGCTGGACGTGGGGCTTGATGCCAGGACCTTGGGATCATGACCTGAGCCGAAGGCAGACGCTTAACAACTGAGCCACCCAGGCGCCCCCCCCTTTTATTTTAATTTTTAACTATTTTGTAGAATTTGCTAGTGAAATCGCCTGAGTTTGGAGTTTTCTTCTTTGAAAGGCTATGAACTATGAACTCAATTGTTTTAGTAGACAGAGGGTATTCGAGTTGTGAGTTCTTCTTGGCCAAGTTTTAATAGTTTGTGGATTTCAGGAACTTGGTCCATCCATCCAGATTGCTGAATCGGAGTCTGTGTCCGTGGAGCAGACCCTATTCTTCCTTCTCATGTTCGTGGGTCCCCTAGCAATGACCTCTTCTTTACTCCTGCTATTGGTTATTTGTGTCTCGTCTCACTTCTTTGTCAGTCTGGCTGGAGGTTTATCATGCAATAGTCTTTTCCAAAGAACCAGTTCTTACTTCACTGATCTTACCTAAAATTTTTCTGTTTTTAATTTTACCGATTTGGGTTTCATCTTTCTTATTTCCTTCTGGTTGTTTTGGTTTTCTTCTGCTCCTCTTTCTCTGGTTTACTAAGGAGGAAGCTTGGATTCTTCTTTTGCCATATAAATATTTAATACTATAAATTTCCCTCTAAGCCCTGTTTTAACTGCATCCCACAAATAATTTTGATACTGAAAACTTTCTTTTCCTTTAGTTCAAATGTTTTCCAGTTTCCCCTGAGGCATGTTCTTGATCCATGAATTATTTACAAGTGCCTTAACTTCTGAGCCTCTGGGGTTTTCAAAACACCTTTCTATATTGATTTCTACTTTAATTCCATTGTAGTCAAGCATATACTTGGTGTATGTTGAATTCTTTTAAATCTGTTAGGTTGGTTTTATAACCCAGGATCTGATCTTTCTGAAGAATGTTCCGTGCGCACTTGAAAAAGATGTGTATTCTGCTGTTGTTGGATGGAGTGTTCGGTAATGCCCTTTAGGAGCAGGTGGTTGTGGTGCTCAGTTCTACCTCCTTGCTGATTAGCGGCGTGTTCTGCTGACACAGAGGGAGACCGGTTGAGGTCACAGAGCCATCAATGTGAATTTGTTATTTCAACTTGCAGTTCTATCAGTTTTTGCTTCATGTATTGTGAAGGTCTGTTTGCTGGACGCACACTTAGGATTTTATATCTACTTGAAATTGATCCTTTTATGATTATGTGATGTCTCCATTTACTCCTGGCAATTTTCCTTCATCTGGTATTAGTATATATGTGCCCATAGAGTATATGAATAGAGCTCTCTTTTGATTAGTGTTTCCACAATCTATCCTTTTGCACCCTTTAACTTTTCATTTACCTATATAGTTATATTTAAAGTGGATTTGTATAGACAGCACGTTGGGTTTTCTCAGTCCAGTGTAACGATCTCTGTCCTTTAATTGGTGGTTTTGACCATTGACATTTAATATAATTATTTATGTGTTTGGATTCAGGTCTAACACTGTACTGTTTTTGCCAGTTCATCTCATACCTCTTCTCTTTTCTCTTTCATGCCTTCTTTATGATTCTTCCCCTCTTTTTCTTTCTTTCTTTCTTTCTTTCTTTCTTTCTTCTTTCTCTTTCTTTCTTTCTTTCTTTCTTTCTTTCTTTCTTTCTTTCTTTTCTTTCTTTCCCTCTCTCTCTCTTTCTTTCTAGTATTTCACTTTACTGGGTGGGTTTTTTTTTTTTTTACTATGTTTCCTTGTATAATTATGTTTTTAACAATTGCTCTGGGGATTATAGTACAGACACTGAGCTTGTCACAGTCTGTTTCAAGTGAATATTTTGCCACTTCCAGTGGAATGCAGAAAACTTGGTCATCAAACCACCTTTATCCTCCCTTTTATAGTTGGGGTTGTCTCATTATTACATCTGCATACATGGAAAATTCCCCAGACCCTGTTATAACTTCTGTTTCAGCTTTCATGTATATGTTAAAGAAGTAAGAACTAAAACCAGCATTTCATGTAGAGATTTATGATTTCTTTCACTTTGTCCCTAAAGTTCTTTTCTGGTGCCATTTTCATTTTGCCTGGAGAACCCCTTTTAGAATTTCTTTTAGAGCAGGTCTGCTGGTGACAAATTCTCTTTGTTTCCCTTCATTGGAGAGTGTCTTTATTTTGCCTTAATTTCTGAAGGATTTTTGATAGATATAGAAGTTTTGATTGACAGTTCGTTTCTGTCAGTACTTTAAAAATGTTGTTCCTGGGGCACCTGGGGGCTCAGTCAGTTGAGCACCGGACTCTTGGTCTCAGCTCAGATCTTGATCTCAGGGACATGAGTTTAAACCCCACATTGGGCTCCAAACCCAGCATGGAGCTTACTTAAAAACAAAAACAAAAACAATGCATGAGAAAAAAAATGTTGTTCCACCGGCTTCTTGTTTTCATGGTCTCTGATGAGAAATCCATAGTCTTTCCAGTCATTGTTTCCCTTGTATGTAATTTATCATTTTTTTAATGGCTGCTTTAAAGGTTTTTTTCGCTGTCTTTGGTTTTCAATAGTTTGATTATATTTCTGGGCATGGATTTCTTTGAGTTTATCCTTTTTAGAGTTCACTGAGCTTCTTGAATCTATAAATTTACGTCTTTTATCAGATTTTGGAAGTTTGGGACCACGATTTCTTCAAGTATTTTTTTCTGCACTTCTTTCTTTCTGGGGCTCCATGTAGTGGCACATCTCAGGACTTCGTTCCTTTTTATTGCCCGATAATATTCCATTGTGTGGATACACCACACTTTGTTTATCCATTCATCTGTTGGCAGACATTTGAGTTGTTTCCATCTTTTGATATTATAAATAATGCTACGATGAACATCTGTGTACAAGTTTTATGTGGACAGAAGTTTTCAATTCCCTTGGGATATATATTTAGAAGTGAAGAAGTGCTGGATCATGCAGTAACTATGTTTAATAATTTGAGGAACTACCAAATTGTTTATGAAAATGACAGCATCATTTTACATTTCCACCAGCACTGTTTAAGAGTTTCAACTGCTCCACATCCTTGTAAAGACTTGTTATCTGGCTTTTTGATTTAGCCATCCTAGTGGGTGTGCAATATCTCATTGTGGCTTTGATTTTATTTCCCTGAGGACTAATGATGTTGAGCATCTTTTCATGTGTTTACTGGCCATTTGTATGTGCTCCTTAGAGAAAGTCTATTCAGATCATCTGCCCATTTTTAAATAAAGTTGTTTGGTCTTTTATTATTGAATTTTAAGGGTTCTTTATATATCTGAGATACAAAGTCCTAATCAGTTTAGGACTTGAAAATATCTTCTTCCATTCTCTGGGTTGTCTTTTCACTTATTTAATGGGGTCCTTTGAAGCACAAATGTTGTTAGCTTTGATGAAGGCAAATATGTCTGGGTTTTTTTTTTTTTTATTGCTGTTGTTTTTGGTATCATACTAAGAAACCACTGCCAAACCTGAGGCTATGAAAATTTACTCCTGTGTTTTTTTTCTAAGAGTTTTATAGTTTTGGTTCTTACGTGGTCTTTGATCCATTTTGAGTTAATTTTTGTATGTGGTATGGAGTGAGGTTCATTCTTCATTCTTTTACATGTGGATATCCTGTTTTCCCAGCATCATTTGTTCAAACGACTGTCTTTCACCCACTGAATGGTCTTGGTACGCTTGTCAAAAGTCAGTTGACCATGGACACATGTTCTATTTCTGGACTCTGTCTTAGTCTGTTGATCTCTGTCTATCCTTGTGCCAGGACTGCACAGTCTTGATCACCATTGCTTTGTAGTAAGTTTTGAAATTTTATTATTCTTTTTCAGGATTGTTTTGGCTATTCTGGGTCTCTTGCAATTCCATAAGAAATTTAGAATCAGCTTATCAATTTGTAAAAAGAGGCCAGCTTGGATTCTGAGAGGGATTGCATTGAAGCTGAAGATCAATTTGGGGAGTATTATCATCTTAAAACAATATTTGGTCTTTGACTCCATGAATACAGGATATTTTACCATTTATTTAGGTCTCCTTTAATTTCAACAAATATTTTGTAGTGTTCAGTGTACCAGTGTTTCACCTCTTTGGTTAAATTTATTCCTAAGTATTTTATTCTTTTTGATGCCATTGTAAATGGAATTGTTTTCTTAATTTTATTTTCAGATGGTTTATTCAGATTACAGTTTTAAACTTCATTTCTTTGATTTGCAATTTCATCTCTTTTTTTTCTCTAATGCTAAAAATCTTGCTTCCTAATGACCTTACTATAATTACTTACATGCTTCATCCTATGATATATCTATAATAATTTCAGAATAGTAATGCCAATGTTTTTTTTTAAGATTTTATTTATTTGACAGAGAGAAACAGCAAGAGAGGAACACAAGCAGGGGGAGTGGGAGAGGGAGAAGCAGGCTTCCCACTGAGCAGGGAGCCCGATGTGAGGCTCGATCCCAGGACCCTGGGACCATGACCTGAGCTGAAGGAGACGCTTAACGACTGAGCCACCCAGGCGCCCCGGTGCCAATGTTTCTATTAGCAAGAGGATCTCCGAGTGCAGTTTAAGATTTCTCTATACAGTTTTTTTGTTTGTTTGTCTTTAGAATAAGTCTCACTGGGCATACATATAAGAAATACTGTGCATTACAGTCACTTAATGTAATTCTTTTTTCTGTGTGGTAAGTTCATTAGTTCCAGTTTGCTTTAAACTTTTGTGGGTTGATTTTCCCTTTCTTATATAAATTTTTTTATTGTGTAAAGCCTTTCCATCGCTCCAGTGCCGCAATTATATGACAAAGTACCTTCACAGACGTCTTCCTTTTATCTCTGCCCTGTTCTGCATCGACCTGTGTCACATGGAGTTGTTCACCCTCACACCCTCTCTCTCCCCACAGCTTCCCTTCCTGGGCCCGGCACCTGCTTAACAGGCTCCCCCAGGGTCAATGGGAGAGTGCCCCCATGTTTGGCTTTTAAATGACCCCTCAGGCTCATTCCTCCTGTAATAGGCCCACATTTGAAGGCTACTGTCTGGGTCCTTAAAATAGGTGAGCCACTAGAAAATAATAATAGTGATGATAATACTACCGTAGTAACCACCACCACCACCTGGTGTGCAGGGCTGACACTTGGCACTGGGCAGGGCTGACTCCCTCCATGCACATCACTGTACCGCTCTTGGGAAGTTTCCTGCATCAGAGATTTATCTTCAAGGCAGTGTTTCAGGCCACTCATTCATTCACTTGACAAACATTCTGAACTCTGGGTGCACAGAAATGACTAGCTGTCCTTGCGTTCAATCTCAGCAGGTCAGGCTTCAGCTGGAAAGCAGACTCTGGGGGACTCAAAGGAAGGCAGCAGAGGGGGACACGGGGAGGGGGCATGGGATGGGTAGTCTGACAGCCCCCTGCCATCACCTCTCCCTCCTCCGGTGTCTCCTCTCGTGGCCCTGGGGCCTTGAGGCCGTGCAGGATTTCTGGAGGATAGAGGTGGGTAGAGGGTGGGTAGAGGCCTGGAAAGCAAGGAGCTTCCATCTCTGGGCAGTTCCGCTCTGACCAAGCCGCTTGGCTGCAGGATGCTTGGCTACCCGCAGGGTGGGGTCAGGGTTCTGGATCCATTTGGATGTTTCTGCCTGGTCTTTGAAGTGTTTCTTCTTGTGGAGTTGGCTGGAACCAGCTAGGTCTCTAATGAGTGGGACCTGTGATAATCAATTTGCCAATCTGAAAATCGGGATGATGCAACCTCTTTGCTGGGCTGTTGCAGAATTAAAGGGCAGCTCTGGCGGGTTTTCTGGAAGTACTTATGACCTTCATTTCTGATGGGCCTGGTAGCCTCTTCTCAGCTCCATCAGGCTAACCACAGTGCTTTGGAAGGCAAGGAGCACATTCCAGTGAGGTCAAGACCAGGGTGCCCACAGGCATTGGGCTGGAGACCTAGAAGACAGTTGCAGGAGGAGGGTGTGGACCTGGCTACAGAGCAGGTGTTAATGGCTGTGACTGGGGGGCTTGCTGTCCTGCTGGGTAGTCAGGGGTCTGGCAAGTCCCAGACTGTCCATCTGTGGGGTCCCATGTGCACACATGGGGCGGGACCTCATTGTCCATTGACTGGCCTTGGAGCCAGTGGCCTGAGCCTGTGTGGACCAGGGGGACATGCCTGGGGAGGCAGGCAGTCTGGGTGGCCATGTGCGGTAGGGCTGGTGCAGCCGGTGGCCTGGGGCAGGGCGGGCCTGTCGGGTGGGAGTGCAGGAGGGAAGGCTGTGTCTGGCCTCTCCTCATGTCTCCCTTTCAGTTGTTTGCAAAGCCCCCTACAGGGCTTGGCCTAGGGGACGGTCCCTGTCTGAGCCTGGGTGAGAACCCATGGTGGCCCAGGCCTCTCCCTGGGATAGGGAAGTGGGGAGGGGACAAGGGTGGATGGACAGTTGGATTCTGTCACATGTGCTTCCTTCCACGGCCAGAGGCCTCACTGAGCAAGCTGTTGGATTTAGGGGCCTGGACTGGGGGAGGGTGCAGGCTGAGATAGCAGTGGGGTGTCACAGGGCTATGGGAGGAGTGAACCCTGAGGTGGCAGGTGCAGGGGGCCAAGGAAGGGTGGGTCCTGCCAGCTGCTGGGCCAGGCCTGACTGCTCCCATGACACACTCACTGTGAGCTCGCCACGTGCATCCGTGCGGCATCCAGGGGGCCCGGTGGCATACCAAATGCTTCCTCACTGTCTTTCTGCTCCAGACCCAGTTTTGAGGCGGCAGCTGCTGAGCTTGCAGGGCTCCCAGGAAGGGAAGGTTCTGGAACCCAGGGAAGAAGGTGCCTGGGGCTGGGTGTCTGGGCCCCAGCTTGCTGAGAGGTGACATAAGTGACACCTGTGGGCTGACCCCTGGGTCTGGGGAGGAGAGTCACTGATGACCCTGGAAGGTCCTGGTGGGTGGTGGGGGACACCAAAGCCTGCTGATGGCTTGGGGGCTGTGCTGGGGAGGAGGCCCAATGGCCTTGAACACTCACCTGCTCCCTGCCCTGGGCCCTTGTGGCTTCCGTTGGTGGCTGCTCTTTGCAGTCTGCACTGGGCCTGGGGACTCCCTGTTGGACCCGATCTCTGCAGTGATCCTCTGGGCCGCACGGAGCAGGTAGGCCAGACCCTGCCCTGCATAGGCTCTGACAGCGATGGCAGTCGGCCTTGGTGAAGCACAGGTGTGATCACACACCTGCTCAGGTTTTGCCGGGTGGGTCTTTGGCAGGTGCAGGTCATGTCTACCATCAGTGGACCTGAAATAAAGGAGGTGGCCCCCAGCAAAGTAGGGCTTCCTCTAAGCAGTAAAAGGTCTGCAGAGCAAAACAGAGGCCCCTCAGGAGGAGGGGGCTCCCCTTGGAGACCCCAGCCTGCCGCCTGCCCTGTGGATCCCCAGCTATCCAGCTGACCCTGCGGCATGCAAGCCAATTCTGTGGAATGAACCTCTGGGTCCACAGATATATTCCACTGGTCTCTGTTTCTGGAGAGCCTGGCTGACACCTGGTCCAGGGCACATGGCGGTAACACCAGAGGGTGCTGGAGGGTCTGCCCCAGACCGGACAGGGGCCCGAGGGTCAACAGGCCAAGTGACCACAGAGTCCTCCCGGGCAACAGCCTCCATCCCCGGCAGAAGCCTGCCATCTGGAGAGCCTGTCGCTGGTGTTTCAAAGAGCACACGGGCCTTGTCCTGGGAACTGGTGAGAGATGTGTGACAGGGGAGGGGCTTGTGTCCACACTGACGCTGAAGTTACAGAAGGACAGTAAGTGGGACAGGAGAGTGAGGGCAAAGCCTCCCGTTGATGGATAAGCTACCATGAGTTGATTCGGATTCATCAGTTCTCTGCAGTGAGTAGGCCACAGCCTGTAGACCGCATTTCCTTCCTTTTGTAGCAAAATGGGGGCTCCATGTCAAAGCCAAGGTCATCGGGCCCTAGCCTGCTGTCCGGCAGCAGGCCAGGCCTGAATGTGCCCACTCAGATGGGCCTGCACACTAGACGGGCTCACACTGACTCACACTCAACAGGCCCACGCTCGGACTCCCAGGCGACGGGCTGGCACGAGGCCCCTCCCTCACTGACACCTCGCTCTGTGGGCTCTCCTCCTGCCTCGGGACACCGCCCGCCCCCTGCGCACTGACTGCTGGCTGTTTGGCTTTTGTACTTCTGCCTCAGAGCCCCCGGGCCCCACACCCCTTCCTAGTCTCTGGCCTCCACCTGCATCCTTTGCAGGGCAAGTCTTTCTCCTGGGCTCCTGTCCGCCCACCGCCCACTGGACAGGCCCCTCCGGGTGTCCTTCCTGCAGCTCAGAACCCCTTTTCCGACCACACGTCTCCTGGGCCTCCTGTGGCCCCTGGACAGGCATCACCTTTCCCTCCTCACCTCCATGTCTGACCAGCACTCGTGCTCTCAAGCTTCCGGATACTGCCTGCAAAGACCCTTCCCTGGGTGCCCCCCACCATGCCATCCCGGCCCCCTGAAGACCCCAAGCTCTGATCCAGTCCTCTTCACCCTGTGCTTAAGTCATGCCCCTTCCGGCGTCCACGCGGCCCTGCTGTGGTCTCCATGCCTAGCGCAGCCCCCAACCTGTCCCCATGGTCACCTGCACCCCCCAAAGGGACGGCGTGAAGTTCTGCAGTCCCTGACACTCCCCCTGGTAGAGGCCGCCTCCTCTCCATGGCACCTCCCCCTGCAAGGACACTCAGGATTAGGTGCCGTGTGTTGGGGGTGGGGCGGGTCTGTCCCAGCAGCAGGTGCCCCAGCACCCGGGTCAGTAACCGTGCACAGTAGATGGGCTAACGAATGATGGAACAACTCGGCCATTCTATGTCCAGGTCAGATGAGGAGAGCCCACTGGCACCCCTGTTCTGCCTGCCTGGGAATGCGACCTGGGGGGGTCCAACGAGATGGCCTCGCTCACTGTGGCCAGTGCGCCCCCACACCCTCCACCATGGCTGGGGCAGGACGAAGGTCATCTCTGCTTGGTGGGTATGACCGAGGTGCCTGGGAATGCCCTGGCCAGGGGGTGGCTGCTGGGACCTTTACCACCATCCTTGGGTTGTTTGGGGTCATGAGAGCCTGCTCTGCTTACCTGTAGAAGCCCCACGCCGTGGTTGGGGTGGAGCCAGGGCCCATGTGGGCATCCCCCCATGGGAGCCTAATAAGGGCATTAGTTAGCTTCCTTGTAAATGATGTCTTTGTGCAGTTGGGAAGCCAGGAACAGGAGGCCCCATAAAAGGCACTTTTATTTCTGTTGCCATGAATAAAATAGGGCCTGGGAGACGGGGCCACTGTTTTATAGGGGCTGTGAGTCCCCTTCTCTGCTTTAAGTGTCTGTCACATTAAGGGAAAAATACAGCCTGCTGCCACCTCTTGCAGGCTGAGCTGGGCAGGCCTCAGCATCCCAGACCTCTGAGCCTGTCTTAGCCCTCCCTCCCTCCTGCCAGGGCGGTGGGGGGGGTGGGGTGGGGGGTGGCCCCAAGCTGTGCCCGAGTTTCCGGCCTGGAAAGGTGGGTGGGTGGGGGCGGTCAGGAGCACCTAGGCTGAGCAGGGGTCCCACCTGCTGCTCTCCACCTGCTCTAGGCTCCATCTCCCCCCCTGACCCCGGGGCTGGGAGCTGTGATGTGCTTTACATATTCATAAACTGCCACTCAATGTGACAGACTGGCCCACAGACAGGTAGCCCAGCTGTCCAGGGGCAGGATCGGAGCCTGGGACCCTGAGCTCACCCCTGAGAGCAGGGAGTGGGGGTCCATGGAGACTTAGCCTCTATGCCCCCAGGAAGGGGGAGTCTCATGACCTCTCACTTTCTGGGCTGTAGTCAGGTCTCTGAGCTGAAATCCTAGGATGGGGCCACAGAGGGGGTTTTGGGACCATAGCATCTTGGTGTGGGGTTCTGATCCCAGGACGGCAGGGACTTCGGGTGTGACTGGGGCAGGCCACCCCTGGGGAAGAATGGCCCTGCCATTGTCCTAGGGCAGGCACAGCTCCGTGCAACCCCCCACCCCTGCCAGAGTGCCTGGATCATATGGAAGGAGACAGGAGGGCAAAGCCAGAGAGGGGGCTCTAGAGTTTGGGTGGTCGCGGTTTGAGTCCTGGCTAGACCTGCCCCAGTGGCACCCATGGGAGAGGTCATCTCTCTTGGCAGATTCTCTGTGATTTGCTGGCTGGGTTGACAACAGATGGAGAAACAGCCAAACTGCAGAGAGAGGCAGGGATGGCGTGGGGAGAGAAAAAGGGAGGGAGCAGGGAGTGGAGACATCAGAGAGCAGGGGACCTGGTCTCCCTAAGCCCAGCCTCACCCCAGCATTCCTGTTGGCCTCACCAGTCTGAGTTACATTTCTGTCCCAGGGATCCAGAGGCCTTATGCTGGTGTGGCCTCCCCTCGACTCTCCAGATGCCCTTTGTGAAGGTAGCCCTGTATGCCTCTAGGTGTGGACCTGGGCTCAGCTGATCTCCTGGGACCATTTCTTTCTCCATCAAGCTGTCCTGTGCCCATACTGCAGGTGAGCCTGGGTGTGGACCAGGCTTCCACTGGCTTGAGGTGGGGACAGAAAGGAGTCTCTGGGCATCACTGACTACCTGGTTTGGGCTCTTGAGACAGTTCAAGCTTTGTGGGCTCCCTGCAGCTGACAGGCATGAGGGCAAGGTACTGGTTAGGAGCCTGAATGGCATGGCTCGAACCCCACCTGCCCCTCACTCTGAGACCTGGGCACATGCAACACCCCCACATGCCTCCTCATTGGAAAAGGAGGTGCTGGCCAAAAGTGGGCAGGTCACAGCATGATTGTTGCCCTGGATTCCTCCTCAGAGCTCAGGGTGGGGAGAGAGGCTCCTAGCAGACAGCAGTTGCCAGGAGGACCAGATGAAGCAGCAGGTATGAACACAGGCGGGCGTGAATACAGGACAGGTGTGAACACAGGCGGGGGTGAATACAGGACAGGTGTGAACACAGGTGAGGGTGAACACAGGACAAGTATGAACACAGGTGAGGGTGAACACAGGACAAGTATGAACACAGGCAGGGGTGAATACAGGGCGGAGGTGAACACAGGTGAGGGTGAACACAGGGCAGGTGTGAGCAGAGGTGGGGGTGAATACAGGACAGGTAAGAACACAGGCAGGGGTGAATACAGGACAGGTGTGAACATACGGTGGCGGTGAACACAGGTGAGGGTGAACACAGGACAGGTGTGAGCACAGGGTGGGTGTGAAGTGCAGTGGAAGTGTGGGTGCTCAGGAAACCAGGGCTGCTTTGTTTCCTCCACGAGTTTTGGGTGCATCTTGTTTCCACTGCTTAGGCAGTGATGGGGACATGCCAGCACAGTAGCTGCTCAAGAAATATTCGCTGAATGCATGAATAAAAAGTTACGGTTTCAGTGTAAGTGGTGCTTAATCAAATGTCACTGTTTTGGCTCTGAGCATCTGCAGTTCATTATCTCACATTTCCTTTACACCCTTGCCCACATTTGACCATGGCTTATCTGACACTGGGTGCAAGTATGATCCATAGCTCGGAATTGTGTGTCCAATGGCACACACCGTTGCTGGTGCTAGACCCACTGTCCCTGTGGCTCTGCACTGAGCCACCATCATCACCATCACCACCACCACCACCATCATCACCACCATCACCACCACCATCATCATCACCATCACCACCATCACCACCATCACCATCACCACCATCACCACCATCATCATCACCACCATCACCACCATCATTATCATCACCACCATCACCATCACCACCACCATCATTGTCACCATCATCACCATCACCACCATCATTATCACCACCATCACCACCATCACCACCATCACCACCATCATTATCATCACCACCATCATCATCACCACCACCATCATCACCATCATCACCACCACCATCATCACCATCACCACCATCATCATCACCACCACCATCATCACCATCACCACCATCATCATCACCACCATCGCCACCATCATTATCACCACCATCACCATCACCACCACCATCACCATCACCACCACCATCATCATTGTCACCATCATCATCACCATCATTACCATCACCACCATCACCACCATCACTTTCTGTATTTCTGTTATGTTTTTTCTCATGTCTACTGCATGCTAGATGCTTTGCACATTTTATTCCTCACTGTAAAACAACCCAGCCAAAGAGGTGTTACTATTCCCACTTGAAACTATCTCCACTGTCTTTAAAAGATTTTATTTGTCAGACAGCAAGAGAGAGAGAGAGAGGGAACACAAGCAGGGGGAGCAGCAGAGGCAGAGGGAGAAGCAGACTTCCCGCTGAGCAGGGAGCCCGATGTGGGACTCAATCCTAGGACTCTGGGATCATGACCTGAGCCTAAGGCAGACGTTTAATGACTGAGCCACCCAGGTGCCCCCCCCACTGTCTTTAGGTAGATAAAAAATATTCAAGGTCACAGAGTTTTTAAGTGGAGGAATTAGAATTTGCATTCATATCTATCTGATTTTGGAACATTTTCCCATGACCAAAGGGCATAGCTTCTTTGGCCTTCTGTCCCAGTCTGGGGCAGGTGCCCCCACTGTACCCTTCCCATCCCTCCATCCTGCAGTCATCATCATGTGCCACGGCCTCTCTATGTCACCCTCCCCAGACTACGGAGAGGCTGGAGTGGGGGACGCCAATGTGCGGAGAGCAGTGGGGGATGCAGAGGTAGGGGCCCCTTTCAGGGATCCGGCAGGGGTGAGTGACTCCCTGGGGACAGACAGAAAGGGGAGAGAAGTCCTGTACCTCTGACCCTTCCCCATGGGGGACTCTAGGTAACCTGATTGGTCAGACTGAGATGTAAGGTGTCAGCTGGGCCTTGTTTACTGGAGGGTGGGGTTGTTGTGATTGGAAAGTTATGAGTATGGATGGGTGCTCTCTCTTCTCCTGCCTTCCCCGTGTGGCAGTGGTCTGGGTGAGGGGGCTACAGGCCTGCAGTCACCGGACCCTCTCCGCCCCCAACTGCGCCACAGGTGATGGCAGGCCACCCGCCTACTTCTCTCCTCTGCTCCCTCGGGCCCCTGAGTTACTGCGCTCCATGCTGCTGTGATTTATACCATCTGTTCTGTTCTGCAACCATCGTGTTGAGCTGGTTTTACTATTTTCTGCTTGATGAAACTAGTGTACCACCACTCCTTTCCCCGTGGTTCCAGTTTGGGTTTAGTGGTCCCTTCAAGGACGACTCCCAGGGACCACGCTCCAGGAGCTCTGAACCACACATGGGAAAGTGTCTGTCTGATCTGGGTCATTTCTGCATATACTTTTTTCCCTGAAGCATCTTTAGACAGTTCCTCCATCGTCTGAGCCACTGGATTGCTTCTCTGATGCCGGCCTCTTCCCTTCTCCCACAGAGGTGACTTGATCACTTTTTTTCCCTTCTTGGCTTGGATGTCCACAGGACCTTGATTTTTCAAGTTTCACTGTTGATTGAACTGTGTCAGTTCCCCCCTGGGAAATCAGTATGTCCTTTCAAACCTTTCCTCATCCAGTAACATTTTCTCTCATTTAAAAAATATATTGGAGGGGCACCTGGGTGGCTCAGTCGGTTAAGCGTGTGCCTTCGGCTCAGGTCATGACTTGGGAACCCTGGGATCAAGCCCTGCATCGGGCTCCCTGCTCCGCGGGGAGCCTGCTTCTCCCTCTCCCTCTGCCGCTTCCACTGCTAGTATTCTCTCTCCCTCAAATAAATAAATAAAATCTTTAAAAATGTATATATATTGGAATTTAAATTTTGTTGTGTTTTGTTCATGCTCTCAGCAGCACCGGTTGGGTACATGTTGGGTGTGCTTTGCCTGCCTTCCCTAGCTGCCCATCCCCACCCCCCCAGCCACCCCAAGAATCCCTTTGCTTTCTTCCATTGCGTTTCATGTGGTTTTCCGGGAGCTGGTGTGCATCCTGCCTGGCCGGGCCTGCCCCTTCCTGCCCCTGCCTGCCCCTTCCTGCCCCTGCCTGCCCCTTCCTGCCCCTGCCTGCCCCTGCCTGCCCCTGCCTGCCCCTTCCTGCCCCTGCCTGCCCCTGCCTGCCCCTGCCTGCCCCTTCCTGCCCCTTCCTGCCCCTGCCTGCCCCTGCCTGCCCCTTCCCGCCCCTTCCCCTGAGCCCTCCTTGGAATGAACAGGTCGGGGCTGGCACATGTGAAAGTTGAGCTTTCATCCTTCTCTTCTTTCCTGAGATCTGTGAGCTCATTGTCATTTCCTTGCATCGTCTTCTTTCTTTCTTGGGCTTTTGTTTTTCTGTTTTGAACTCTCCATTCATCCATCTCAGGAAGGCCATATCGTCTGTGTTTGGTCAAATTTTTATCTCTTCTGCAGCAAAATGTTCCTGTAAGTATTCTTTTACTTTTCTTTCTTCTCCCCTTCTCTCTCTGTCTCTGTCTCATGCTGGCCTGCGTTTGGGGCTAGAGTCTCAGGCACCCTGGTTACTGCCACTCAGCTCTGAGCGGGGGGACTCCCCAGATCTGGAGGCAGTGGGCCTGGGGGCTGAGGCTGGAGGTCCGCCATGGGAGGGAGGAGCCTCCAAGAAGCCCTTCCTCTGGCGTGACCCCAAGTGAGGCTGGGGTGATGGTGTGTGTGTGTGTGTGTGTGTGTGTGCACACACACACATGCTGCAGGGTGTATAAGGGGTTAGGGACCTGAAGCAGGGCATGTAAGGAAACGCATGCGTGTGTGTGCGAAGTAAGTGTGGACCCTTATGGGGCCAGCAGACGCTGCTTACCTGCCATTTCGCCCTCACCGGAGCGCACAGCCACCACGGACCCCAGCGCTCTCCAGGAGGAGGCCGGTGACCCTTGGCGGCCGCCGTGCGGGCCCGTCTGGTGCAGATACCGCTGCTGACTGCGGAGTTCCTCAGGCTCCGGGAAGCTGTGTCCAAGGCCCCTGGCCCCCCAGCCTGTGGCCTGAGCCGTGTCCTTCCACATGGACATCGGCATTCCCAGGCTCAGGGACAGATGAACACAGTGCAGGTCACAGGACACCAGTGAGAATGCTGGGCTTGGGTCTCCCAAGGAATTGAACACTTGGGCTGAGGCTCCAGACCTACAAGGCTCCAAGGAGGAAGTGCCAGGCCCCCTGCCGCTGCCCCTGCTCCCCCCGCAGAGACTCCTCCCCCACAAAGGCCCCACCCCTGCGGAGACCGCTCCGCACGAAGGCCCCGCCCCCACGGAGGTCTCTCCTGGGGGTGGGGATGGCGGTGGGGGTGGCGGTGGGGGAAGGCCAGGAAGTAGAGTTTGGGCCCAGTTCTGGCGACGATCCTGCGCGCTGCTCCACGAAGCACCGGGCTCAGGAAGCGGCAGGGAGAAGAGGCTTCGCAGACGGGTGGAGGTGTGCGCACCGAGGAGGTGGGGTCTTGCTTCTGGGGAGCCTGTGGTCTGAGCAGCAGCGAGAAGGGCCTAGAGTCACAGGGAGGTGACTAGGTCCAAAGGGACCTTGCAGAGGGACACGCGGCGGACCGGAGCGGAGACCCCGACCTGGACCACCTCTGAGTTGCCGAGTGAGGACCCCCGGGTAGGAAAGACGTTGGCGACGCGCGGGAGCCAGAGGCCACCAGGGGCCGCGTGCGCGCCGAGCCTGTCGCCGGGCAGGGGTCCGCGGGAGGTGCGGCACCTTTCCGACCCGCCGCACTGGATGGCCACCTGCCCGGCTGACCCCCTGCGCCGGCCACTCCGGCGTCCGCGGTTCCTTGTCGCTCGCGGGTCAGAAGTTCAAGCCCGCAGTTCCCCCAAGATGAAAACATTACCTGCAAACCCAGGGGGGAGCTCTTCTGGGGGTAACTCTTCTGGGGGCAGCTGAAGCCACTGCTGCCCACACTCGCCGAACCGGCTTCTTTGTGCCGGCAGAGCCTGCATCACCCGGGGCGAGGGCTGCTCCCAGAGTTCGCGCTCAGTGTCCCCGCGTCTGGCCCGCCCCCGCCCTCTCCACCCCTCCCATCGTCTCCCCCCCCGCCCCCCCCCCCCCCACCCGTGCCTGGCAGCCGGTGGCCTGGACCCCAGCTGAGCAGATCCTGCCCATCCGGAAGGCCCAGGCCTTCAGCCGGCTCCTCTACCCTCTCTGCTTCAGGTCCAGTCTCAGCCTTGGCCCCTCCAGGAGCACACCCGGGCTGTTCTCTCCACATCCCTGACCCGGGCCCTGGGCCAACCCGTGGATGCACAGTTGGCTCTGTTCTTGGGACAGCCCTGCTGATCCCGCAGCCCAGGGCCCAGTTCCTGCCTGGGGAGAGGCTCCCCCCAGAGTAACAGACTGTGTGGTAGAACCCCTTTCCCAAGCAGAAGGGAGTTTGGAGAAAAGGGGGTGCCCTCGGGCAGGACTTCCTTTCAAGGCTGCCCCTGCCTAGGGCCTTGGGAAGTAGAGAATGAATGGAGCTGGGCACCACCCACCCCAACGTGCCTGGTCAAGGGTGCAGGTGCATCCCATTCTCTGTCCCACAGGAGGGGCTCATGCAGGACCCCTGTTGGCCGCAGCACCCCCTGCTGCCATGTGTGACCCCTGGGACCCATTAGTGCTCTGGATGTGGTAGCTCAGAGGGATGGGGGAAGGAAGGGGGGAGGGAGGGATGATGCCGGGCCCTCTTGACCACCTGCGTGGACAGACCAAGGGTGGGCGCGGGCTACGTCCGACAGAGTGGGGCAGGGGCAGGGCGGCAGCGGCAGGAGCAGGGGTGGGCTCGCACCCCTGGGCTGGCTGGCAGGACCCCTGCCCTGGGCCCAAGGGACAACTGGGCTGCAGCCAAAGACAGCTGACAGCCTGGGCCGGCCGGTGTCACCCACAGTGAGCCCACCTCCCACACTCATAACTATTGTTAATTAAGACTGTCTCCATTATAGGGCTAATTAACAATTAGCATAAACATAATTAGCCAGCTCTGACATTTAACTCATTACATTGTTTAAATAATTTTCCGAAATTGCCCTGAGCGGCATTCTGTCAGCTTGCAATAATGGCACCACTTTGTCATGTAAATTAAATGACATTTGTGTTGCTTCAGCCTCAGCTCTGTGGGAGTTAGTTGAGCCCAGGTTGGAAGTCCTTTCCTGAGCCTGGCAGTGGCTGGTGGAGTGGGAACTGTAGGGGGAGGGGAGCAGAGCCCTAGGCCTATCGCCCAACCGAAGACCTCCCTGGGCTGGGTCCCCGCGCCGTATGGCAGCCCAGGACAGCTGGTGTGGGAAGGGTGGTAGGATTTCCCACCACCGTTGGGCAGCAAGGGTCCCAAGCCCAGGACTGGGGAGACCTCTAGGCATCCTGAGAACAGGGACTGACAGTTCCAGGGTCTGCAGAGGTGACCTTAGCCCTGCTCTCAGCTTCCACAAGTTCCCTGGGATCAGTGGAGCCTGGAGAGCCCCACCCCCGACAAATGCTGGCACCCGACATCTAAGCCCCTCTCTAAGGGAGCCACCCGTGAGCTCTGTTCCCTGCAGGGCCAGTGTCCTGTCTCCCTGCCCTTCCCTGGGGAAATGCACTGAGACATCCCCTCAGGATGGCAGTGACCTTCTCCTGGCCAAGCCAGACCTTGGAGAGGCACCTCCCCCTGGCCGGGGATTCTGGCAGCCCCAGCCTGGGGGTCCTCCTCACCAAGTCCTCTCTGACAGTCCTGGAAGTCACCCTCCCCTTGTTGGGGGGCGGGGATCCAAGGGCATTTGGCCTGGAGCTGGGGGCCTATTCCCCCTCACGAGGGACCTGGCTGGACAAGGGCTGGGCTGCATAGGTCAAGGGGCAGGGCCCAGTTCCTGCCTGGGGAGAGGCTCTCCTTCAACCCCCAGCCGGGACCCCCTGCTCAGCGTCCTGCCAGGGCCCTGTGCCTGGGAGAAGGCAACACCAGATGGCTTCACCTCACTGTCCCTGCTGAGCTGTCCTCCTGCTGTCCTCTGGCAGCCCCTAGAGCATAGGACCCTGAGTACAGGCCCAAGGGAGACCTCCCTCAGCAACCCCCGCCCCTCCCAGCCTGCTGCCCCCTCCCATGCACTGCCCATTACTTCCCCTGGCCCCTCCTCAGGCATCCCTGTGCCCGGCTCCAGAGCACCCAGCAGCGGCCCCAACGTCCCTACTGGGGGCAGTGGGGGTACCCTCGAGGAGTTTAGCTCAAGCCAGGGCCCAGACTGACCATCCCTCTTCCCCAACCCCCCATGTTCCCTTCTGATGAGGTGGGGTTTGGGAGCATGCAGAATGGGGCTCAGGCCTGCCCCTCCTCTGCACCCCAGGGCGCTCCCTGGCTTGGACACTGGGCTCCCAGGGGCAGCATGGGCTCTGCTCTGTCCCTCTCTCACTAAGCATCCACCCACCCGTCAGTCATTCTCTGCTTTCTGCCTTTGCTCAACCAGAGGGTGGTAGCTGCTCACAGGGCTTAAAGCACCCCCTGCACCCACCCCCACCACCACCGTGCTGCCTGCCTTGAGGGGGAGCCTAGCCTCCAGGAACACCTGCCTCTCCACAGGGTCATCTAGCCTCCTGCCCAGTTGACCCCAAGTGAGGCCCAGGGTCCTGGCCGTGGGGGGTTGGGAGGAGCTGGGAGAAGGACGCTCCTGCTGGCCGTGACTCCTGACCTCCCGCTGTGCGACCCTCTCTGGTGGGATGAGGTGCGCCCCAGGGGCCCTCTCCCAGGACGATGACAAGTCGCTCCGCAAGCACCACATGGGTCTCCAGGGTCCAAAGGGCAGGTGCGCACTGAGGCCCCGGAGCTCCCCGGAGCCCACGGCCCCTGGGGGGCGGCCCCTGCTTTCGGGCTGCTCTGCGGTTCTTGGCTCCTGGCGGGAGAAAGCCCGGGAATGACAACGAGAGTCGAGTCAACAAATGAGGTCCGTAACTCCAGAAGTGACGGCCCATCATCTCCCGCTCCCAAGGCAGGACGGAGTGGCCCGCGGCGCCCGGGCGGCTAAATCAAATGGCCCTGAGAGTTGTTGGGACCGGTTCTGGCTGTTAAGTGCTTGTCAGCGCCCACAGGCCTCTCCTGACTCTATAAAATTCCCAAGAATTATAGGAGCGCCAGGGTCACATAATTCATTGCACAGTAGATTTAACCTGGCGGCCAGTAATTCATATTTGTGGCGATAATATTGTTTTCCACTTTCCGAGAGTTATCGTTGTGTCTCCCTTCCAGGTCACTGTGGATATCAAAAATCAATTTGGAAAGATGGATACTGTCAGAGAATAAAGCATGAAGGCGGTGGCCTCCCCCTCTCGCTGCTGCGCTGAGCAAGAGGACGCATCTGTCCCCTGGGCTCCTGAACCTTGGCGGGGGCTCCGATGGCTCGGCTCCGGGTGGTCAGCTTCTCCCCAGGCCTCCCTCCCTGCCTCCCCGCCCTGCAGACCAAACCTGGCGGCTGAGCCGTAGGCTCTGGGGCCGCCTGCTTTCCGCCGGCGTCTCCTGGAGCACATGCAGGGTGACTGGCCTTGGTTATGTGCCTGAGGGGCTCCAGGGTCAACGTTGGAGGCTGCCCCCTCCACCCCCCACCCTGAGCTGCGGAGAAGGGCTGAGACGCTGCACACGGATTAAGCAACAGTGAGATTTGCCCTCTAGGGAGCCGCACTCAGGGGGCCCCACACAGCTGGCTCTGGGGGCCACAGATGCCCACGACCCCTCCTTCCTGGGAAAGCCTCCCTCAGGGGGAGGCGGGAAAGGACTTAGGTCAGGAGGACAGGAAGCGTTGGAGATCACCATAAATGGAGCAAGGGGCTAGAGGGCCCATTGTTTCAGCCCTGGGCGGGGGGTGGGGGGGGAAGAGGAGGGGGCTCGGGAAAGCGTCCCCACAGAGCAGTGGCTGGATGGGGTGCTGGGGGTGGGGGATGGCTGAGAGGGGGAAGGGTGCCCCTCACAGAGAGGGCAGATGCCTGAAGACCACCTGGCCCAGCGCCTGGCACGTGGAACCTGCTCCAAAAGCATCTTAGGACAGCCCCTGGGACGGCGGCTCGGCTGTGCTGGGGAGACTGGGGAGCAGCCCTGGTCCCAGCCTTCCCGGGGGCCATCCCTTGAGCCCACAGTGGCCCCTGCAGATAGAAGCAGCCCAGCCCAGCCTCCTCAGTGAGGGGCAGCGGCGGCATTTTGCCGGAACGTGCAGAATTACCCCACTGTTTGCCCAGGACAAGGCCTACATTTTCAGCTTTAGAGAGGGCAGTGTGGGAGACAGCTTCCAGAGAGGGGCTCAGCGAGGCAGCTGATCCCCCATGGCTCACTGTGGCCACCCAGCATCTCCCGCACAACCCAGGTTCCCAGCCCGCAGAGCCGCCCCGCCTTTCGGGTGTGTGCCCAGCCTCCCGTTGCTGCTGGAGGGTCAGCAAGGAAGCACACATCTGCTGGGTGGCCAGGTGGCCCAAGTGTGGGCCCTGCACACCAACCACAGGGTGGTGGTGGGCTGAGTGTGAGCGGTGTGCGTGCACGTGTATGCGTGAGTGTGCACGTGTGTGTGCACGCACGAGGAAGCCTCTGAGCACTTCAGGGGTGGCGGTTCGTGGCTGGTGACCTGCGCTTTGTTGATGTAGGTCGTGTGGAGGTGAGTGTGTGGGGGCGGGTGTGTCTCTGTGGGTCTTGACGAATGTACACTGGTGGTCAAGAGCACGTGTGTTGCAGGGGGACTGCCCACTCTTGTCTCCCTTCTAGTCACAAAAGCCCTTGTGTGGGGCCCACACCTGCTTACGCATGGGGGTCCCAGGAGCAAGCTGGATCTCGGGGCAGTGACTGCTGGTAGGGCTCCGAGATCACCCCTGGGGGGGCCACTGGTCAGGCCTGCCCAGTGTGGTCTGTTCCCCTGACCTCAGAGAGGCCACAGGGCGCAGGCGGTTGTCTGGCCTTGCAGAGCCGCCCCCAGATTGGATCCCCTCTCTCCACATTCATAGCCTCTCCCACTCCCCCCACCCCTTCTGCCTTTTCTCCTCCCACCTTGTCACATGCTCACCTCCACTGGTCCTCTGCCTCAGGGCCTTTGCAGGAGCCCCCGGCATGGGCATGAAGCTCCCTACCTCAGCCTCAGCTCAGGGCCCCCCCACCTGCCCAGGCCTGCTGACCAGTCCTGCCTGACAGAGACTGCCTCTGCTTGTTAGCACTTCTCTCTCCCCACCAGACTTCTGCACACAACTGTACTGGGGAGCTGCTCAGAAGAACTTTGCGGAATGGATAAAGCGGTGGGGCTACCAGCTGCGTCTGGGCCTGCGTTCAAATCCAGGCGGGCTTTGCGGGAGGACGTTTCTGGAAGCGCAGGACACATTCACTGTGTAACTGATCCAGCGGGGTGGCCTCCAGGCCCCTCACCCAGACGGGTAGCCCCTGGACTGAGGGCGGGTTGGGGGTATGGTTCACCACCCTGTGTCCCTAAGCGGGAGGTGTCCTTGCCGGTGATACCCCTGGGGGCAGGCAGGGCTTCGGGCAGCAGGACCTTGGCTCACACTAGCACGGTGGCCCCAGCCCCTGCCCTCCTCCTGCAACGCCCCTTGACTCCTGTGGCAGCCTTGGCAGCAGGCCAGACTCCTTGTGAGATCCGCGGAAATTACTGTCAAGGGGCTGGAGGGGACCCGGGATTCGGGTGGGCCCCAGAGCTTCAGAGGGAAAGGACACACGCGCCCCCTTCTGGGTGCTCACGGCTGGGGAGGGACCGCTACTGAGCGCTCCAAGGCAGGCAGGCACCAGGCTGGGGCTGGGGAGACACTGGCCCACGGACCATCCTGTGCGGGCTGCCCGCCTTGCCCAGCAGGAAGAGGGGCCCTGCGGCCGCTCAGTACTGCCTCCCCCACACTCACCGAAAGCAGGCTCTTTCAGCGTACGTTTGGTGAAGGAGGAGGGCTCACAGATTGTCCGGCTGACATCCCCCTTTTAGTACAGAGTTAAGCTCTTCCCCGGCCCTCAGCCAGCTGATCAGTGAGCCTCAAAGGCAGACGTCTGTGGGCACTGCGTGAACCTTTAGGCCACGTGGGGAAATGGTCACCTGGTCAGGTGTTCAGGCTCCAGGGGACCTGGATAAATCTCTGCTGAGCCCAGCATGGGCAGGGGCAGAGCTAGGGCCTTGGGACGAACAGCCCCTTATAGCTGTGGTGGAAGTGAGGACAAGGAGAACACCTGGCTGACCACCTGCCCTGGAGGCCCTGGGAGGTGCTCACTGCCCTTCTCCCCTGTTGTAGGGTAAGCAGACGGGCAGAGAGGTGGAAGGCAGGACAGAGTCTGAAGAGAGTTGGGGGGACTGGGTCTAGCCCTAAGGCAAATGTCTGGAGGCCAGGCTGGGGTCCTTCCTGGATGCCTCCCACAGCAGCTGCCTACCAGGGCTCCCATACTCGCTGTCCAGATCGACTCTCCTCCGAGGGTCTTCATCTGTGCTCCCTGCATGTCCAGTCCCCTCCTCCCATAAGAGCCACACTTGGTGGACAGAAGGTTTTGAGTTGGGGCCAAGGAGCCCAACCACAGCGAGCTCCCAGGCAGGATGGTACCCTTGAGCCCGCCTGACCTGAAGGCTTCCCAGGGCTGGGGAGGTGAGGTGGACAGTATGAAGACAGCTCTTCCCCAAACCAGGCAGTCTGAACCCCCCGGGGCATCCGCCCATCCTTGCCCAGGGGCTGCCCCGGCCACGCCTGTTGGAGCTCCCAGCACATGCGCCCCTCCTCTACCTCCAGAATGAGGTGGTAGCCTCTTCTCTGCCCAGAGAGGGAGCTGCCAGGCGGTTCACTGACAGTGAAAGCCTCATTTCTGCCCAGTCCAAGGGGCCTAACTAAAGCTGGACCAGGGAGTGGTTTCTCCTGACTTGATACAGAGAGAGCTGAGGTCCACTCAGGAGACAGAGACTCTTGTGACACCTGCACCAGGAGCGGGTCCTGTCTCCAGCGGACAATCAGGCCACTGCCGCAGGAGAGCGGGGCGTGGGGGAGGCTGCTTCCACACGAGGCCGCTTCGGATGTGTGGCTCCTTCAACCTCAGACCAGAGACTCGTGCTGTGATGCTTGGCCAGTGGGGGCTCTGGGAGCAGCCTTGGGGAGGGTGGTGTGAGCACGCGTGTGAGGGTGCGTGCACAGCTGTGTGTCTGTGTGTGCACCCCTGAGCTCGGGTCCCAGAACGCAGCAGCCTGCAAGGGAGCTCATGGGTCCATAAAATTGTAGGTAGAGTGAGGGGTCCCCAGACGGGGGCAGAGAGAGCCCTTTCTGATCCTCCTTCTCGTAGACCCCAAGCCTGGGGAAGACCCCACTTGGGTGTCCTGACAGCGAATGTCACTGGGGCTGTGCCCTCAGACCCGGACCTCACAGCCAATGCCCCGTAATACCCACCACCTCGGGGACTGTAACTGCTACCTGAAGTCCCAGGACGGGGAAGGGCCCTGGAGCGGGGCGGGAAAGGGCACAGGAGGGCCCTCTGCTGGGCCGAGTTCATTTGCTTGTCTGACACCTGGCAGCCCTGAGCGCTGAGCTTTGAGGAGGCTAAGGAGATCTGTGAGGAAGACCCTATTGATTTTAATTACCCACAAACAGCCCACAGGGACAAAGGACTTTGGCTGTTTATGTAGCTGGCTGTGCTGCGCTATTGTGGAAGGAGAGATCAAATCAGCTGCCCTCATTATTACTATAATAATAAGGCCAAAACGCTGCTCAGGGCTGAGGGCATTTTTTAAAAGCAATAACCTCGCTGCTCCGCCCCCTCACCACCCCTCTTAGGCAGGCTTGAGCAACAAGAAGCAATTACATGCTGTCGATATTAATTCAATTAAATCCTGGTTATTTATTGGGTATTATGGAAAAGGATTCCCTAGTCTTATAGAGACAGAGCATGACTGAGGGAGTGAGCAGGGTACAGGTGCCTCAAGCAAAACTGATTGTGGCACAGGCCAGAAAATCAGCAAGTCTTCCAGAGGCAAGAGGGTGGGGCCAACATGGCGGCTGCTTAGGTAGCATTTCTCTTGGGACTAGGGTGGAAGGTGTTTGAATGTTTGAGTCCTTGCTCTTCTATAACTGGTTATGTGGCCTTGGGCGAGTTGTCCAATGTTCTGGTCTTTGACTACAGCTGAAAATTGATTTTGGATGATGACGGTGATGGTATTGACAACGGTGGTGGTGGTGGTGATGAATGATGACGGTGATGGTGGTGGTGGTGGTGGTGATGGTGGTGATGCTGATGATGGTGATGGTGGTGATGAAGATGGTGATGGTATTGACAACGGTGGTGGTGGTGGTGATGAATGATGACGGTGATAGTGGTGAGGATTGGTGAATATAGGCAATAATGTTCGGGTGATTATGAGAATGAACCTTCTTTGCGGACTTCACACTATTGCCATTACATTGAATGGGATACTGGGTTTTTAACAACTTGGTGGAGCACACAAGTCAAGAGACTGTTTATCACATGGGAGCCGATGATTTCTGGAAGGCCATGGGTGAACATCAGAGCCTGTGGCAGGAGGGCAGTGAATGACCAACGTTTGAGGCCAGGCTGCAGGGGGAGAGCAGGCCACATGCACTGGTGGCACCTTCCAGTACGGGCTGAAGGTTGGCGTTCTGGAGGGGTCCCTGCATGGGCGCCAACCCCAAGGGGCATAGGAGAGTGTCTGCTGAGGACCTGCTGGGGGTGAATGGCTGTGTTAAGTGAGCTTTGTGGAGGCCACTGGGGTGGGGTGGGGTCACAGGAGACTGGCTGGCCCCCATTTGGAGACTTGGTTGGGATTGACAGCAGCTGCTAAGGGTTCTGGGTGCATTCTGAGGGTGGCCATGCCGGGAGGCGGGTGTAGATGGGGCCCTGGGACAGCAGGTGAGGGAGGGCTACAGGACAAACGGGGGCCTTGGGAGGGGAGGGGGGGTAGAGAGGCAGAAGCTGGGGCTGGAGGCCAGGGGTTTTCACCAGCGTACTGGGTGTATTCGTTTCTTGCTCGCCACAACAAATACCACAGGCTGGGTGGGTTAAAGAACATTTAGTCTGGAGGCCCGATGCCTGGCCTGAGGTGCGGGCAGGGCTGTGCTCCCTCTGGAGGCTCTGGGAAAGTGTCCTTCCTGCCTCTCCCAACTCCTGGGCGGTCCTTGCGGCTCCTTCCGGCTCTGCCTGGGCCTTCTGGCGGCTCCCGCCTGTGTGTGTTTCTTCTTCTAATTGCACTTACCCTCCTGTTAAGGGCCCAGCCACCTCCAGCGTGAGCTCCTCGGAACTAATTACATTTGCAAAGACCCTACGTGCATGAGTCAGCCACACTCAGTCTGGGTGGAGAGAGATTTTGGAGGGAGGTCTGCTACTGCACGGACCGCATCCATGCCAGGAAGCCTGGCGGTCAGTTACTGGTGACCTTTTAGAGGCCACTGCCCTCCCATGCACCCCTGCCCGGGCCCCGCACTCTCCAATGGTGTTCTCTGACCCGGCCTTGAACCACAGTGAGAGCCAGCCTCCACGAGGAGCTGGTGGCCACTTCGATCCCCCCAGGTCCTGCCTGCTGTCTCTGGTTTCTGAGGGGGGCTGCACGCGGCCTGGCGTTGGACACCGTGTCTAACCGGCTGAGATTGACCTGTTTGGGGCTCACTGCAGCTGAGCGATTTGATCTGAGCCCCAGACAGCAGTCGGGGCAGTAATTGGATGTTATGAGACCGGAGGGCCACTCTGTGAGGAGGGGGTGGCTCGGTGGCCGCCAGGCAGGTGGGGGAGGGGGCTGCGCCTGGCAGGCGGGGGTGGGGCAGCTACTGTCTGCTGGAGATAAGGCCCTCATCCTCAGCCCCCTAATCCCCAGGCTGGGGTCATGGACAGAGCCGGAGGCGAGATGGAATGAGCACTGCGCTGTCCGGCCGGGGTCTGGCCGGCTGCCCCGAGGGTGCTGTACAATTAGTTTTAAATATCAATTTCATGGCTGCTCAGGGCGGGAGAGAAATAGGCAGGTGATGCCCACTGCAAACTGTGTGTTTCTTGCTGGCTCGAACTTTGTAAGGAAAAGAGGAAGCCATCAGGGATGCGTGCAGCTGAGCAGATGCCAGCCTACCTCCTCTGGGCTCTTCCAAGATGTGCACCAGGGTCCTGCGGTCCCATCCTGGGCCCGCCCTGCCCCCATGACCTCAGTGCAGTCAGCCCCTCCCTCTCACCCCCAATCCCTACTTGGGAGTTCTGTACCTTGTCCTTGCCAGTCCCTCCTGCTCCTTCCTCGGGCTGACTGAGAAGCCCCCTCCTCCAGGAAGCCCTCAGGAGAGCTCCTTCTCAGACCATTGGCCTGGTTCTGTCTAGGGCTCCAGACCAGGGCTTCTACCTTCTTCCAGAGACTGGGTCTGCCCACCTTCCACCTGTCCCTCACCCCCCAGGTCCCTCTCCCAGGCCCCTCCTGTACTTGAAGCAGCTCTAGCCAGCCAGGTCTTGGCGCTGAGAAGCTGGAGGGGGTGTGGTGGTGTCTGGGAGGGTCTGTGGAATGGGGTGGGGCCGGGACCAGTGCTGGGGTGGGTAGGGGTCAGAGGGGGCCCTGCCCCCCAAACAGATGCAGGACGGTGAGGGGCAGTGATGGGGGTGGCAATAAGGTCAGACAGTAGGTGATGGGCTTGAGGAGGGATGCCATGAGGAGGGTCTTTGACCCTGACCTTGAGGTGAGGGCAAAGCCAGCTTGGGGGCGAGGCGGAAAAGTGGTCAGGGAAAGCCTGCTCACTGTGCCCCTCCCCCAGGCCTCTGCCCCCACTCGACCGGGCCCCCAGCCCACCATCCCCCAGACCTCGTGGGGGCTGCAAAGCCCGGCGTGGTCCTGGGCCT
Organism: Callorhinus ursinus; assembly: GCF_003265705.2. Lineage (NCBI taxonomy): Eukaryota > Metazoa > Chordata > Mammalia > Carnivora > Otariidae > Callorhinus > Callorhinus ursinus. The sequence goes on from NW_027397066.1 coordinate 740,261, forward strand.
GGACCGAGGCTGCTGAGCGCAGCCACCAGCTTCGCACAGGGTGGGGCGATCCCCGCAGGGCCCCCCCCCCACCCCGGGCGCGCCCCGGGGAGCCTGGCAAGCGCTGGAGAAATGTCTGCCGAACCGGGGCATGTCCAGCGGCCGCACAGCGTCGGCGCGCGTTCCTCCACCCCGCTTGCCGCCCCGGGGCCGCTGCCAGGTAGCCGGGCGGGGGAGCGAGCTTGAGGCGCCGTGACGCACGGGGCCCCCCCCAGGCGCGGGCCGGATGTCACCACGCGCCGAAGGGCCGGCGGGGGCGACCGCTGTCCGCGCGCTCTCACCCGGCGGCGCCGCAGCGCGGGCAATTTATCTCCGTCTCCCCTCTCTTAAAACACTTTTATCAAAATTGGCGGTCACACCGCGCTGAACCGTGGTGGCCTCAATCTTAAACGCCGCGCTGCAGATTTTAATTTGGGGAAGATTAATGCGCTCGCGGCGTCAGCGCCGCCGTACCCGTTATCGGGCCTGACGGGTGTCAGCGGCGCCCGCGCGTGTCCCGGTGGCCGGCCCGGTCGCCGCACGCCGTGCGCTGGGGGGGAGGGGGCGGGGCCTGCGGGGGTTG
>NW_027397066.1:740961-753015 GCF_003265705.2 Callorhinus ursinus
GAATGCTCCTGACCTTTTGAACGTCTCCTTGAATTCCGGACCCCTAAATCCAATGGCCGGGACTTCCCCAAGTCCTGGGGCATCTCTACTCCACCGAGCTTTAGCTAGCTCTGGGCTTCACCCCTCATCACTCCTAACAGGTGAACCTGGGGGCCACCCCTGGCCACTCACCTCTTGCCCACAGTGTTGGCTCCTTCTCCAGAATCTCTCCAGAGCTGACCCTCCACCGCCCAGACAGACTCTTGCTCTCTGGGCAGTGGCCTGTTACGATGCCCCCTTTGCCCTTGACCTCACACTCTATTCTCTGCAAAAAAGCCAAAGGGCCTGCTCAGCGTGCGCCCTCATCTGCTGAGCAGCAACAAGGACTCCCCTCCCCCTGAGTCAGGCGCATCCCCAGCCCTAGCCGCCCCACGCCCTCTCCTCTAACCCTCTCTCCTGACCCCAGGCCCCCTGGTGCTGTCCTTGCTTGTGCCCCTGTGACCTTCGCCAGGTATCCCAGCTCAAAGCCCTTCCTCTCCTCCCTGGGCAAGGAGGCCTTCCCACCCCTGTTGGCACGTGGGACGCTCCCCCAGCAGCACCCTCTCTGTCCCGGCAGCCACTGATATGCCTGCGGAGGGGGCCCTTCATCAGTCCCCCCTCTAGTCTGTTTTGGTCCTCACTACCAGAGCTGGGTCAGGACGTAGTAGGTGCTCAGTAAGCACTGACACTTGAGCTCTGCTTATGCCCCGGGTCCCCCCACCACCCCCCAGGAGCACTGGCCCCTGAATAGGAACCCGCCCAGAGGTCCTGGACCCGAGGCAGGCAGGCCCAGAAGAAGGCCAGGAGCCACCCTGACCAGCCGGGGGTGCTGGGGAGGGAGCCTCTGACAGACCCAGGTCATGGAGGATGCCCTCTGACCCAAATACTCTGCTGGGGGTTCTGGGCCCACCCTCAAGGGGCTCCTAGGCCAGGTGAGGATGGGATACTGGTCTCTAAATGGCTGCTCCTGGGGCCTGGACTCTGGGCTCCCTGATGTGCTTCGCCAGCCCTGCAGCCCACCTCACCCTCGCCCGGGATCGCCACACTGATGCTCTTGCTAACCCCCATCCCTCCCCGTGACCCCCTTTCGTGGCCTGGCCCTTCCTTGCCGGCTCACCGGCCACTCTGGGCCTAAGCAAGCTGCAGGGGCAGGTCGGGGCCGTGGGCTGCACAGGGCTTGACAGCTGAGGCTGAACCCCTCCGTCCACCTTCACCGGCACTGCGGTGTCGGCTCTAACGGGGCTTAGAATGTGTGGTTGCATTTGGCCTCTACTGTTACAAACTTGAGGACATGAAAGCTAGGGAACTGCTGGTCTCAGGGATCAGCTGCTGGACGGATGTTGGTGCTTCATTCATTCGGCGGCTGGCTCTGGATTCTGGCTGCTGGGAGTCCAGCGGGAGCAGCAAAGACCTCCCCCCGCCGCCACTGCCTGGGAGCCCTGTGCAACACTGAACAGGGAGGCAGTGGGGGGGGCAGAAGGTGCTTCACCTGCCAGCACGGGGGGGTGGTGGGGCAGGAGGGCCCTGGAGCCTGCGGTGCCGAGGGGAGGGGGCTGGACCACACATCTGTGGGCTGGGAAGGCGGGGAGGACATGGATCCAAGCCAGAGCTGGGGGCCTGGCAGGGTGTGCAGGTCAAAGGGCTGTTTAACAGGAGAGCCGTGACACTGGCTGTGGCAGGAATGGGGCCAGGATGAGGGAGGGGTCCAGGAGGACCCCCAGCTTGTGGCCTGAGCCCGAGGAGCAGTACAGGCATTCTGGTCTGAGCAGGTGGGGGGAATGGGGCAGGCAGGGGAGGCAGGAGAGGCTGAAGAGCTGAAATGGGCCCCCTGGGACCCGGGACAGAGCCTTGGGGCTGCATCCCGTGGGGGAGAGACGGGCAGGGTTTCCCACCGAGGTGAGCGCACACGGGGCTTGTGCTCACTGGCTGGAGGTCTCCTAACCCTGCCTGAGTGCTCAGAGAGGGCTGCCTGGGGGTCGAGGCCCACAAGGGCAAGGCCTGCGGGGAGGGTGTCTGGGGCAAGGACAGGACGGGTAAAGGCGGGTTCGAGGAGAGCCAGATGGCGGTGGTGGGGTGCAGGGTGTGAACGACAAGGCCGGGGCGGTTGGGGCCCCAAAGGCCACGCTAAGAGGCTGGCCTTGGTCCTGTGGGTGCTAAGAGCCCTCTGCTGTCAAGCAGGGTAACTGGTCTCATTGACTGTTTAGGGTCCCCTAGTGGTGGGTGGAGGGAGAGGGCGTGGGGGTCAGCCAGGGGCATCCCCTACCGGAGGAATCCGCCGAATGGAGAGTCATAGGCCTCAGCTCTCTGTGCCTCCTCTGGCCTTTGCTCACATGCTCCTCCCTGGGGAGCCCTCCTGCTTCCCACTGACTCCCAGCACCCCACTCCCTTCCTTGTACAGGTTTTCACCTCATGCCTATCAGCAGAACATTCTGTTTTCCAAAGGTATTGTTTATTATCTGTCTTGTCTGCTAATCGCACCTGAGGTTGTGAAAAACCTGAGGGTTCAAGCAGTCTTATTCAAACTGCTCCTGGTCTGTGTCCAGGGCTGACCCATGCAGGCACCCAGTGCGCCTTACTAAGTGGGTAGGGGGATGGGTGGACGATGGATGGGGGAATGGGTGGTGGATGGGAGAGGGAATGGGGGCTCAGGGGATGGGGGATGGAGGAGAGATGATGGGTGGATGGGGGATGGGGGATGGATAATGGACGGACAGACGGTGGGATGGTTGGGTGAATGGATGAGTTTGTGGAGGTGCATCTGCTCCTAGGTTCCCTGAGCTCTGAGCAGGTGCCAGTGGTCATGCTTCCTGCCCAATCGAGAGCCAGCTTTTCCTCAGTGAAGAGGAAGGACAATCACAGCTGACCCCTCTCTGGACACACTGTAGGCTGGCCTCAGGGAAGAGGTGACAGTGAGGTGGGAGTCTCCTGGCTCAGTTAGATTCAAAGCCTTCAACTTTGTCACAACTGCCCTGTCCATAGCTTGGTGGGGAGGACATGGAACCAGGACCCCGAGCCAAGCCCCCCACACCACACCTAGGCCTTAGCTTGCCCCTCTGTAAACCAGATCATGACCAAATCCAGAGGATTCCTGGTCACAAACCACGGAAAACAACTCCAGCTAACTTTAGTGGTGGGCAGTGGGCTTGGATGGGCTGGAGCCCCTGGCGCCCCCTCAGGGGCCGTCTGTCCTGCCAACTCCACTGCCCAGCTGCTGATGCCGTGGGACCCATGTCTTCCATGTTTCAAGATGACACGTGGGCTTGAGGTCCTGGGAGGGGTTTCAGGGCCTGTCCTCAAGGCCTCCTGGAATCACTCTCCCCCAGCACGGGAGAAGAGCTTTCCCAGGCACCCTGGAGGGTTTCTGGGAAGGCAGTGACCCAGGCCAGGTCTGAGGGCTCTCTGGACCTGATGTTCGATGCCTTCTTCCGAGGTCTGGAACCTGGAATTCAGAGGCAGGCCTCCTCTCCTCCCGCCCAAGGCCAACAGGGCGCGCAGGCTGGGAAAACCATGTCCAGCATGCACTGTGGGAGCCATCCATGGACTTAATTTGGTGGAGAAAGCCCATTTGGGTTTTCCGAGATTATTCATGAAATCCCCACATACAATTTGGGAGTCTAATAACTCCTCAGTAATTCATTAAATAATAGGCTCATAAGCTCCATGAAAGCCCCTGGGGGCTCTGCTCTCCTAGCCCTGCGGCCCTGAGGAGCTGGGGCAGAGGCAGGCCCCCACCCCCTGGGAGGGCAAGGCCGTCGTGAGCGGAGGGAGTCACCAAGTGTGGCAGAATTGAATTCGGCCTCTTTCAGGGAACAAAATCATTGAGCTTGCAGACTAAATCTAACAGCCTAATAGAAATATGCAGGTGGAGGTACAATTAATTTTAATTACTAGACTATACACTGTTGGTTGCACAGCCATGAGTAAAATTAAACTGGCAATCACAATTAGAAAATTGCAACCTCACTGTGCAACAAATTAGTCACAAATTAAAAGTGCGGCTCCATGCTACCTTTCCTTATTGCTTTAGGATGATCCTGCTCCCGGCCTTTGTTTTCCCTGCCAGGCCAGGGGGTGGGGGTGGGGGGGGACCAGCGGCCTCCTCCATCCCTGGGGGCCGGCAGGATGTCTGGGCTGGGGAGCCAGGCAGGGAAAGGGATGCCTTCTCAGGTTACCCACTTTGGGGAGCCCAACTTGGCGCCAAGGCCACAGAAGGACCTGGCTCCTGCCAGAAGTGCGGAGACAGCAACATAAGTCATCCAACACTGAGTGCCCTTTCTCCTCTGGGGCACCTGACTGGGGCATGGACCTGCCACCTGGGTGTCCTCACTGCCCTCCAGGCCTCCTAAGGGTCTCAGCTCCTCTTCTCTTCCCCATCCACTGTCACACCATCTCAGCCTGGACTCAGACACCGTCTGTGCCCCTAGGATGAAGTCACAGCCTCATCTCACCAGGGTCCTCAGAGTCTGGGTTGCCACTGCCTGACCCCCTGAACCAGGGCCCCCGACTCTCTGCCTCCCAGCCAAGCTGGCCCTGTCCAATCCAGGTTTTCACAGCAACCTCTTAGCACACTGCTTTTGTTCATGCTGTTCCCTCCACACAGATGCTGTTCCTGTGGCTCATGGCTGAGTGAACTCCAGGGATCCTTCGGTTTCAGATGGGTCCCCCTGCCTCCTGTGTCCCCTGAAGGTGCCTGTGGCTGTGGGTCTACATCTATCTGTACATTTCATTCACTCATGGGCACCTGCTCTGTACCTGGCACCAAAGTGTCAGGACAGCTACGAGGCCAAGCGCCCTGCGCCGAGCAGGCACCAGGGGGTGCTGGACGGTGGTTGCTGTTGGATGCAGTCACACAGTGGCCAGGGGTGCCCTGGCCCCGGGGTCTAAGCTAGGGACTCATGGCACTCTGCCTTTGCACTAGGAAGCTCACCACTGCTGCATGCATGTTTTTTTTTTTTTAAAGATTTTATTTATTTATTTGACAGAGAGAGACACAGCGAGAGAGGGAACACAAGCAGGGGGAGTGGGAGAGGGAGAAGCAGGCCTCCCGCAGGCAGGGAGCCCGATGCGGGGCTCGATCCCAGGACCCTGGGATCATGACCTGAGCCGAAGGCAGACGCTCAACGACTGAGCCACCCAGGCGCCCCACTGCTGCATGCATGTTGAGGGCACGGCCACGACCCAGAACTAGGGCACAAATGGGAGGACAGTGCAGTGGACTCCCCACCTCAGAGCCATGCACCTTGATGGGCTGGGAAACACAGAGGGCCTACCCTCCCTCTAGATACCCTTTCCACTCCACCCCCATTTCCCACTTCCTCCCCCCCTTCTTTGCCAAGTGCAGCCAACAAGGCCCAAGGGGCTGGGCTCTGTGCTCTCCAAAATCCCTTGCCCCTTTTGATGTAAGTCTATGGGTCTCGCGGCCACAGGGAGCGCCCACCCTCCGAGCTGGGAGACAGCCCACGCCATGCAGAAGCTGTGTGAGGACTTTGCACTGACCTTGGCCACCTGCCTTCCTCTTCTGATTGCTTCTCCAGGGAAGGCTGGGAGGGTAGTCCTTTACACAGTAGTATGAATTCAAATCCCTGGGTGCCGTCCCCTCAGTCTCCCGGAAGAAGGGAAATGGTGCGACAAGGGGAAGGGTCTGAGGGGGAGTGAGCGCCACGAAGGCAAGGTAACATCCATGACACCAGGACCCACCCCCGCCATTCGCCCACACTTCCAGGGGCTTCCGGGCCACAGAGGGAGGCCCCTGCCGCACTCAGGCATCTTGGCGTGTGCCCAGGGGCAAACAGGTCTGCTCACCTTCCCTCAACCTCCAGCTGGTTCTGAGGAGAGTGTAGGGCGGGGCTTAGCCAGAGCCTAAGAAACTCTTCTTAAGAGACAGGTAGGGAGGTTCAATGCAGGGGCAGGGGGGGGGGCGGCAGGGGACCAAAGATGTGTGTGGGGGTGACACAAACATGGGGCACCCTGAGGAGGGAGTGTATACACTGCAGGTTCCCGTGGGTGCAGACAGCTGAGCTGGGGGCTTGTCCCTCTTTCCTATCCCGTTCTGATGCCCTCCCACCCTAAATACTGCCTCCTATACTCATGGGCACCTGTTCTATACCTGGCACCAAAGACCGCCCGGTGAGCTCAGCTACCAGGCCCGGAGAGGGCAATGCAGACAGGCAGAGACCACCCCTAAATAGCAGGGGATGCAGAGAACCCTAGAGGGGCCCAAAGCAGAGGTGGTGCTGGGGACTGGTTCTGACCCAGCCTGCTGGCCGGTCCACCCCGAGGCCTCTCTACCCTGACTCTCCAGGCTGCGACTCCCTGTCCACAGGTGAGGCCCTGGCACCAGCCCCACTTCTGGCTCCCTCCAAGTGGGCAGGGGTAGGCTAACTCATGACTGCTCATGTGGCTTGTACCGTCAGACCCCGGAGCTAGGCACAGCCTTCCTTCTCCCCACCAGCATCTGCAGAGGTGATCACCGTCCGTGTGCTAGACAGCAGAGGTGAGTCAACAGGCTGCAAACAGCAAATTTCCCAGATCCCCAAAGGATAGTGTCCGTCCTCTCCCAAAGCAGTGCTCCATCTGGCTCATAGGATGAGTTGGAAAGTGTCCCAGCCAGCTTCCAGCCTGGAGCTACTGGGGGGGGGTCGCTCCTCCTGCAGTGGGCAGCTCAGAAGCGCCCTGAATAGGGGTTTTCCTGGGGCTGGGAGTTCGGGCCAGCTTCAGACATAGTGACAGCCCACCACGCGGTGACTCGGGGCTACAGCCGGTCCATCTGGTCAGCGAGTGATGGTGTCAGCCCAGGGAGGCAAAGGCAGGGTCCTCTCTGACCCTTGGACAAGTTGGCCTCCTGGTCGGAGGCTTTCTTTGACCACCATGTTTTCCCTTGTTAGCGATCTCTTCACCTTCAGAGTTATTTATGTCACATCTGCTCATCACATGTCTTCCCTGGTGGCCCCCACTCTCTGGGGTGGACCTCTCAGTCTTGTTCCTGGATGGACCCAGGCAGGTGGGACACACAGTGGGCTCTAATACAGACACTGTAACAATGTTTCATCTTCTGGCCATGGATATGGTGTATCTCTCCCTATTTAGTGCTGCTTTAATTTCTCAGTGATGTTTTGTATTTTTCAGTGTACAAGTCTTGCACATATTTTGCAGATTTATCCCTGTGTATTTATATTTTTATGGCATTGCAAATACCGTTTTAAATTTTTAATCGTTTGTTGCTAGTATCCAGAAATAGAACTGACTTTTGTAGTCGGATCTTGTATCCTGCAACCTTGCTAAAGTTGCTTGGAAGTATATGCTCTGTTAGCCTTTTTGTGGATTTCATAATCATACCGTCTAGGAATAAAGTATTGCTTCTTTCTTTCCATTCTGGGTGCTTTTAAGTTTTGCCTTATTGCACTGGCTAGAATGCCCGGCGCAATGTTGAACACGAAGGTTGGGAACAGACACCTAATCTTAGAGGGAAAGTACTCAGTCCTCTCAATTAATTGTGACGCCAGGTGCCAGTTTTCCAGACATGTCCTTTCTCGTGATGAAGAAGTTCTTTTCTAGTTTACTGAGGGTGTTTAATCGGAAACAATTGTTGGATTTTGTGAAATGATTTTTCTGTATCTATTTAAAATAATCGTAAGATTTTTCTTTTCTAATCTGTTACTGTAGTAAGTTACATTTTTTTTTTTATTTTTGAAAGTTAAACCAAACTTGCATTCCTTAGATAAATCACTTGGTCATAATCTTTTCAAAATATTGTTGGACTCTATTTGCTAGATGTGAAGAATTTTTGCATGTAGGGTCATAATGGATATTGGTCTGTGCTTGTATTTAATCTCATTGCCTGGTTTTGGTGTCAGAGTAATAATGTTTGGCTCATAGGATGAGTTGGAAAGTGCCCCTTCTCTTCAGTTTTCTGGAAGGGTTTATGTAGAATTGATATTATTTTTTTCTTTACAACCTATTTAGGCTTTGAGTTTTCTTTTTGAGAAGACTTTTAACTACACATTTAATCTTTAGTAGTTATAGGATTGTGCAGGTTTTCTATTTCTTCCTGAATGGGTTCTGATAGTTCGTGTCTTTTGTCCAATTCACGGGCATAAACTGTGTTCGGTATTCCCGTATTATCCCTTCAACCTCTGCAGAGTCTGTAGAGTTGTCAGCTTTCCCATTGTTGGAATGAGTAATTTATATCTTCTTTCTTTTTTTCCTGGTTGACGTGGCTTCTCAGTCTTATTCATCTTCTCACAGAACGAGCTTTTGGTTTCATTGATTTTCTCTATTGTTTTCCTATTTTCTAGTTCATCGGTTTTCACTCTGATGCTTTTTATTTTCTTTCTTTTGTTTAGTTTGTGTTTTATTTGCTCTTGTTTCCTAATTTCTTAAGGTCGAAGTTGAAACCATTGATTTAGGATCTTCATTGTTTTTTTTTTCCAATGTAGATGCTTAGTGCTGTAATGTCCCTCCCAGTACTGCTCTGTGTTAGTTGCATCTCAGATTTTTTGATACACTGTATTTTCATTTTCATTCAATTCAAAATATTCTCTCATTTCCCTTTTGATTTCTTTGTGGGTTATTTAGAGGTGTGTTTTTATTTTTAAAGATTTTATTTATTTGAGAGAGAGAGAATGAGAGACAGAGAGCACGAGAGGGAAGAGGGTCAGAGGGAGAAGCAGACTCCCCGCCGAGCAGGGAGCCCGATGTGGGACTCGATCCCGGGACTCCAGGACCACGACCTGAGCCGAACGCAGTCGCGCAACCAACTGAGCCACCCAGGCGCCCTAGAGGTGTGTTTTTTAGCTTCCAAATATTTAGGGATTTTTCAGCTACTTTTCTGTCACTGATTTCTAGTTTAATGTGGTCAGAGAACATACTTTGTATGACTTAAATACTTTCAGATTCCCTGAGACCTGCTTTCTGGACCAATATGTGCTCTTTCTTGGTAGGTGTTCCTTGTGCACTTGGGAATACGAAGTATGCTGTTCTGGGCAGAGTTCTATGCATCAGGTAGGTCGGCTTGGTTGGTGGTCTTCTGCGGTCTTGCTGATGTCTTCTCTACTTAGCCCATCAGCACTGAGAGTGGGGTGTCGTAATCTCCGATTATAACTGTGGATTTGTCTCTGCTTTCTTGTGTTTTTCTCAGTTTTTGCTTCCTGTATTTTGAAGTTCTGTTGTTAGGTACACAAACATTTAGAATTTTTGTGTCTTCTTTTCTTTTTTTCAAGTAGGCTCCATGCCTAGTATGGAGCCCAACACGGGGCTTGTACTTAGGACCCTGAGATCAAGACCTGAGCTGAGATCAAGAGTCAGACGCTTAACCGTCTGAGCCACCCGGGCGCCCTTCAGGATTGTCGTACCCTCTTGATGAATTAACCCTCAGTCATCATGAAATGACCCTCTTTATTCCTGGTAATACTTTGGCCCTGAAATCTATTTTGATGTATTATAGACACTCCAGCTCTCTTCTAATGAGTGTTAGCATAATTTATCTTTTTCCCATCCTTTTACTTTTCCTCTGTTTTGTTTTTATATTTACAGTGGGTTTCTTGCAGGTGGCAAGACGGGTCTCGATGCTTTCACCCAATCAGACAACCTCCGCCTTTAGATGGTGTATCTGGGCAGCCGCATGGACCGTGACATTAACATGTGGGCTATATGTCTGTCATTGTTCTGTCTTTTGTCCCCTTTCCCCTCTTTTTTGGTGTTCTTTTGGATTGAGTATTTCTTATGACTTTATCTCTTTTGTTGGCTTATGAGCTATAATTTTTCGGTTTGTTATTTTGAGGGCTGCTTTTCGGTTTGTAGCTTGCCTCTTTAATTTGTCTCGGTCTGCCGTCGCGTGGTGCCGGCGACTGGGGTGTTGGTGTGGATCTTACCCAGAACCCTCCCCTGTTGCCTTCTCTTTTGGTCTCTGGGAAGCTGTTGTCGTCCATTTTGCTTCTACACACGTTATAAATGTCGCAACACATTATGTTTTATTTTTTTTGCTCCAGACAATTACTACAGTTACCATTTCTGGTGCTCTTTATTCTTTTGTGTAAATACAGGTTTCCATCTGGCATTATTTTCCTTCTGCTTGAAGAATGTCCTTTAACATTCTGTATCATGTGGTTCTCCCAGTGATGAATTCTTTCAGCTTTTTTTAATGTCTGAAAAAGTCTTTATTCTGCCTTTGAGTTTGAAAGATACTTTCATCGTGTGGAGAATTCTAGGCTGGCACTTGTATCCCTCTTCCTCCACAGATGCTCTGTCATCTCCCGGCTCACACTTTTTCTGGTGAGAAATCTGTTGTCACCCTGTGCTTGTGTCTTTGCACATAATGTGCCTTCTCTCTGTGGCTACTTGGAAGACTTTTCCGTTATCACTGGTTTTAATGAATTGTGCTTGGGGTTTGTTGAGCTTCTTGGACCTGTGGATTTATAGTTTTCGTCAAAACTGGAGGTTTCAATCATTGTTGAAATACTCCTCCTGTCTTTGCCTCCCCGTTTGAGAGCTCCAGTCAGCGTATTTGCCTGATGCCGCACTGCTCCTCTGAACCTCCCCCTGCACCGTGGCCTGGACGCTTCCTAAGGCGGCAACACAGGGAGATCCAGGGCTCACCTCCTTTGCGCTCTGGGTCTCCATTGTCACTGCCTGTCTTTGCCTCGTGTCCAGTGTCTTCAAAGCCGTGAAGCCGCATATCTTTTCGAGGTTTCTGGTTGTTTCGTGTGGGAGGGTAAACACAGGTCTTACTCCATCTTGCCCATAAATGGAGCTCCCTCGTTCTTTTTAAATGTACTCAGTCAGGCTTTTTTGCTCTCATTAGGGTCACCTGAGGCCTCCGCGTGTTAGAACCGGGTGGACTGTTCTGGTCCCACCTTATGCGCCCTGCCCCCCACCGTTCCTCCCTCTTCCCGGGGACGCTTTCGTCCTGTGGCTTGGCTTCCGGATGACTCTCACCCTGGCTTCCCTCCTGTCTCTCCCATCATTTCTTCTCCATCCCCTCTGCTGCCTCTGCTCCCCCCGACCCCTTAATGACGGCGTGCCCAGGGCTCAGGCTGAGCCCCGTCCCTCTCCCCTGACACCGTCTTGCTGGGTCACAGCGACACCCATGTTCTACTTCCAGCTGGCCAGTCACAATCCGACCACTACTCAGCATCTCTGCTTGGACAGACGTCAGCCTCGACGTGTCCGATGCCAGCCCCCTTCTGTCCCCTGTCTCAGGTGAGGGCCGCTGCTCAGGTCAAAACCTTGGCTCACCTCTGACTCCCCGCTTTCACTCGCCCACCAGACAGTCCCCTCACAGGTCCCATCGGCCCTACTTTCGAAATACCTCCTGAGTCTGGCCCTCCTGCCGCTCCCAGGCCAGCCCCCCATCACCTCTCAGCTGGGTGAGAGGCTTCCGCCCATGTCCCTGTGCAGCTGGGACCCTGGGGTCTTCTCCACACGCTGCTGGGCGTGTCATTTAAAACCATGCGTCCTCTCTTTCTCCTCTCAAGCCTTGTCATACCTTCCTTCCCGGAGTGAGTTGTGCACTGCTCCCTGTGCTTGGGCCTCGCCCCTTCCACCCCCTTGGCCACTGCAGCCTCCTTGCTGTCCTGAGCAGGTCAGAAAGGACAAGATACGGGTCCTTTGCAGGACCACCCCTCCCTCACCTCCTCCTTCACCATCACTCACCCTGACGCCCTGCTGAAAGCAGCCAGTGCCCCTCCACCACCCCTGCCAGCCTTTAACTCCCATAGCAGCTCAAACACTGGGTCAGCGTGTTTGCTGGGGGTCTCTGTCCCCGGGACGCCAGCCCGAGGGCAGGGGCCCTCATCCCGGCCGTGTCCTCTGCGTCCAGCACGGGGCCTGGCATGCGGTAGGTGCTCAGGGAATGTTCGCTGCGTGCTAAGGAGAGACAAAGTGGAGCGTCCGAGCGCTGGTCTGAGCAACCTCAGCCTTTTCCAAGTCTGCTCTTGTGGGGTGGGGGAGACCAACCAGAATCGGGTTTGTGATTAAAGTTGTAGACCAGACTTTTAAACAGCCAAATGTGACCGGAAACTTAAGAAATCCACTGGAGAG
>NW_027397066.1:753025-759946 GCF_003265705.2 Callorhinus ursinus
TTTAAACAGCCAAATGTGACCGGAAACTTAAGAAATCCACTGGAGAGTCATTAAGGGACAGACCCGTTTTGGGCAGTGACCAGGAAAAAAGCACATTTGCCCTATGTCCCCGCCCCCCACACCCACAAGCACACCTTCCTCTGCCTGACCTTGGGGCCGCAGCAGCTCCAACTGCAACCACGGGGGCCCCACATCGTTACCTTTCAACCTGGGACTTGGCCGTGGACTCTCAGCACCTGCCGGGCCTGGGCATGGGGCAGCCGCCACGAATGGAGGCTCCTGGGATGGGTGGGCCCCCTGGCACGTGAGGACCCCTGGCTGCCTTGCTCTCCGTGTGGCCTTGGCCAGAGCTGGTGGTCAGCTGGGTGTCACAGTGAGGGCAGCACCGTGACAGCAGAGGCCAAGACCTCACGTGGCGTGGGGGGCCCTCAGCTGTGGAGTCCCGGGTACCAGGTCAAGTTGGCTGTGCCCCGGGAGCCCGGGGTCGTCGGGCTCCCGTTTCCGTGGGGAGCTGGAGACACGAGCCGGGCGCCTCCGTGGGTGGAGGGCTGGGCAGCCTCCTCAGAAAGCTTCTGACGACAGGAGGAAGGTGCTTGAAAAGGTTAAATGAAGGATGGGCTGCGGCCTCACTGACGCTTCATCTCCATTTTGTCAGAGCGTGTTTGCAGATACACACGAAGAAACACGGCAGGAAGTAACCTTCGGCACGCGCGTCAGAGCGTCCACACTTCCCTCCCGCCTCCCGCCACCCCAGGACAGATCCCCAGGAGCTGAATGGGGCGGCTGTCCAGCTGCAGGGCTCTCCTCCCGTGGCCCCACTGGGTCCCAGCAGCCCCGGGTCCCAGGGCCACAGCAGTCTGTTCAGGGAGAGGGTCCTGGGAATCCCTCCCCTCTGAGGGCCCCAGGGACTTGCAGGGAGGAGTTGGGCCCCAGGGTTGCAGGGGGCCCTGGACCCTGGCCGTACTGGCTCATGGAGCAAGGTGCCAGCCCCAGTCTCCTCACTAGGGAATGGGGCCAGGGGCCCTGCTCTGCTCACCTGGGAAGTGAGCACGTTCCTGACCCCTGGCACTCAGCGACCCGATGGATGTCAGCAAGGGGGTATGTGCCTGCAGGGGGCGTGCCTGTGCTTGCCACCTGTGTGGTGGAGGGGGCTCCGCTGGACAGGAAGGGGCGAGGGCTGATCATGAGTGGTGGGGGCATGAGCTCCCTCGCTCTGCAAGCCCAAGGTGAGGCTCCTGGGATCTGAGCCCTGGGATCTGCAGGGCTTCACCATGGGCTGAGGCCTTGGAGCCTCTGACACCCCAGTCCCAGCAGACAGCTCTTCCAGGAAAACCAGAGCCTGAGGAGGGGTCGCCGACAGGATCAGGGCTGGATGCTGCCTTAGCCCAGGCTGGTCTCAGCCTCAAGGGCCTCAGTTTCCTGGGCCCGTGAAATGGGTCCGTCGTACAAATGATGGGTGTGGGTAGATCATAAGGCCATGGAGGTTGGGGAGGCAGTTCCTGACGGCTGAGCCCCAGCCTCTCCAAGCTGCATCTGTCGTTCAAGAGGGGCAGCTCCTGCCACCCCCACCCCAAGCCTACTCCCACCTGGCTGTGGCAGGTTTTCCCAGAAACCCGGCGGCTCCTGCCTGGGCTCAGGGCTGGGATGGTGAGGGGTGGGGGGTGGGTGCCGGGTGGGCCAACATGCCTGCTTACGGAGCGCTCCCTCCGCCTCCCAGGAGCCTGGCCCCCGCCCCGGCACACACACACAACTATTTAATTTTGCTCTGGCAAGGAATAATAGAGTCCTGTGTATCTATTACAGATGTGGAGAGATTGGGCCACCACAGGCCGCGCGGCACATTCAGAGCCCTAACAAAGCGGGCGACAATCGACCGGGCCTGCCATTATCCATTCAGTGGGTGTAATAAATGAGCCAGGCGCAGCCTGCCATATACCACCCGGCCCAGATAACGGCTGAAAGGAGAAAATTAAATTTTGCTTTTGTTGAAACATTATGATTTATGTATTTGTAATATAGGCTGTGGTGGGCAATTGGGAGAAAAAAAAGATTGCTGAGTATCCTTCAGGGATACTGATGGTCCCGCCGGCCACTCACAGAGCTGGGCCCGGCTCACTCCTCTCCACGGGCAGGAATAATAAGAAACTGCAGACACCCATTAACCTGTTCCTCCACGGGAGGCCGAGGGCCTAGGAGGCCGCAAGGGGGGGCTGGGCACAGGCGCCCCTGACAGGGGTGGGCAGGGCCCTGCGTCCTGCTGCCTCGGACCCTGGACCGGGCATCCTGATCAGCTGGGCCCTATCTGGACCTATAAAAATAATTAACTTCTCCTCCTGGCCCTGGAGAGACAGACACGTGAGCACATCCCTGTAATTTATGATCTTGCAGTTCTGTCCCTTAATGCAGCAATCAGAACGGGGCTTATCATGTTGTAGAAGGTAATGAACTTACTTACTCCCGGCACGCGGGTACCCGAGCTGGGGTCTGGACGGTGTGGCTCCCAGCAGATTGCCTGCGGCTGTTGTGGGGGGTCAGCCTGGGGGCTCCCCTGCCAACCACCACCAGGGAGCCTGGGGCCCTCCCCTTAGTGGCCAGGGCAAGTCCCCGTCCAGCCACGTAGAGAGCGCCAGGGGCACGCAGCCAGCCGGGTGCCTCACGGGATGTGTGGCAGGATCTGTGCAAGGCCTTCCCGTCTGTCGTGGTCGCCGGCCTGGTGGACACCCTCCCCACTGACCAGGACGGCTGGGCGCTGGGACGACATTACCCACCCCTACTTGCTGGTCCACAGCCCCCAGTGGTCCCAGGGAGCTCGCCTCTGTGACTCACCTTCATGCCCTGAGTGAGGGAGACTGATATTCACCGAGGCTGAGTGACCTGTGGTCACCAGCTGTGAGCAGCCATGGGGGCGCGGCCTGTTGTCCACCTGCCACACAAATCCTTGCTCCTCCAGAGGTCTGGCCACAGGGCAAAGTCTTCCCATAAGCCCTGAGGGCTCACAGGGGCAGGCTCTCCTTCATTTGGTGGGTATGCAGCCTGATGTGTGCCAGGCATAGGGAGGTTCAGCCATGTTGCCATGGGGGGAGGTGTCTCCATGGGCTTCCTTGGCCTCCTTCCTGCCGTCCTCCAGGGGACAGCACCCATCCCAGCCACCATTTGCTCCCGGCTCCAGCATGAGCCAAACCGAACTTCCCTCTGCTCTCCTGCAGGGCCCATCTGTGCCCGGCAGCCTGAGTGTGAGCTGGGTCTCATCCTCTCGGCCCTCCCGGAGCCACTCCCGGCCCTGGTCGTCCCACAGAAAGGCCTCTGAAGTCACCGGGAAGGGCGGGAGAAACTGCTTCTTGTGGATACCCTTCAAGCTGCTGGATCAAACCTTGCCTGAAACAGGTGTCCTTGGTCCACCTGCCTATTGGAGGCAGAGTTCTCCCTGCTGCTTTGTGAGTTGGCATCCCTATCACTGGCACCAGAGAGCCCTGACAGGGCCTCCTGTCCATCTCTGGAAACTCACTGGCCCTTTGCTCTCTTCCTGGGACACAGGCTTCTCAGGTCAAGGCCCCACCATCACTCGCGGGAGGAGGAATGGGACTGGCCCAGCTGGACCTGGCCTGGTGACCTTGGGCAGGGCCCACTGTGCTGGCTCTCAGGCCTGAGGGGTATATGGGCAGGCCCCCGGGTGCCTCGTACCACGAGGAGTGATGTCAGACGAAGGGGCAGTCTAGGGTCCCTTCTGAGTTAAGACCTGAACCCACTTCTTCCTTTTAGTCAACCTCCCTCTCCAGCCTCAGTCCTGAGTCCCAGGTGTCCCACCCCGTCCAGGGCCCCTGGAGCTGACCTGCGAGCACATACCTGTCCACTCCTGTGTGCCGGCCAGGGCCTTATCGGGTGCTGGGGGGGCCGGGGGGCAGCAGTGGAGGTAGCGGCCGGCAGACTTTGCTTGGGGCCGACTTGTTCTGTCCAGCAGAGGCCTGGGAGAGCGACACATCTGGGGAAGGGGCCTTGAGCTGCTCTCTTCTGGCTGGGTGGGAATGAGGTGTGTGCACAGATATGGGTGCACGTGTGTGGTATATGTGAGTGTGTGTGTGTGTGTGGTGTGCACATGTGTGCCTATTAATGGGCTTTTCCCTGCACATGCCTGGCTTCCTGTCTGCCTCCCTCCCATGCTCAGAGGTGGGGTGGGTTCTCCAGGAGGCAGTGTTTGTTGGGTTCGGCAGGAGCCCCCAGGAAAGGGCGGCTCAGTCCCTCCTCCTCCCAGTCCTGGTTCCCTTGGGGGCTGATCTACCCAGGTCCTCCCGGGGGGCTCTTGTGGGCAGGTGGGCCTCAGTGGGAAGCCCTGGCGGCCACGGACACCCCAGTACCCCCGAGCCCAGAGTCAAGGCTGCCCTGGGTCTGACGTGGGCTCGGCTCTGCCTTGCCTGAATTCTTGGTGCTCTGAGCCCAAGAGGCTCCAGGACTGCCCGGAACTGGGTTTGGGAGACAAGCCAGCCGTGGAGCCAGGCCCCGTGGCCAGCCTGCAGGAAGCTGCTGGGCTTCGGCCTCCCGCGTGCGGGTATAGCCGGGCCAGTGGAGATGGCCTCTGTGGCTGAGGCTGGAGGCGAAGTGACTCGACTTTGCCCCTTGGCTATTCGACGACCCTTCCCTGCTCTTCTAGCTAAGGTGAGGTCACCAATACCAGGTGGAGACTCCAGGGTCTCCCCGGCCAGCACCCAGCCGAGGGGCACTTGGTCCATGGTGCAGAAGGAAAGAAGGAGTGACCGGCCTTCAGGAGGGACTTGCGTGCGGGCCACGGTGTGTCTGTAGGTTGTGGGCAAACATGTTCACGTCTGCGTTTTCTGCAGCCCACTCCTACCTGCCTTCCGGGGGGACTTCCTGGCCTTGTCCTCTGCCGTCCCCAAGGCTGAGGGTGGCACTGGGCCCCAGGTGGAAACTCTGTGGTGGTCAGTGGACAGATGCAGGTGGAGGGCCAGCGAGGGGGCTCATTCCATGCTGCGGCTCTCTGCCAGGGGCAGGAAGAACGAGGAGACAGGGCAGGTCAGGGCCGAGTGGGGAGCGGGGAGGGCCAGGGTCCCCCATGGCTGCAAAAAGTCACTCTGCGCAGGCTCCCTGGCCGGGGGCCAACAGACAGCCACCACTGAGCCTTCTGAGCACTAGTTTTCTTTCCATTCCTGCAGATGGACAAGGTCCCCTCCGCTGGTCCGACCTCGACTAAGCAAAGGAGGAGTCCCACGCATGGGCCCTGCCCTCCAGGGACTGAGGGCTGGAGGGTGGGGTGGATGTGTAAGCCAGTTCCCCCAGTGGGATCCCACCTCCCCCCAGAACCCCCTCTGGAGCCCCCTCCTCCAGGTTCACGTGCTGGTGCTGTTGGAGGCATGGCCTGGTGATTTTGAGGTTCTGTTTCATCTGCTGGGAGAAGAGACACATGAGTAACAAGCCTGATAAGATTGAGATGCTGAGCATTCCTGAGAAGGAGTGGGAGAGACGGAAGTTTTGGGTTTTAGATTCTTGTGGGCAGGGGTGGGGGCATCTTGGAGGCTGACAGTGCCGGCTGGGGGAGGGGATGGCAACAGACAAGGGTCGTTCTCCCCTCCCCATCACTTGAGACTTCTGCGTTTCAAGGTCACTATGCAAGAAGAGGCTTTCAGAGCGAGGTTAGGTGGTAGTCCCGTAGCGCCAGGGTCTCAGTGTGGGTACTGGGTCAGGGCCGAGAGCACCCTAGCCACGGCATGGCCCTGCTCCTGGGCCTGTTTGTGTGTGTCCCAGGGCTAAGAGTGACATCGTGTTTACCTGCCTGCGTGACCTTTGAGGGCAGGTGCAGGTGTGGGATGGCGCTCAGGTGTGCACCTGCCTGCCAGCTCCAGCCCGCGCACCCACCCTGCGGGCCATGCGACAGCTGCCAGGGGGTGGGCCCTCACCCTCAGCCACCCCCTGCTTCCGCACCGGGGTGCATACAGCTGGCCAGCTGACTGGAGCTGCTGGGTCGGTCACAGCCCTGTGTTGAGTACTACGTGTGCCCGGCCGGGTGCTGCCATGCTATCCCGCCGGACATCCCTCATGACGAAGCCGCTGCAGAAAGACCTGGCCTGACCTGTAGGGAGCCCTGGAGGCAGCCTCAGGCTTTCTCCTCTGATGGCAGCTGCATCCTCCGCAGGTCCAGGGGTAGCTGAGACACGGCACCCCTTGAGGTCCGGAGACTGCCATCAGTGTGCCCTGCTGGGGGGGCCCGTGGACCCGAACCCCAGCCCGCACCGCTGTCAGGGTGCCCTGCTGGGGGGTCCGTGGACCCGAACCCCCGCCCACTCCTGCCCGCACCCCACAGTGGGCAGAGAGTCTGGAGTCACGGCAAGGACTTGGACAGTTTTCATGTTCTCTTGCTTTTTTGTAGATTATAGGACACGTGGGCTTTGGGTGAAGCCTGGGTTGAAAAGGTAGAAGACATCAGAAGCTCAGTGAGTGGGAAGAAGGAAGGGGGTCCCATGTACTGCCCCAGCTCATGGCTTGCCTGTGACACCACTTTTGATCCAAGAGGTCCCCCATACATTCTGGGGCACAGCAGAAGGCTGAGGAGCAAGGTCTCAGGCCTGTAGCAACCACAGAGGGACAGAGCACTGCCCCACCCCACAGTGGCTGTGGGCATTCTCCCTCCATGGCCACTCACTTGTCCCCTCTGTCCACTTTGGATTTCAATCCTCTTTGAAGGCAGGAGCAGTATTCTGTCCCTATACCATTCCCTGGAATGGCAGAGGGATGAAGCACGTATGATGGATGAAGAGAGGATACATGGGTGGCAGTGAGGAAGGATGGAAGGAAGGAAGGGTGAGTGGGTAGCTAGAGGGATGGGGGATGGGTGGACGGGTGGATGGAGGGATGGATGGGTAGATGGGTAGATGGGAGATGTATGGATGGATGGATGGATGGATGGGTGGATGG
>NW_027397066.1:764946-771189 GCF_003265705.2 Callorhinus ursinus
ACTCTGTAAATTTATGACCGTAGCTCAAGGAGTACTAAGCACTGCCTAGCCAACCTCTTCATTTTTCTTTCTCACTCAAATTCTTGCTTTCAGAAACACTTTCCGCCATTCTCTTCTCTCCTTAAATTGCCAACACTCCTTACTCCTCAATCTCAGCTGCTGTCCTTACTTCATTCACTGAGAAGCTAGGATAATCTAAAACAGAAGTTCCCCATTGTACCAGCACCACCTCTACAACCACCCGCATACCTGCTTTCACCTGGACACAGGTGGCCTACCTGTGTTCCTAGGGAAGGTCGGCACCAGCTCATGGGCATCAGACTCCATACAGATGGGTCAACTGACTGACAGAAAAAATAGATGCATGAATAGGTTGATGGATTGACGAACGGTCAGTGGATAGATATATAGATATATGGAGATGGATGGGGCCTGGTGGGTGGAGGGGTGGACAGATGGGTTCATGAAAGTGTTGATGGACTAATGAATGAATGGATAGATAAATTTGTGCTTGAATGGATGAATGGAGGAGGGATGAATGGTGGATGAGGGAGGGAGATCGACTAATGGGCGGGCAGGTAAATGGAAGGATAGATAGCCCCTGTCTGGAACCAGCTGGGGTTGTCACTGCTCCCCCAGCTTAGGATTTGGGCCCCCACAACTTGGGTCAACCAGGGTCTCCTCCATTCCCACCCCACTGCTGGCCAGCCTCCCGACCACACCTATCTCTCTCAGCCCAGACCAAGTGGAGGCCAGCCCCTGAAAGAGGGTGCTCTCATGAGCTTCAGTCGCAGGCTGAGTACACACGGCAGGAAAGGGGGCGTCCATTCATGGGTGCCCTGAGGGGTGGGGGCAGACCATGTAGGTGGGGACACAGCCCCATGTCATACCTCCAGGAGCCCCTGAGCGGGCTTTGCAAGCATGTTCCCATGACAGCCACTCTCTGAAGTTTCCTCCCCACCCCGTGCCCTCACGCTCCCGCCACAGGCAGCCGTGTCTCTGCTATTTGGAGAAGGGGGGTCGGCACCGCCACAGCGGGTCTCCCTCCACTCTCTCTCACCCTTGGTTTCTCGGGGGACGTTCCAGAGGGCCCAGGACTATCTGGGAGTGTGGGGGTAAGAACTAACCGGCACCGAGCCCCTCGTGAGCGCACGTCTCTGGGTCACAAGGGGGCCCCCACCCTGCCCCCACCCACGAGAAGGCAGAGTCAGCCATTGCCCGGCGGTCCCTGGACATCCTGCCGCTGCGGTGAGGACCCCGCGGGGCGGGGATGTATGGAGCCTGGGGGCTGCATGTCACCTGGACGGGTGGAGACAGCCTGTCAAGGGTGACTGCATGGCAGCCGGCAATTATGGGAGTTGTGAGCGCCTCGTTCCAGGCCAGGCCGGGGCCGCCGCCACTCCAGGCCCAAACTCCGCGGCCGAGGGCACGGGAGGCGCTGCTGACATTTGCGCATCTGCGGGCGGTAATTGAGGTCCTGGCCCGCGAACTACGGGCATGTCCCTGCCACTGTTGCAGGCCTGGCCCGCGACGCCCCACAGGCT
The DNA here is from genome assembly GCF_003265705.2 of Callorhinus ursinus. Taxonomy (NCBI): domain Eukaryota; kingdom Metazoa; phylum Chordata; class Mammalia; order Carnivora; family Otariidae; genus Callorhinus; species Callorhinus ursinus. The sequence goes on from NW_027397066.1 coordinate 766,491, forward strand.
CCAGAGCTCCCCCCTCCGTCTCGGGGACCCCGGTTCTGCCCTCAGCTAAGACTGATTGGGAAACTGAGGCCCAGTGGGTGTGGAGGGCCCTGCGTGGCTCCCTCCTTTGAGCTGCGGGAGCCTTCCACGCCCGGTGGCACACAGAGTCCCTGGGGAAGTGTGGCCTGTGTGGCCTGCCGCGACCTTGGGACCTGTGTGGCCCAAGGTCCTTCGAAGCCCACGTGCCCCCCGAGGCTTTCCCCCCTGGAGCGGGCATGCGGCCTCTGTGGGAACTCTTAGGCCACCATCCACCCCACCCCCTGAGCCTGGGCTTCCGCATCTGTGATGGGGCCACAGAGGGTTGACCCTTGTTGGAGACCCTCGGTGGGGGCCACCCATCGGCGCCCACTTGCTGCCTCCACCCTGCCGGCCACTAGGGTGCCCCATCCTAGGAGGTCATGCCCCAGGCCGGGCCCCTAAGACCTCTTCGTGCCACCCCCTGGGGCACCTTATCGTGCACCCTCTGGCCCCTGGGGCCACACGCTCCTTCTGGACCTGGCCCTCTCCACTCAGAGGACACTGTCCTCCTGGTATCCATCTGCTCGGCCTTCTTCCTCTGCCTCTACCAGGCTGGCCTCCTCTGCCTCCTCATGTGGAGGTTTTTCAGGGCTCAGTCCCGGGCCCATGGCTCCCTTCACTGACCCACCTGTGCCTTCTTCCCCATCGCAGGCTCAGCTGCTACCTCAGACCCCTGGCCCCCACCCCAGCCAGCACCTCTAGCAGGCGACCCCAGCCCTTCACACGGGGCGCCCCGAGCACACCTCCATGGTGCTCCCTGTCTCAGGGGCCAGCACCATCGCCCACCCCAGAACCCAGAGCTGTTAGCCTCTGACTTACCCCAAGGATTCAGTGATACCAGCATGACCAAGTGTGCACACAGCGGGGCATGTGTGTATGTGCATGAACACAGGCAAACATCAGGGAGTGCGCGTGTGCAAGGGAGGGCTCGTGTGTGTGCATGGGCACCTGTGTGCTCACGCGTGCAGCCCTGCACACATGTGTGCGTGTAAGCCCGTGTCCACGTGTGTTCACACACACGACTGTGGACATGTGTGCACTGGGCTGTATGGATAAGCATGCAGGCATGCACGTGTGTGCACACGAATACGAGTGTGCTCAGACTGTGTTCTTGTGTGCACGTGTGTGAGCTTGCTTCCCCACAATTGTCACCTTGTGAGGACAAGTGCAGGGGGAAGGCGGGCTGAGCCCTCTCTTGCTCCCTCCCACCCCGAAGGCTTTGTGGGTTTGCTTTCTCCTCTTCTGCCACCGCCTGGCTCTCCTGGCCCCACTGAGCTTCTCCCCACTTCTGCGAGCCCAGCATGGAGCCCTGGTCTGAGGGACCCCACCCCAGGCTCCTCTGGTGCCCCCTACCTCAGGAGGGCTGAGCTCTCGGCTGTCCTTGCCCCTGGACAGCACTGCAGGACACAGGGTAAGTCAGAGGGCCCTGGAGCCACCTCCCTGTGCTTGCCTCTGTGAGGTGGGGGTGATGGGTCACAGGCAGCCCCAGCTCAGTGCCCAGTGAGCACGCGCCCAGGGGCAGGCGCTGCGGTTCCAGAGGCGTCCCTGTCCCCTGGGAGCCACTGGGGCTGGGGGCGCGGCGGGCGGGCCGGGGGCTCTGCGGTGCGCACTGAAGGCTATTTAAATGCTCCATTGGAGAGGGATTAAAGTTTACGCAAGGTCACCGAGGATGTGATAATTATAATCACAGGTTTTTGGCTCCACAATGACAGCCATTTGTTATTTCCGCTCGGGCGGCTCCCGCGGCCCCGAGCTGGTGACAGGCGTGGACTGATTTAGTGGCCCGAGCCCATGCCCCTCCCTCCCACTGCAGTCCCAGCAGCCCCCGCTGCTGGGGGCTGCCCAGAGCTCCACCCGCAGGGGTCTGGCTGGTAATGGGATGGGAGGGGGAGTGGACAGTGGCGACTGGGAGGCGGAGGTGGAGGGGGGCTGGCACCCCGGGCGCCCGGTGGGGGTGGGTGCCTGTTGATGCACAGGCTGCAGGCCCAGGCCGCAGGCCCTGGCCCCAGCCCCAGCACGCGTCCGCAGAGGGCCACATCGAGAGCATCTTGTCTTTCCCGACCACATTAATAAGTCAGTGGTGGCCAATGTCCGGACAGAAAGTGGTATGTTCTCCCTGTGCTATCACCAGCTAAAACTTGTGCTTGGATTCCCATGTTTCCCTTGAAGGGGTCTGTTTCTCCTGGTGGAAGATTCTGCCCTACAGCCGGCCAGGGTCCAGCACAGCTCCAGCACGGACGGGCCTCACGGCGCCCTAGCCCGGAGCGCCCTTTCCTGGGCGGCCTGTGCCGAGAGGGTTATGGCTCTCCTGCCCCTGGGCTCCGCAAACCCTGACCGCCGGTGCTGAGATGGTCTCTGCAGGGAGTGCCAGGCCGACGAGGGCTGAGACCTGACCAGAGGTGGGCCTGAGGCGTGAGCTCTGGCAGGAGCCCCTTCCCGGTGGGACACCTGCGGCCATGGGCCCCTGTGTGCCATTTCCTCCCCGTGCCGGGGACGACTGTGAGGGATGGAGTGGGAGCACTGGCCTACCTATAGGGCATATCCTCTGCTCGCTGGGACGGCCCGCCCCCAACCCCCACACCCCACCCACCTCCTGCCTGTTGCTGCACCATGATTGATGCAGCTTTTTTTTGTTTGTTTTTGCAATCAGAGGTGAGAGCACTTTAATATATATTAAATGGTGATAAATAGGGGGTCCAGGCGGCCAGCCTGACGCGGCATTTGTCTTGGAGAGAGCGGAGATTGATAACTCGCAGGCGGCATAAAAAATCAAGCCAAAGCCCGCTTGGGGAGCCCGTGTCCCAGGAACACTTCCCTCTGGGGGTCCCTCAGGAGACCTGGCTGCTCTGCCCAAGACCCACTGTGGCCACAGAGCCCGTGGCTCTGGCCCTGGGCCCGGCCAGCTCACCGCTGCCGGCCAGGCAGTCCTCCTATCTGCCCCACACTTGCCCCGCCCCAGCGGAGGAGGGACACCCGGCCCAGCCCGGTGCAGAGCTGCATGAGGGGGCTGCGGGCTATTCCTGCAGGGCCTTGGCGCCCGAGCCTGCACACCGGCCCTGCCCACCTATCCCCATCCTTCTGGCTCACGTCCTGACGCTAGGTCTTCACCACCCACGCTCTCAGGGCGCGTGATTAGACCGGCCAATCCCCTGGCCAGGGTAGAGCCCTGCCTTTGACTTGGGCCAGTCAGGGCCATTTCTGGAGCAGGGCCTGTCCTTTCAGGTTCCTGACACTGACCTGGGGCCTCTTTTCTCCCACCTTCACCGACTTGGTCCTCCCCGGCCCCTGCCGTCCCTGGGCCCTGCCGTCCCTGGCCCCTGCCCTCCCCCCCCCCTGCCCCCCCCCGCCCCCTGCCCCCTGCCCTCCCTGGCCCCTGCCCTCCCTGCCCTCTGCCCTCCCCGGCCCCTGCCCTCTGCCCTCCCTGGGCCCTGCCCTCCCCGGCCCCTGCCCTTCCCCGGCCCCTGCCCTCTGCCCTCCCTGGGCCCTGCCCTCCCCGGCCCCTGCCCTTCCCCGGCCCCTGCCCTCTGCCCTCCCTGGGCCCTGCCCTCCCTGGCCCCTGCCCTCCCCGGCCCCTGCTCTCCTAGGGGCAGCCACTCACAGCACACACAGGAGTGGCTGGAAGGGGCCTGGGCTGTGAGGACTTGACGGCATCTGCTCTGCTTTGCACTGGGCCGTGCTTATGTACAGGGGCTTCCGGCCCTCCTGGCACCCCTGCTCTGCGCCTCCCTCATGTCCGCTGTCTCCAAAGTGACCAGGCAGTCGAGCAAGGCGGGAGAAAGGGGCTCTGGGCCATCCGGGGAGCCTGGAATCGCGGCCGGGCTCCAGAAGTGGGCCCGACTGGCCCAAGTCAGAGACAGGACACGACCCTGGCCAGGGGATTGGTTGGTGCACATGACCTGGGCCCCCTCGGATGCAGCAGGAGGCCAAGAGGGTCCGATCGGGTCCCACTGAGTCAGGGGGCCAGCGCGAGAGGGCCTACTGGGCCCCAAGGTCCGTCTCCAGCAGGCCGCCAGGGAAGACATGGCGGGGAGGGAGGACTTCGCAGTTCATGGTTTAGGGCGATCCCTCCTGCCCTCCCCTGTCTGCAACTGGGGCCCCAGGTGGGGCTCTCCATGCTGGTTGGGGGTTCAGCCATCACAAGAGGGCATGGCCCAGCCTCCACCTGGCCCTGGTCTCTTGGGCCAAGACCTGCCCTCTACCCTCTCCTTCCCGGTACAAAATATGTAAATCCCGTGTACTTGTGATCGATGGTAAACCTGCTCCCTCACCTTCTGGGGAGGTGACAGATGGGCTCCTGGAAGTGCTGAGGCTCCCTCTACATCAAAGTGAGTTTTATTTAAAACCCCTGCAGAGCCTTCCCCACAGGACGGGTGCTGGTCCTCATCCTTGGGGGCAGGACTGGTTTCTGGGAAAGGGGCAGCTCCTTGGCCAAAGATCCCCTGCGTCTTCTCCCTCCAGAAGCAGAGACCCTGGCTACTCTGTCTTCCAGAAAGCCTGGCCAGGATGGCTGCCCTGCTGCCCAGCACACCCTCAGCTGTGGGGGCTGGTGCTGCCCCAGAACAGGGCCTCCAGAGGCCCCAAGAGTATCAGCTGAGCAGGGGGGACAGGGTGTGGTGCCTGACTTGGGGACTGACTCGGGGAC